>NW_008360015.1:326493-335608 GCF_000622305.1 Nannospalax galili | reverse complement strand
CTGATGCCCTCTTCTGACCTCTGTGGACATTGCATGACACAGGTGCACTCACATACATGCAGGCAATACACTCATACATAAAATAAAAATAAAATATTTAAAAAAAAAAAAAAAGTACTTTCCCCAAAACAGTGATTTCCTTTTGTGGTACCTTCCATTCTGCCTTCCTCTCCCTTGGGCCCTTTTCTTTCTCCTGTTCTTGGCAGGTAGAGTCTGCTGTGTCTTCCTGCATCTTAGGGGGTGCTGGCCAGGGTACTCTAGGCTCTTTAAGGCTTGAGGGAAGTTGGAAACCTTTGTGGGTCAGCTGTGGCTAAGGAGAGCTGGTGGTTTTAACTGATGCATGTAATGGGCAAGGGAAGCCTGTGGAGAGTAGCAAGGTGTTGTTCCTTTCTTCACATCTAGTGGTATCCAGAAGTGCGGCACCACTGTCCCAACACTCCCATCATCCTTGTGGGGACGAAGCTTGATCTCAGGGATGACAAAGACACAATCGAGAAGCTGAAGGAGAAGAAGCTAACTCCTATCACCTACCCGCAGGGGCTAGCCATGGCCAAGGAGATTGGTATGAAGCCCCCGATTCCTGTGTCTGCTTTGCAATTCTTGGGAAGTTTGTCTACTCTGGATCTTCTTTGCTTTGGGGAACCCTGAGCCAGCCCCTCCCAGGCCTTAGTGTTAGTGTGGGTTGGGAGTGCTCAGGCCCAGGGGAGCTGCCTCTTGGGGAGCTGCCTCTTGCTGCTGTGAGAAGTTCCTGCGTATACATTGCCCTGTGGCTGTTTGTCCTAGGTGCTGTAAAATACCTGGAGTGCTCAGCACTCACACAGCGAGGCCTCAAGACAGTGTTTGATGAAGCCATCCGAGCAGTCCTCTGTCCACCTCCTGTCAAGAAGAGGAAGAGAAAATGCCTGCTGTTGTAAATGTCTGAGCCCTCATCTTGGTCCTGTCCCCGGAACCTTTGTATGCTTTGCTCAAAAACAGTGGAGCCTTCGCATTCAATGCCAAGTTTTTGTTACAGATTAATTTTTCCATAAAACCATTTTAAACCAATGAACCAATCGATAATTTTAAGGTTTTGTTTTAAGAGTTCAAACTTACATTCTATTAAAATTTAGCCCTAAAATGACAAGCCTTCTTAAAGCCTTATTTTTCAAAATCCCCTATTCTTGCTCAGATTAAGAGTTGCCAAAATACTTTGTGAACTAAGTTTCATTGTGCTGAGATACTCCAGCACTAAACTGCTGAAAGACTCTTGTCTTTAAGAAGACTGCAGCTTCTGGAGTGCGGGTGCAGACCCTTCCCAAGTAGTTCTCAGAGCGCCTGAAGCAGCACAGCCTCCTTAATGACACATTGCCATGTAACTTATCAGCCCATGTTCATTACATAACTTTGTACTGTACATCACAATGGAATGAGTGTAACAGCTCAGTTCTCTGGATCAGTCTCTTTGATTTCTTAGTGAGTTTTTTAAAGTAGCAGTTGGCTAGCTTTTTCGGAGACTTTGAACAGAACTCTCGTTCCTGTGCTCCCTCTAATGAAGTATTCTGTTCCTAGTCGTGGGTGTGCTAGGTGGAGTGTGCAAGACACGACACGATCAAAGGATGAAGACAGTATTTTGACTAATAACGAAGTGGAGATTACACTACATTGTACATGGAATAATTAACTGAATAAAAGTGTCACGGGTAAAGATTTTTAAGGGTTAATTTTCTGTCAAACACAGTAGACTCGGAAGAAAGGTCGTCTTCTCAGTGTCTTTCCCTGAGCTTGTCCTCTCCCCACACTTAGCGCCCCTCCGCACATTGGGCATTGGACTCTTCTTTGAGCTGCTCATTCCCACGGTTGCTAATGTAGTGCTTCCCTTCTAGACCCCTTCTTAATGAGCAATATGCTGCCTCCTCGTGCTCTGAGATCTTTCTGATAATGCATTAGAGGTTCTTTCTTTCTTTCTTTCTTTCTTTCTTTCTTTCTTTCTTTCTTTCTTTCTTTCTTTCTTTTTTTTTGGTTGATTAGTTAAAGTGCATTCCTGTTTTCCCATTACTTTATTCGAAGCTAGTAAACGCTTTCCTTAGTTTTCTAGTACCTAGGTGTAAAAGTCATGTGTTGCAGCTTTACAGTTTTTAAACTATTTTAGATATTCTTAAAACTAAAAGTCTCCTTAACATCACTGTCTTGCCAGAGTACCAACACTGTCACATGACTAGTACTGCCCCTCCTCACCTCCCCCTGGGCCGAGAGCTTCCTGTCCTGCTTTGCCTAACGTGGGTCTGTGGTTCTGTCAGCGCTCTGCTAACGATGTTCTGTACTCCCTAACTCACTGGCAAGAACAGCCTGTCGGACCTTTCAACCACTAGAACAAAATTTTTTAAATTGACAGTTGCAGAATTGTGGAGTGTTTTTACATTGATCTTTTGCTAATGCAATTAGCAGTATGTTTTGCATGTATGACTTAATAAATCCTTGAATCATATAACTGGTCATACTTGTGTTTTTGGGAACTTGATAAACAAGCTCCTGGTGTGTATTTGCCTCGGTTTAAAATCATGGGTGGTTTTCACACTGGAGGGACAGAGGGAGTGCCACCTTCTGGGAAAAAGGTGGGCGAGTCCACAGCCACCCAGAGCATTGGGGGTGGCCTTCATGTTCTGTCCTGTTGAGCTGTTGTGAGATGCTCATGCGTGCGGGGGTGGGGGGGTGGGGGTGGGGTTGCACGAGCATGTGCCTGTGGGAGCATGCGCAGCCTTGGGCCAGGGCTCAGCACTGACATTGGGATGTTGAGCCACCTAGTTGGCTGGGAGGTTACATCATCCTGAGGTCCTCCAAGGAGCCTGTACCTGCACTATGTGAAGTCATGTCAGAATAGGTTTTCTTTGGAGATTCTTGTATTTTGAATCTGCTTTTTAAATTTCATTCATTTATGCAGGCAGGAAGACACATACCATGGGGCACATGTAGTCAAAGGACAGCCTGCAGGATTCTGTTCTCTCCTTCCACTCAGGTTTTCAGGCTTAGCTGCAGGTGCCATCACCTGTTGAGCCATCTCACAGGCTCTGAATCTTTTTAGCCACAGGTAAATAAGCGATTGAATAATATGGCATTAGAAGCTTATAGATACAGTAGCCCTACCCTGTCCTTTCTAAAGACAGTACTCCCCAGTCTGTTTTGATACTTACATTTGCCTGTCTAAATGATACTATTCTTGCTAGTTGAATCTTTCTTTCAGGTTCAACCATAGCTCTTGACCCATCTCGGAAGGATGTGAGGGACACTGCCTCTCCCAGCTGCACCCCCACTCTCAGCTACATCCCCAATGCCTTCTCCATTCTCTCTAAACAGTGAGTTTTCAACATACATAATTATTACTGTGAAACCTCGAGTCGTGTTCCATAACAGAACCTCTGTGTACTTAAGAATAATTCTATTGAACTTTGTATCTTATTGAGGATTTTTAAAACTTTATTTTATTTTAGGTCTTTTTGAGACAGGGTTTCCATGTAGCCCCAGCTGGCCTGGAACTCACTATGTAGTCCAGGCTGGCCTTGATCTCACAGAGATCTGCCTGTTTCTGCCTCCCAAGTACTGGGATTAAAGTTCTGCACCACCTTGCCCACCTTTTAAAGACTTATTTTTAGATATGAGTATATTACCTGCATATATGTAAGTGCATCCACGCCATACAGTGCCCACAGAGACCAGTAGAGGGTTTCAAATCCTCTGGAACTGAAATTACAGATGGTTGTTGGCTGCCATGTGGGTGCTGAGCACTGAACCTGGGTCCTCTGCAAGAGCAGTCAGTGCTCTTAATGACTGAGCCATCTCTCCAGCCCCTTTAAAATCTTAATGTACATGTCTTTGTGTGTGTACATGTATGTGAGTGTGCATGCTTGTGGATGCCAATCATCAACATCAGGTATTTTCCTCAGTTCTCCATCTTAATTTTTTAAAAAGGATTTATTAATTTTACTTTATGTATATGAATGTTTTGCCTGTATGTGTGTGTGCCACATGGTGCCACCTAGTGCCCATGGAGGCCAGAAGAGGTCACCAGAGCCCCTGAAACTGGAGATATAGATGATTGTGAGCTGCCATGTAGGTGCAGGGAACTGAACCCAGGTCCTCTGCAAGAGCCTTAAGTGCTCTTAACCACTGAACCATCCCTTCGGTTCCCCCTACCTTTATTTTTGAGACAGGATCCTTCACTGAACCTGGAAGTCACCAGTTGGCTAGACTAGCTGTGCTGGGTAGCTTTAGTTGTCACCTGGGTACAGGGAACTTCAAGTGAGGAATTTCCTCCCTTGGATGAACTGCACCTATGTCTGTGGGGGCATTTTCTTGATTGATTAGTATTGAGTGATATGGGAGGGCCCAGCCCATTGTGGGTGGTGCCAACCCTGGGCAGGTGGTCTTGTGTTGTATAAGAAAGCAGGGTGGGGCTGGAGAGATGGCTCAGCTGTTAAGAGCACTGACTGCTCTTCCAGAGGATCCGGGTTCAATTCCCAGCACCCACATGGCGGCTATGAACCACCTTTAACTCCAGTTCCAGGGGAATCTGAAGCCCTCTTCTGACTTCCGTGGCATTGCACGACACAGGTGCACTCACATACATGCAGGCAATACACTCATACACACAAAATAAAAATAATAAATTAAAAAAGAAAGGCTGAGCACAGACCAGAGGAGCAAGCAGCATTCCTCCATGGCCTGTGCTCCAGGTTCCTGCCCTGGCTTCCCTCTGTGATGAGCTGTGAAATGAAAGATAAATAAACCCTTTCTTCCCCAAGTTGGTTTTGGTGTTTTTTTTTTTAATTTTTTGTAATGTGCATGAGTGTATTGCCTGCATGAGTGTAAGTGCACCCATATTGTGCAATATACCCTTGGAGGTCAGAAGGTGGTGTTGGATCCCCTGGAACGGACAGTTGTTATCCCCTATGTGGGATAACAACTATGTGGATGCTGGGAGTCAAGCCTGGTCCTCTGCAAGAGCAGCCAGTGCTCTTAATTGTTGAGCCACCTCTCCAGCCCCTTGGTCGGTGTTTTTAATCACAGCAATAAGTAACTAGAACATTGGCTGACCAGCAAGCCCCAGAGATCTTTCTGGCTGCACCTCACCAGCACTGGGATACAGGTGTGCAATTCTCTGCCTTCCTGGCTGGCTTCCTTTTTTTTTTTTCTTTCCTCCTCCCTCCCTTTTATGGGGAGTCTCTGGCGATTTAATCCCAGGTCCTCATGCTTGCCTGTTGGATTTTATTAGCCATTTTCCCAACCCTCTTGTTGAAATTTTAAGATGTGCTGTGCATTTATTTATACAGGGTCTCAGTGTGTAGACCAGGCTGGCCTGGAACTCCCAGAAATCTGCTGCTACCTCCCAAATGCTAAGATTAAAGGCATATGCCGCCATACTCCACTGAGTTGTACTTAATAATGAAGTCTTATTGAGGTTACACTTTTGTCTTTCTGACCCCCTCTGGATGTTTACTTTTGATACAGGGTCTTATGTAGCCCAGACCAAGCTAGTCCAGAACTTGCTATGTGCTAAGGATGACCTTGAACTCCCTCCTGAGTGTTTGGCACACCTGACTTTTTTTAGTTGTTTCCTATGTTGGTGGACTCTTATCTGGAAATGTATCTTTTCCTTTCCTGTTCACTCCAGAATTTAGCAGCATAGAAGGCTTTCTTTCATGAGTCTTCCTTTGTCCACGATGGGTCTCTATATGCAGTACTGAGGTTGCAGTCCTGTCTGGCACAACAGCAAATTGGGGTTTCAGAGCTTCTGCCTACTTGGTTGCTCCTGGTCTCCTATGTGAGAGCCTGGCAGCCCTTTGCTCACACATCACCTGAGTGCCAGCCTTAGCTTTCTGCTCTGGGGATTTCAAGAACTGTGCTTAGAGCTCTGCCATGGCATTCCAACTACAATTGTACTAAAAACTGCAAGTTTGTCAGAACTGTGCTATCCAGGTGTGGTGGCGCTCACCTGTAAACCCAACACTCAGGAGGCAGAGGCAGGAGAATGTCTTCAAGGTTGAGTGAGGCCAGCTTAGTCCACATAGCAAGACTTTGTCAGAGTACCCTGAGTCTCCCTGGCACCCCCCCCCCCCCACTGCCTCTTCACAGGGGGAGACCAGACATTGTCTCCTCCACTTGGTGCTCAGCTGCCATCCAGGAGCTGTGACAGTCTCTGCTTCCCACTTAGGATTCATTCTCCTGCAGTCTTACTGCTTTTCTCTTTTTCCTATCCTTATAAGTTGCTTTTTACTGGGCTTCTGCCAGGCTTAAATCTGACTTGTGCAATCCTCAGTCATTAACCAGAATGACAAGAAAACTTGGTTTGTGTTTACAGTAGAAAAGGCAGAAGACAAAATACCAGTCAGTAGGGTCAGTGGCACATGCACACATGTGCAGCACTGGGGAGACTGAGGCAGGGGAATTGCAAGTTAGAGGCTAGCCTGGGCTACTTAGCAGTAAAGTAGACCTGCCTGGAGGTATTACTCTGCAGACACCAGTGGTATAGCAATTGCTTTATTTTTACAAAATCACTTCAGCCCATTGTCTGGCCCCAGAACTGGACCCATACACGAGGAGTAAGAGCTAGAGTAATACATGAGAGTTAAGCAAATGTGAAAATTAAACAGTTCATTTGTGTTGTAAATGAGGAGCTGGGGCGCTGGGCTGAGGAGCTCAGGGCTGCTCTTAGTGCCCCCATGAGGAACGATGCAGGTAAAAAAAATAAAGTGCACACCTGTCGTCTAGATTCAGACTCACATCAACAGCAGGACAAGACCCTGATGGGGTTTGGAGATGCTATAGATCCACCTAGAGTCTAATGAGGGGTTCCTGCCCTCCTGGGGCTTCCTCCACATTAGCTGTCCCAGGAGTCTAGCACCTTGTCATGCTCCACAGGCTCTGATCCTAGTAATACTCTAGTCAAAAGTGGTTCCTATAAATCTTGCAGTCATTTTAAAGCCCATTCTACCGAGGCGTGTGAGCTTACTGTTGACAGACGCCAGCATTCCAGCCTCATAGAAGCCATTCACAGTCAATCTAAGCAAAAGGGTACTGGGCCTGGTCATGCCACATCCCTGACAGAGCTGCCTTGCCCCTGGCAGGAGACACAGGCTGCTCTGTTGGCAACTGCACTGTTCAGGGCCCGAGTCACAATGTCGGGCATGTGGTCTATCAGCATCTTTGGGCCTATTAGGATCTTGCCAAATTCTGCTTCCTTTGCCCACCTTGCCCTGTACTGAGCAGCAGAACAGCAGCCAAACCTGGAACAAAAGAAAACATCAGCTAGTGAAGCCGCACTTGGGTTAGGCCTCAGGGATCACCTTCAGTGGACAGCCATGGCAGGCCCACATGCCACAGCACTCACCTCCCGGAGCTGCCCTCTTCCTCCAGGTGGATGATCCTGCCGGGTGGGTAGAGATGTGGGTACTTGGTGGGAGAGTCTGGGGAGGAGTTGCTGGAGAAGCTGTAGCATGGGGAGCATCGTGTCAGCAGACTCTGCTCCCCCAGAAGAGGCTGAGACAGGGTTACCTGGTTGCTCTCATCCAGTTCAGTAGAACACTTATCAGGGCTCCCTCCAAACAGTCCATACCAACAGCCATGTAGCAAGATCTTGTACTGAGGGGAATACCCAAGGATACAAGGTTGGTCTTCTGAGGTGCTCGCTGTCCATCACCACAGACACCTCAGGCAAGTGCTGGGTGGCAACCCTCAGGGCTCCATTGCTCCCACCGTGGCTCTGAGTGGGGGTAGTGGGATCATGAAGCCATCCTACTTACATCAATATTTAGGAACCAAATTGTGTGTATTTTGAAGAATAATTATTTGTCTGTTGCTGGGTTAAATCCCAGCTCCTTGTACATGTATGCACGTGCTCTAACATTGAGCTACACTTTAGCCACCAGATATTACTTTCTAAAAAGTCTTAAAGAGACTAGGGTTGTGGCTCGATTGGTAGCATGCATGAGGCCCTGGGTTCCACCCCCAGTGCTACATAAACCAGGTGTGGTAGTGCACACCCATGATCCCAGCACTTGGGAAGTGGAGGCAGGAGGATCAGGAATTCAAGGTTATCATCTATGGAGATGGATCAAGGCCAGCCTGGGCTATATGAGACCCTGCTGTCTTTAAGGAAAAGAAATTCTTAGACGGTAACTGGTAAGAAGTGAAAATTAAATTTCCTGATTTAGCAACAAAAAATATAACAAAGAGGGTAAAAATGTAAAAGCATGTGCAGTCCATCCAAATATGGTCACATTTTGGTATAGATTTTCCAAACTTTGACCTTGTATCAGTACGTACCTATTCCTTATCTACTCCTCTGCCTCAGTTCACATGTCTTAAGAATTTTAATTATGTTTATTTTGTGTGCATCCCTCCAAGTGCCATGGCCCCAGTGTGGAGGTTGGAAGACAAATTGTGGTGGTTGATTCTCTCCCTCCACCATGTAAGTCCCAGGTACTGAATTCAGGTCGTCAGGCTTGGCAACAAGTGCCTTTGCAGGTGAGTTATTTTGCTGGCCTCTTTTCCTTTTTAAATTCTTTTATTTCTTTTTTATCTGCAGCACTAGGTAACAAAACCAGGACCTCAAGCATAAGTAAGTGTTCTAACACTGAGCTAAATTCCTAGCCCTCCCTTTCTTCCCTCTTTCTTTCCCTCCTTTCCTTCCTCCTGACATAAAATTCTTGGTAATCCTGCCTCATTCTCCTAGGTGTTGGGATTATAGACCTGCACCACTAAATCCACCTCATGGATATCAGATTCTATTGGTTAATATAAATTTCTATCTTTCTCTGTGTGGGTAGTACTAGGCAGGGCCTCCTACATGCTAGGGAAGTACTATACCATTGAGCAATCCTCCCAAGCCTCTTACAGCCATTTGAAAAACTATTACTAGGGGCTGGAGAGATAGCTCCGCGGTTAAGAGCACTCACTGCTTTTGCAGAGGACTCAGGTTGAATTCCCAGTACCCACATGGGAGTTTAAAACCCTCCATAACTTCAGTTCCAGGGGCTCCTACACCTTCTGACCTCTGCAGACACTGCACAACATGGGTGCACTTACACCCTTGCAGGCAATACACCTATACATGTAAAAAATAAAATGTTTTTTTAAACTATAT
>NW_008360015.1:322417-326457 GCF_000622305.1 Nannospalax galili | reverse complement strand
TATATATATATATGGAGGATTGTTAGCCATCAGGTGGGTGCTGGGAATCTGAGAGCCGGTGCTCTTAACCGCTGAGCCAGCTCTCCAGCCCCATATATGTGGAGGTTTGAGGACAACTTGAGAGTTGATTTTTGTCTTTCACCATGTAGGACCCAGGAATTGAATTCAGGTCATTGAGTTTGGCAGCAAGCACGTTTACCCACTGAGCCATGTTGCTGGCCCACCAGAAACTAAGTTGGTATGTGTTTGTCTTATTGTGTAAGCTTGGGAAGACTAAAAGCACCAGGGTGCTGTCAGTCACAGGCAGGACTAGTAAGTCTGGCAGAAAGGAAATATGTCACTAGAACAGGGCTGTTCTTTCACAGCGTTTTCTAACTGTGGTACTTGGTGTGCTTTCTCCAGATCATGCAGAGTCCTAGACAAAAGCCTGTTCGTGTTCACGGAGCAGAAGGAGAAGCGAGAGTATGCTGGGCTGAGAGGCTGCCACCGCACCCCTGGCCTCTACTTGGAACCTTTTGTGGATCTAATGGTGGTTACCTTTGGCTTATTGCAGTTAGCGATCACTCGCAGGATCCTTCTCTTCAGATCTTCCATGTTGGTCACACTTAACCTGTTCAGTTAAAGAGTGAACTGAGCTCAATACTCTGTTTCCAACTGCCCCAGCCCCACAGACTGACCTAGGAGATACTGACCTGGGAATCACATCCATTCCTAGAACAAGTGACACGATGAAGTCCTTGGAGTATTCATAGAGGGATTTGCTGAAATTCAAATGAGGGACAAGCTCAGTTAGTCTGCAGTTCTGTTGCAAGACATTTGAGAGGGAGGAAAACAGTAGTTGCCAGGCAAGAGGAAGTGATCCCCTTCAGTATCCTCTCAAGGAGAGAAGTGACATGGATACTTCATCCATAGCACCCCGCTGGCCAGATAATAAAGCCATAACAGACATTCAAAAGAGACTCCACAGCTGAACCATCAGAAGGGATCCTTGTGACCCCAGGTGGCAGCATCTACCTAAAGTGCCCTCGCAAAATATGAGCAGGCCTAGGCTGGCCAGGCTTAGTGGTGCAGGCCTGTAACCCTGCCTACTTGGGAGGCTAAGGCAAGAGAATTGACAGCGCAGACCTGCTGGGGCACAGTGAATTCAAAAGCAGCCTGACAACTTAGTGAGACCCTGTCTCAACAAGCCAGCCATAATAAAGGGGGTGAAGATAATATGTAGCTCAGTAGTAGAGTGGGTTGCCTAGCATGTGAGAGGCCCAGACCTGGGGAGAGGGTAGAAACCTCCATATCTGTCCACAGAACTGATCAGCTAACAGCTTTTACACCTATGAGACAGAAGAGAACAGTATGTCTCAGGACATACTGTTGGAATAGGTACAGATAGGCAACCTTTTACGTAAGTACAAATGTATATGTAACTGTGTATCTGCATAGAAATATAAAGCAGGGGTGCTGGAGAGATGGGTCAGCAGTTAAGAGCTGGAGAGATGGGTCAGCAGTTAAGAGCACTAGCTGCTTTTGCAGAGAACCTGGATTCAGTTTCCAGCACCCACATGGTGGCTAACACCCATCCTTAACTTCATTTCCAGGACATCCAGTGCTCTCTTCTGGCCTCTGCAGACATTGCATGCATATGGTGCTCTTAAATACATGTCGGCAAAATACTCAAAATTTTTTTTTAAAAAAAATTGGAGCTGGAAAGATGGCTCAGTGATTAAAAGAACTCACTACTGTTGTAGAGGACTTGGGTTTGGTTCCCAGCACCCACATGGTAGCTCACAACTATCCAGTTCAGGGGATCAAATGCCACCTTCTGGCATCCATGGGCACAGCACACAAGTGCTACACATATATACATGCAGGCAAAACACTTGTAAAGTAAAAATAAATCAGGCTGGGTGCAACACCTTTAATCCTAGAATTGGGAGGAAGAGGCAGGCAGATTTCTGTGAGATTGAGGCCAACCTGGTATATATAGTGAGTTCCAGCCCAGCTGGGCCTACAGGGAGACCCTGCCTCAAAATCCCCCCAAAACACTATCTGTGTTTGTTTTTCCTGCGTGTGTCTACAATGTGTTGTACAATGCATGTGGAGGCTAGAAGAGGGTGTCAGATCCCATGTGTGGTGGTTTGAATGAAAATGTCCCCCATAGGCTCCAAGTGTTTGGACATTTTGTCCCCAGATGATGGCGCTGTTTTGGGAGGTCTTAGAAGGTGTGGCTATCCTGGAGGAAGCACATCACTGGGGGTGGGCTTAGAGAGTTCTAAAGCCTTGCCAGATCTCCAGTCCTCTTGCTTCCTGTGCCTGTGTGATGATTTGAGAGCTTAGCTTCTGCTGCTCCTGCTCCTGCTCCAGCCACCTTTGCTGCCATGCCTCCCGGCCAAGACAGACTAATTCCCCTGGAACCATAAGCTCAAATAAACTCTTCCTTCTATAAATTACTTGGGTCAGTGTTTCTATCACAGCAACAGAAAAGTGTCTACTACACTATGGAAATGAAGTTAGATGGTTGTTAGCCCATGTGGGTGCTGGGAACAACCCTCTGCAAGAGCAGCCAGTGCTCTTAACCATTGAGCCACCTCCTGCACCTCACCCTATTTTCCTTTTTAAAAATAAATTTTTTTGGTCTTTTTGAGACAGGGTCTCCCTGTAGCCTCAGCTGGCCTGAAACTCTGCTGAGATTAAAGGTGTGCACCACTACACCCAGCTTTAAAAATAATTGTTAGTATACTATATTATGTGTACATTTGTACATTGTTGGCGTCTGTTGAGGCTAGAAGTAGGTATCAGATCCCCTGTTAAATGTGGTTGTGACCTGCCCAACTTGAGTGCTGTGACCCAAACTCATAATAAAGTAGTAAGTGCTCTTAACCTCTGAGCCATCTGTCTCTCCAGCCCCTTAACATTTTCATGAGAGGGACACAACACATTCAATGACATGAGAAAATAGCCCAAATCCAAGATGTGACAAACGCTTCACAACAAATGACCTGGTTTCTTCAACTATGGAAAAATGGAAGGGAAGAGTTTACACATTAAAAGACAGAGGGGCTGATGAGATTGCTCAGTGGGTAAACCAAGCAAATGTAAAGGCTAGAGTTTGATCGCTAGTGGACGAGAACTGACTCCCGCAAGTTGTCCTTTGACCTCCACATGCACATAGGTATGTACACATGCAC
Source organism: Nannospalax galili (assembly GCF_000622305.1). Lineage (NCBI taxonomy): Eukaryota > Metazoa > Chordata > Mammalia > Rodentia > Spalacidae > Nannospalax > Nannospalax galili. The sequence continues at coordinate 323,275 of NW_008360015.1, read as the reverse complement.
ACAGAATAATTAAATGGGACCAGCAAGATGGCTCAGCAGGTAAACACTTGCCATACAAGCTTGGTAACCTGAGTTCATTTGATCTCCAGAACCCATGTGAAAAAAGCCAGATGTGGTAGCATTTATCTGTAATCCCAGCCCTCCTGTGAGATGGAAGGCAAACAAGAATCACCAGGAAGTTTTGCTGGCCAGCTAGCCTGGGCTACACAGCAGAGTATAAACAAGAGACCAAGCCTCAAAAATAAGGTGGAAGGAAGGAGACAAACATTTGAAATTTGTTCTCTGACTCCAAATGTGCACTGTGATATGGGCATCTTTACACACAGACACACACACTGAAAAGATTTATTTTTGAGGCAGGGTCTCACTATGTAGCCCTGGCTGCCCTGGAGCAGACTGGCCTCAAACTCTGCCTGTCTTTGCCTCTGAGTGCTGGGATTAAAGGCATATGCCATTATGCCCAGCTTTAATAAAAAAAAAATTTTTTTTTTTTTTTTGGTCTTTTTGAGACAGGGTCTCCCTGTAGCCCCAGCTGTCCTGGATAGAACTCACTATGTAAACCAGGCTGGCCTTGAACTCACAGAGATCTGCCTGCCTCTGCCTCCCAAGTGCTGGGATTAAAGGCATGCGCCACCATGCCCGGCATTAATAATTTTTTAAAATCACAGGGCAGAAAAAAAAAGTTACAAGGCAAATCTACCATATCAAATGTGAGAAACCACATTTGGGTCCAAATACAAGGGGAAAATGGGGTCAGTTACTAGATATCCACGAATTAAACTTTCATTTTTTAGATAACATTAAAAGTATTTACAGATGAAAGGATACTGTGTCTCAGACTTGATTCAAAGTAAGCTC
>NW_008360015.1:217897-322405 GCF_000622305.1 Nannospalax galili | reverse complement strand
TGTGTGTGTGTGTGTGTGTGTGTGTGTGTGTGTGTGTGTGTGTAGATGTATATACATTTTATATGAAGTGGAGACATTTAAATGACCATATGTTAAATGGTTAAAGCTCATTAGGTAGAAGTCACATATCACACTAGGCTTTTCCTTCCCCCTTTTGAGATAGGGTCTCCCTATAATGCCCAGACTTATTTTCAACTGTGGCCTCAAGTGATCATTCTGCCTCAGCCTCTACCCAGCCAGACAGATATACCAGCTACCCTCTCTACTTCTGTTTGGGATTTTTGGAGACAATGCTTTGCTACATAGCTCAAGCTGGCCTGTTATTCACTATGTACCCCAGGCAGGCCTTATAAGAATCCTGTTTCAGATGCGGTGGCACAGGCCTTTAGTCCCAGCACTTGGGAGCCAGAGGCAGAGGGAGGTGAATCTGTGAATTCCAGGTCAGCCTGATCTGCATAGTGGATTCCAGGTCAACCAGAACTACATAGTGAGACCCTGTCTCAAAAAAAAAAAAAAAAAAAAATCCTGCCCCAAGCTCCTGAGCACTGGGACTATAGGAGTGTATGACTAAGTAAGGTGGTTTCATTTTTTAAAACCAAAACTTTATTTAGGGGCTTGTGTGGCATTAGTGAGGCCCCACTTTAGCCCCCATGTGGATGCTGAGAACTGAACCTGGGTCCTATACAAGAAAAACCAGTGCTTTTGATCACTGAACCATCCTTCTAGCTCCTACTTACCTTTTTTTTTTTTTGTCTTTTTGAGGCAGGGTCTCCCTGTAGCTGAAGCTGGCCTGGATTCTCTATGGAGACCAGGCTGGCCTTGAACTCACAGAGATCCACCTGCCTCTGCCTCCTGAGTGCTGGGATTAAAGGTGTGCGCCACCATGCCAGGCTTCTGCTTATCTTTTAAGCCTTAATTTGCTTCATTATTTTGTCACAAATTTCATTTATAATCAAGAAAAAGGTTACATAGAACAGTCCAGTCAATGTATTCAAGCAAAGGAAGAGTTTTCAAATTCTAAAAATGTGGTTTGGTCAAACATCAACCTGATAGATGCCATGGTAACAGGGAGGTGTTAGTGGAGGCCCACAGAGGATAACAAATGCACAGCTGGGGGTTCATGGTGGTTGGCAGCAGGGGAGGCTGTGTGGAGGGCACAGGGTATATGAGAATTCTCTACCTCCTAATCAATTCTGGGTTTTTGTTTGTTTTTTGTTTGTTTGTTTGTTTGTTTTTTTGTCTTTTTGAGACAGGGTCTCCTGTAGCCCCAGCTGGCCTGAACTCAATATGTAGACCAGGCTGGCTTTGAACTCACAGAGATCTGCCTGACTCTGCCTCCAAGTGCTGGTATTAAAGGCTTGCCACCACCATACCCAGACATAAATAATTTTTTTTTTAATCTTAAGAATTATTCAGCCAGGTCTGTAGTCCCAGCTACTATAGAGACTGAGGCAGGAGAATCTCAAATTGTAGGTCTCCCTGAACTACCTAGCAAGTTCAAGGTCTGTCCCCCAGAGCTATTTAAAAAAAAAAAAAAAAAAAAAAATCAAACTCACACCTTTAATTTCAGCATTCAGCACTGGGAGGCAGAAATGGGTGGATCTCTATGAGTTCAAGGCCAGCATGGTCTAGATTGTGAGTTCCAGGCCAGCTGGGGCTAAAGGGAGACCCTGTCTCAAAAAAGACCAAAAAATAAAAATACAAACAACAAAAAACAAAATCTAGCTGAAAAGAAGAAAGAAAATTAAGCTATAGTCAGATAACTTAAGAAGGGCTACATAAAGTAGGTTTTTTTAGATTTATTTTTTATTTTTACATTATGTGTATTGTGTGGGTATGTGCCTGTGAGTGCTGATACCTGAACAGAGGCATTGAATCCTCCCTGAAGCTGGAATTACAGGTTGTGAGCCACCAGATGTGGGTGGTAGGTGCCAAACTTGGGTCCCCTGCAAGAGCACTATGAAATCTTAGCCACTGAATTGTCTCACCAACCTTGTTTTGTTTTATTTAGACAGGGTCTTGTTATGTCATCCAGGCTGCCTCAACCTCCTGAATGTTTGGATCACAGACATGTATTCCCACATTCAATTTACATATAGTCTTCCTGTATGTTTGGATTACAGACATGTATTCCCACATTCAACTTACATACAGTCAGTCCTTCGACTTTCGTATTTACTTTTTTGGGGGTACAATGTCTCACGTAGATTAGACTGGACTAGCTTTCTGTGTAGCCCAAGAGGACCTTGAATTTATAATCCTCCTGCCTCTACTTCTCTAGTGATGAGATTACAGGCAGGTTCCATCATTCCAGATTTATGTGGTCCTGCAGATAGAACCCAAGGCTTCTGGCATGCTAGGGGAACCATCAGCCACATTCCAGGCCTGTTGTGTTTCAAAATGACAGATTATGTAAATAAAAGGGGAGTGGCTGCATGACTTGACCCTGCAGGAGGGTGAAGCCTTACCTTAACAGTCCCCTGGGTGGAGAGAAGGCATAGGCATGGACTTGGGGGTAGGCCCTTCGGAGCATGATGGCTAACAGGGCTGAAACTCCGGCCCCCAGGCTGTGCCCCACCAGGACTAGCCGGTACTCCTAGGGTACAAACAGCAGAGGGAGTTAAAGCTCAGAAGAGATGGAGCAGGACAGGCACAGAAAGCAGAAGATAATCTCACCGGAGCGACACTGAAGGCTTGGCTCAGTATCCCATCGTTGGTCAGTCTGCGATAAATGTATCTGGCAGCCTGAGCAATTCCCTGAAGAAAGATGGGGTGTGAAGTCAGTGTGGCTCAGAAGGCACGTTCTCCAGCCTTACTGGGCACTGATGTGTCCTTGGCCTATATGGATCCACAGGCTAGGTACTCTGTTACTGATCTGAGTGGAGCACCCATCATGGCAGCAAACATCTGTAGTTTCTGAGGCCACACTCCAGGTTGTGGATATCACAGTTAACTTCAGCCCAGTCCATAGAGCTGTTTATAAATGACTGAATGAATTAAGGACTGAAGATTCAACCCAGAGCCTTTAATTACACTAGGCAAGCAATCTGCCAATGAATTACATCCCCAGGTTTTTTGTTTTATTTTCTGTGTATGAGTGTTATGCCTGCATGTATGTTAGTGTACCCATGTTGTGCAATGCTCATGAAGAACAGACAGAGGGGGTGTCAGATCCCCTGGAACTAGAGTTACAGACAGTTGTTAGCTGCCATGTGGGTACTGGGACTCAAACCTGGGTCTTCTGCAAGAGCAGCCTGGTCTACATAGTGAGTTCCAGGCCAGCTGAGGCTACAGGGAGACCCTGTCTCAAAAAACAAACACATACACACACACACACACACACACACACACACACATATACACACACACACACACACACACACACACACACATATACACACACACACACACACACACACACACACACACACACACACAAAGGAAAGTATGGCACGATTGAAACAGGAGTTATAAAAGATAGAATGGAAAAGGATTTATGTATGTGCATGTGACTGTGCCTGAGTATATGTGTGTGCACCATGTGCCTGCAGGCAATTGTTAGCTGCCATGTGGGTGCTGGAACTAAACCTTGGTCCTCTAGAAAAGCAACAAGTGCTCTTAACCACTGAGCCATCTCTAAAGTTCACTTTTTTTTTTTTTTAAAGATACGGGTTCATGTAGCCCAAGCTAGCCTCAAACTCACTATGTAGCTGAGGATGATCTTGAACTCCTGATCCTCCTGCCTCCATCTCCCTAGTGCTAGGATTACAGGTGTGCACTACCACACCCATTTATCTCATGTTGAGGATAGAGCCTTCAGTTTCACAGCTTCATGCATGTTAAGCACTCTATTAACTGAGCGATATTCCCAGCCCCACTGTTGTAATTTTTGATGGTCATAAACAGTTGATAACACCATTGCTTAAAATACCATACAATTAGCCTGGTATGGTGGTGCACGCCTTTAGTCTTAGCACTCTGGAGGCAGAGGCGGGTGGATCTCTGTGAGTTCAAGGCCAGCCTGGTCTACATAGCAAGTTCTAGGCCAGCTGGGGCTACAGGGAGACCCTGTCTCAAAAAGACAGAAAAAAACCCCAAAACACACACACTATTAATGGGCATGATTATGAAATGAGGAAAGCGCCCTCCTTTTTTTATTTATTTTTGAGTGTGTCATGTATGTGAGTAGGGAACACACTTGCCATAGCACATATGGAGGTCAGAGGTCAACTTTGGGTGTTGGCACTCACCTTCTACCTTATTTGCAACAAAGTTTCTTGTTGTTTGTCTCTGCATAGGCCAGGCTAGCTGACCAATCATCTTTCAGGGATTCACCTAGCTTCATCCCCCCATCTATCCATCATCTTTTTTTGTTTTTGTTTTTGAGAGGGAATCACTATATATCTCACAATGGCCTGCACCTTGCAATGTAGCCAAACTGATCTCAAACTCTTTGGTCCTCCTACCTTAGCTTCCGCAGTGCTGGTATTACTATGCGTATTTTGCCAACATTTAAAAACCATTTCACAGGGATGGAGAGATGGCTCAGTACTGAAGAGCACTTACTGCTCTTCCAGAGGACCTGGATTTGGGTCCTAGCACTCACAGCAGGCAACAGACTAACTAGATTTCCAATTCCAGGGGATCCGACACCCTCCAGCCTCTGAGGGCACCTGTATGCATGTGGTACACATAAAACCGACACAGGCACACACACATACACATAAATAACAAAACTTAAAAAAAAGTTACACCTCACACCATGTTCTGAGGGGGTTTTTCCTCCTCTGGTAGGGAACTCTGCCCCATGCCCACAGCACAGGAAGACTGAAACCAGAACTTGGCTCCGGCCACATCCATAGCAAACTTGAGGGATGTGAACAGTGTCCAGGCTGTCTGCTCACGAGGCTAACTCTGAACTAAAAGCTTTTTTTTCCTAAGACAATGTACTTTAAGAGGGACGCTGGAGCTGGCTGTGGTGGAGCACACCTTTAACACCAGCACTTTGGAGGTAGGGGAAGGAGGATCAGAAAATTCAAGATTATCCTTAGCTATAAAATGAGTTGGAGGGACTGGAGAGATGGCTCAGCAGTTAAAAGTACTGATTGCTCTTGCAGTTTGAATCCCAGCACCCACATGACAGCTAACAAACATCTGTAACTCCAATTCCAGGGGATCTGATGCCCTCTTCTGACCTCAGGCACTGCATGACTTGGATGCACTTACATACACATGTAGGCCATACACACATACAACGTGCAGACAATATACACATAAAATAAAAGTAATAAAAAAATTTTTTTTGAAGCAGGGTCTCCCTGTAGCCCCAGCTGTCCTGGAACTCACTGTGTAGACCAGGCTGGCCTTGAACTTACAGAGATCTGCCTGCCTCTGCCTCCCAAGTGCTGGGACTACAGGCGTACAACCACCACGCCCAACAATAAAATATTTTTTTTTTAAATTAAAGTGAGTTGGAGGCCAGCCTATCAGCCTGGGCTACAAGAGATTCTGTCTCAAAAAAAAAGCAAAAAGATAAAGGGCTGGAGAGATAGCTCAGTGGTTAAGAGCACTGACTGCTCTTGTTGAGGCAACTTATAACTCCAGTTCTAGGGGATCCAGTGCCTCCTTCTGACCTTCACAGGCACTTTATAACATGGATGCACTTATATATATGCAGGCAATACACTCATACACATAAACTTAAAATAATAAAGTTTTCTTTTTGTTTTTTTTTTTTAATCTTTCTGAGACAGGGTCTCCCTGTAGCCCCAGCTGGCCTGGAACTTACTATGTAGACCAGGCTGGCCTGGAACTCACAGAGATCTGCTTGCCTCTGCCTCCAGAGTGCTGGGACTAAAAGCATGTGCCACCATGCCCAGCACATATACAAACATACATATACAAATGATTAAAAGTAAAATATTAGGAGCTAGAGAGATGACTCAGCAGTTAAGAGCACTGGCTGTTTTTCTTGAGGACCAAGGTTCAATTCCCAGTACCCACATGGCAGCTAACCTTCTGAACTCCAGTTCCAGGGCCTCTCTGATGCCCTCTTCTGGCCTCAAGGGGCACTGCACACATGTGATACATTTACATACATGCAGGTAAAACGCTCATACACATAAGAATAATAAAATATTTTTTAAAATAAAGCATAAAAAACACTACAGCCTGCCTCCAGTGATCAGTCTGATACTCCACTCTCCATGGCTTCAGTCAAGTTCTCAAAACAAACACCCATGCATTCCACCTCTCAGGACTAGGGTGAGAATCAACAGAATGTGACCCTGGTGCATGGCCGCTGCTTGTCACTCATTTGCATCAGTAGGAAACTGTACCTTGTGGGCTACACAGTCCTGTAGCTCAATGTCCAGCTCGAGGCTCTCACTCTCTGCAGACAGATCGGTCAGGACATCCTGCAAAAGTAAAGATAGAGCAGTGTCAGCCTAAGGTGCAGGGTGAGCGAAAGTCATGGACTGGGGTTGAGGGCCTCTTGCTCCCAGGACACTCTGAGGGATGGCAGGTAGTGCAGTCTCCTAGTCAGACTGCTGAGGATCTGTGAGACCTGGCCTCAGCAGAAAAACACAGGTGATGCTAGAAGCAGAATGAGGACCTGGCAGGGACAAGGACCAAGTGGGCTGTTGTGGTACATGCTTGTAATTCCAGCACTTGGGAGGCAGGAGGAAGGCTGAGAGCTCAAGGTCAACCTGGGCTACATAGTAAGGGCCTATCTAAAAACAAAAAAATATAGGATGGACTAGGATGAGAGTCTAGATGGGAACTGAGACAACAGGAAACCTTTGCCTGGGTGCAGGAAAGGACTGGACAGAACAAGGGCTATAACATGGAGCAAAGATCACCAGAGAGCCTGGGACTGTGATGTCTAAGGTGACTGATGGGAATGAGGGATGAATGGTACTAGGGCTTGAACTCAGGGCCTTGCATATGATAGACAAGTGCTCTACCACTGGGCCACACCTCCAACTCCTCACTGGGGGCTTCTAGGCAGGTGCTCTACCACTGAGCCACACCCCCAGCCCCTCATGGGGGATTTTAGGTAGGTACTTGTCTACTGCACTATATCCCTAGCCATCTTCTTTTATATTTTATTTTGATACAGAGTCTGTTGCTCAAGCTTAAGAGTTTTCTGCTTCAGCCTCCTGAGTATTTCAGATTATAGCCATATGCTGCCATGCTCAGCAGTGGCCCTGTCTCCTCAAGGGCATCTGGGGATGCTGATGGAATGAGGGTCATTGAAGAGCAGGCATGGGATGAGTGGGGATACCAGGCCCTTGAGAATGCAGGTATGGGGTCCTGGAATGGGTGTTGTCCCCATAACCAGTAAGAAGTGGAAGCAGCAGAGAGTGGAGGATCCTGGCTTGAGCCTCATCACATCCTGTGGGTCAGCAAAGCAAAACTAGGAAGCGAGAGTGGAGGGTGGTTGACACCAGAAAGAGGGAAGAGCTGAACCAGGAGTGGTCAGGGATGTTGACACAGGAGGGGATGAGGTAGACAGTGGGATCACTGCATCCAGAGAAAACCCAGCCATGGTGGAACTGAACAGAGGGAGGGCTTGGCGTGAACCCAAAAAAGGAACTTAGTTATGTGACTGAATTATCCTTGTGCGTTTGATATGTGCATGTGAGTATATGTGAGTGCAGGTGCCTGTGTGCATGGCCCAACTGTGGGGGTCAGAGGACATCATCAGATGTTGGTCCACACCTTCCACCTTGATTGAGACAGGGTCTCTTTTTCATGATGTATATGCCAGGCTGGCTGGCCCATGAGATTCCAGGGATTTTCCTATCTCCATCTCCCATCTTGCTGCAGGAGAACTGGGATCACAAACATGTGCTACTATGCCTGGCTTTTATGTGAGTTCTAGGGATAGAACTCAGATGCTTACCCTTGTACAAAAAGCACTTTACTCACTGAGCCATCTCTTCAACCACTTATTTTTATGTGCATGAGTGTTTTGTCTGTGTGCATGTGTGTTGTGTGTGTGCAATGCCCATGGAGGCGAGAAAGAGGCAACGGATCCCCTAGAACTGGAGTTACAGGTGGTTATGAGTTGCCATGTGGGTGCTGGGAATGCAACTTGGGTCCTCTGCAAGAGCAGCCAGCCAGTGCTCTTAATCACTGAGCCATCTCTTCACCCCCACCCCCTTTTTAGACAGCATCTTATTATATGGCCCAGGCTGGCTTCAAACTTGCAATCCTCCTGCCTCAGCCTCCCAAGTAGTGGGATTACAGGTGTGCACCACCATTCCTGGCTCAGTGTTTCCTGACACAGATAGAACTTACTGTTCCACCTGGCTCTGGGTGCAGGAAACTGTAGGGGGAGGCTACCTGGGGTTGGGCAGCTCAGCTGGGCACATCCAAAGAGTCAGCAGGAGGTGAGCCAAGCAGATATCCCTCCCTCATAAGACCTCTGAGGCCAACAGCTGGCAGTTAAGAGGGAACTGTAGCCCTGCCACTTCCCTTCCCACCCCCCAGTTTTGCTAAGGCAAATTTCACAATCCATGCTGGCTTCCTAGATCTGGCCTGGGTGCTTTCCTCTGTTGCCTCACAATAGCTTTCTATGTCACTTTCTGCTCCAGATGTGGCTCCATAACCTGCACTTTCTGTTTCCACCTGGTTCCCAGGTCTCAGTCTGCCAGGAGTGTCAGGATTACCTGCAGAGACATAGTCCCTCTCACGGCAACCACGATAGCCTCTTTTCTGTGATCCAGGGCCACTAAGAAGGGCAGCTCATATACCTGAAAGGCAAGAGATCAGCACAAGGCCTGACTCATGGAAACACATAGTTGACAATTCAGTCAGACCATCCCAGTATCCATAAGCACACAACAGTGGGGCACTACAAAGAAACCTGGGTTCCTGTGACCAGGCAAGGAGGGAGCTCACCAAGCAGCCTCTCTCCATCCTCCTGCCTCAGCAACCCTAGTGCTGAGATTAATAGGCACACACTACCACACTTGGCAATTTCAGAAATTTGTTATTTTTTCCTAATTACATCTATCTATCTATCTATCTATCTATCTATCTATCTATCTATCTATCTATCTACCTACCTACCTACCTACCTATTAGAGGGTGGCGTGGGTGCCACCGAGAGTGTGAGGAGGTCAGAGAAAAACTTGGAGGAGTCAATTCTCTCCTTCCACCATGTTGGTCCTGAGGATTGAACTCAGGCCAGCAGGCTTGGAAGCAAGTGCCTTTACCCACTGAGCCATCTTACCAGCCCAACCTCAAGAGCTTTAAATGTGAGTGTCATCCTCCCTCCCCAAGGAGAGTCTATAGACAGTAATCTGCAAACTGTTGTACTCTACCAGCAGCTCTTCAGTTTTGGTGTAAAGACGCTGGAGAGCTACTGAGTTACTGAGCAATGCTGGGCACAGACCACTGAAGCTGGCAGCCAGTAAGGGTGGATATGTGTGACTTGTCTGAAGAATAATTCAGGTTGGCCTCAAGATGCAGGCTTGTAATCTCAGCTACTTAAGCTGCTGAGACTGCCAAATGGTGGTGCATGCCTTTAATCCCAGTACTTGGGAGGGAAAGCAGGTGGGTCTCTGTGAGTTCAAGGCTACAGAAATGGCTCAGTGGTGAAGAGCTTAGGTCATTTCTGCAGAGGTCCCTAGTTTGGTTACCAGCACCCATGTGGGACAAGTCACAACCACTTGTAACTTCAGCTCCAGGAGATCTGACTCCCCCTTCTGGCTTCCATACCCCACCCCACCCCCACACATGAGCATATACACACATACATAAACAAAAATAAAAATCTTTTTTAAAAAGGGTTGAGGGGTGTAACTCTGGTAGAGTGCTTGTCTAGCATGTGCAAAGCCCTAGATTAAATCCCTAGCAACACACATACATACACATACATACACACACACACACACACACACACACACACACACACACACACACACCCTCCCATTAGAATCTCAAAGGACTTCAAGCCAAGCCTGGGAAGCACCTGTCTGAGAACATACCTTGTCATGAAAGCTTATATGAATGAAGTCCCTGTACTGTAGCCCTGTGGTCTTCAGGATGGAGGCAAAGTGGCAGTTGTGCTGATCGCCTTCTATTGAGTCATAGTCTGTCGTTCTGTTTCTGCAACTTAAAGGATGGCAAAGAGGTGACTGAAGTAGCCAGAGCCCCTTACCAGCAAACAGTGACCCTCAATGACATGTTGATCCAGCAGATGGGAGGGCTAGGGCTGGCCACTTCCAGGATATTCTAACAAAGAATAACTTGTCTTGAGTAGCCGGGGATGGAAACCAGTGTCTTGCACATGCTAAGCAAGCACTTTTCCATTGAGATATATCCCCAGCCCTTGATTTTTATTCCTATATTCATTGTGTGTGTGTGTGTGTGTGTGTGTGTGTGTGTGTGTATGCATGTACACACACAGGTTTACACACCTGTGTGCATGGAGGTCAGAGGAGGACATTGGGTGCCCTGCTCTCACTCCCAGCTTTATTCCTTTGAGACAGTGTCTCTCTGAACTAGAGCTAGGCTGGCAGCCAGCAACATCAGTGATCCTCCTGTCTCCTCCCACTCTCTCAGTGCTGGGGTTAAAGGCATGCACATGGCCATGACAGGCTTTTTTACTTGGGTGCTAGGGATTCAACTTCAGGTCCTCATGCTTAGGCAGCAAGTGTTCTTACTCATGGAACCATCTCCTCAGCGCCCCTGCCCTGGATGTTTGAAAAAGTATGTCTTGGTGTATAGCCCAGACTGGCCTCAAACCTGCAACACTCCTGCTTCAGCCTCCCAAGTGCTGAGATTACAGGCATGTACCAGCATACTCAACTGGAATAGCTTTTAAAAGATAATCATTTGGGGGGATGGAGAGATGGCTCAGTGGTTAAGAGAACTGGCTGCTTTTGCAGAGAACCTGGGTTTGGTTCCCAGCACCCACATGGCAGCTAACAACTGTCTGTGACTCCAGGTCCAGGGGAATCTGATGCCTTCTTCTGACCTTTGAGGGCATTGCACACACATGGTGCACTTGCATACATGCAGGCAAAACACTCACGCACATAAAATATAAATAAATAAATAAATAAAAATAAATAAAATTTTAATTAAAAAATGCTGGGCATGGTGGCACATGCCTTTAATACCAGCACTTGGGAGATAGAAGCAGGCAGATCTCTGTGAGTTCAAGGCCAGCCTGGTCGGTTCTAGGCCAGCTGGGTGATGTAGTAGTACCCTGTCTCAGAAAAGAAAAAAAGAAAGAAGGAAAGAAAAAGAAAAATGACACAGAAAAAGGCAAAAGGTATGGAAAATGTGAGTGGGGCTGTAGAGATGGCTCAGTGGGTAAAGGTACCTGCCACCAAGCCTGAAAAATTGAGTTTGATTTCCAAAGACGTATGTGGTAGAAGGAGGGAACTAACTCTCACAAGTTGTCCTTTGACCTCTATGCATGTGTGCACATGCACACGTGCACACACACATACACACACACAAAATAAAAATGCAATTAAAGAGGCAGATGGATCTCGACTCTTGAGAGTTTGAGGCTAGCCTGGTCTACATAGTGAGTTCCAGGTCAGCTGGGGCTATAGGGAGACCCTGTCTCAAAAAGAGTGCATTCTTCTCTTGCAGTGGAATCAGCACTCATGTCAGGTGGCTCAAACTGCCTGGAACTCCAGCTCCAGGGGATCTGCTGCCTTCTGACCTTCAGAGGCACCTGCACTCATGTGTACTTACCCCCACACAGATATACACACATACACATAATTTTAAAAGATAAAAAGGAATCTAAAAAAATTTCTGTAGCTTGGGACTGGAACTTAAAGATACATAGACAGATATAGCTATAGATATATAGATATAATGGTTTTTTTGGTGTGTTTATGGTGTATTGTGCTGGTGATCAACTAAGGTCCTCACGTATACTAGGCAAATGCTCTACCACTGAGCCCCTAAACTCATAATTTTTAAATAAATAATGAGATGTCTACTTCTGTCCACTGGAAATTCCAGGAGGCAGCAGCACCCAAGAGGGATCCACAAGCCTGGCACTTTGATCTTGCCTTCTAATTACCACTCTCTTATCTTGAAAGGCTAAGAGCTCCACAGAAATCACTCCAGGGCAAACACAGGATGAGACTATGACACTTCCCATTAGGAACCTTCCATCAGAGCTTGCAGGAGGACTCAACAAATAAAAGTACTTGTCATACAAGCCTGATATGAGTTCAATCCCTAGAACCCAAGGTGACAGGAGAGAACTGACTCATGAAAGCTGTTCTCTGACCACATGTGTGTCGTGGCAAGAGTGTGCACACACACACACAAACAGTAATAATAATAATCTTCCATAAAAAATGCAGGAAGAGATCAGATGTAGTCTCACAGGCCTGTCATCCCTGCACTTAGGATGTGGAGGCAGGGGGATCATTCTTGGCTATATGAGACCCTGTCTCAAAACCACCAAAACACCGATCCAAACAAAAACCAAAGAAACAATGCAAGAAGTACTCAGAATGTGACAGAGGAATTAAAACGGCACAGGGAACAGCCTGCGGCATGTGAACACCAAATACTAACTACAAAATGAACAGTAACGGCTGTGCAAAGTGGTACACACCTCTAAGCCCAGCATTCGGGAGACAGAGGCAGGCAGATCTCTGTGAATTTGAGGCCAGCCTGGTCTATGTAGAGAGTTCTAAGCCAACTGTGACTACAGGGAGACCCTGTCTCAAAAAAAATTTTTTTTAAATAAATAAAAATAAAGAACAGTAATGCTGCACATGCATACCCACCCAAGATTAAAGATAAACTTAAAAGTGTAATTAAAAGTAGCTTTAGAGGGTCAGAGAAATGGCTCAGTGCTTAAGAGCACATACCGCTTTTTGCAGAGGACTTACATGTACACTCTCACACACAGATACACAAACATACACATAATTAAAAAATAACGTAAACGAGCCAGGTGTGGTGCACTTGCCTTTAGTCCCAGAACTTGGGAGGCAGAGGCAGGTGGATCTCTGTGAGTTCGAGGCCAGCCTGGTCTACATAGTGAGTTCCAGGCCAGCTGAGGCTACAGGGAGACCTTATTTCAAAAAGACCCAAAAAAATAAAATTTAAAAAAGTAAATTGCCAGGCATGGTGGTGCATGTCTTTAATCCCAGCACACAGAAGGCAGAGGTAGGCAGATTTCTGTGAACTATATAGCCAGTCTGATCTACATAGTGCGTTCCAAGCCAGCTGAGGGCACAGGGAGACCTTGTCTTTAAAAAAAAAAAAAAAAACTTGACCAAAAATAAAGTCTTAAAAAAAAAAATCTTTGGTAAAAAAGTTAGTGATAAAGCATAGACTCTAGAGGACACAGGACTTGTGACTCAATGAGTCACTGCTAGTGACTAAATAAAGAACATAGGAATTCTATTCTTGCATGCTTTCGAAATGTTTCAAAATAAAAGTTTCTTTTTGTTTTGTTTTGGAGAGAAGTATAGACACAGAAGGCTCCCTGTGGACCTACCAGTCACCCCCTATCCTGCACAGCCCTGTGAACGGGTTTCTGTAGATGTAGAGGGGCCACCCATAGGCAGCTGCTGCAAATGGCATGTAGTGATGACAGTTTTCCAGTTCCACATCCAAGTCAGTTTCCTGGGAGAAAGAGAAAGAGATAGTAAAAAAAGCTTTCTGTGTGAGCTCAGTATGGAAAGGATGAACACAAATTACGTGTGTGCAGGTGAGTGTGGGTGTACATGTACCACAGCATGCACGTGGAGGTTGGAGGACACCCTGACTTCCACCTTGTTGGAGACAGATCTGCTGTTCACTGAATATAGCTGGTCCTCCGGCCTCTAGGGACTCTTCCTGTCTCCATCTCTCATCTTCCCATAGGGACACTGGGATTACAAACATGCTAACACCTCTGGCTTTATGTGGGCTCTGGGGATCTGAATTCAGGGCCTCACACTTGTGGGGTAAATATTTTTACCCACTGAGTCATCTCCGAGTACCACTCTAAGATCTTCAACCTGAACTCCAACTCCTGAGTCTTCCTGTCCTTTTTCTTATTGATTCTCAGAAGACTTTTTGTTCCCTCATGTATGTTTGTAGTGCATGTATGTGAACATGTTCACAAGCATGTGGGCATTATGTGTGTAAGCCCAAATTTGATATCATCCTTAGTCGCTCTTCTACCTTTTCATTGAGGCAGGGTCTTTAAATCCAACCCAGAGCTCACTGATTTGGCCAGTTTGCCCCAGACTACATGCACCGCACCCAGCATTTACATGGGTTCTGGGCATCTGAACTCTGATCCTCATACTTCTGTGGCAAGTGTTTTAACCACTAATCATCTCTCCAGCCCTCACTCCCCGCCCCCTGGGCCCTGAACTCTTGTAGGGGAAAAATTGTTTTTTTTTTTTTTTTTTTTTTTTTTTTTTTGAAACAGGGTCTTACTATTTACCCTGGCTGGCCTTGAATTCAGAGGTCCACCTGCCTCTGAAAAACTGGTTCTTAAACAGCTGGGAATGGACTCTGCCAGAAATGCAGGGAGGAGGGATGCCAGGAGTCCCTGGTGAGTCTTGCAGCTCAGTTCAGACAAGTCAGAGCTTTCTGCCTGAGGCCTTTGCTTTTCACCCTTGCAGGCAGGTACTGTCATTGTCTGGCTGCAAAGGCAATCTATGGGTGGTTCTCTCTGTGTTGTCTGTTCTTTTTGTTTTGTTTTTGATTTTTTTGTTTTTGAGAGAAGGTCTCTTATTCATTCATTCTTTCTTTCTGAGAGGCTGGGGACATGGTTCAGTGGTAGTATGCCTGCCCAGCATGCACAAGACTCTGGGCTTCATCCCCAGCAGTGCAAATGAGGGCGAGGAGGAGGAATTTTTTCCTCTTCCACTATGTAGCCCAGGCTAGCCTGGAATTGATAATCCTCCTGCCTCTGCCTCCCCAGTGCTGGGACTGCAGGTATGTACCACTAAGCCTGGCATGACTTTCTCTTTGGAAAGCATTAAACCTATTGCAGGAAAATGATCATCAGCAAAGCCTGAACTCCTTCTGGTTCCCAGACCCAGAGAAGAAAACATGCCTTGGGGGCAGGTGAGGGGGGTAGGGGTGGGATTGGGTGGGGGGTAGTGCTTGGGTCCTCAGAGGGAATTTTTCTGGAACAAAGAACCCAACAGTGAATTTCCCACGATTCAAGCTTGAAAATAATCCAGAAATGGGCTTCCAGTGCCTAGAATCTAGGAGATAAAGTTCAGTTAAGAAGGATTTTAATACAAAGGCGATGGAATTGCTCTTGGATACTTCTATTTTTCTTTCTTCTCTGTCTTTCTTTCTCTTCTTCTCTCTTCCCTCCCGCTCCTTTTCTTAGACAGCTCTGTAGCCAAGGCTGGCTTAGAACTCACTATATACCCCAGGCTAGCCGCCAAGTCAAGACCCCCCCCCCCCACTCCAGCCTCCTGAGTGTTGGGATTTCCACACCCAGCTTTAGCTGTATGACTGAAGAGCTACACAGAGGTGTGAAGGCCAGAAGTGTGCAGTGCACATTCAGGATTACCTGAGGTTGCCCTGGAGAGTGGACGACAACCTCCGGAGGCTCCTGGATGTTGCTGATACTGTCCTGTTGCTGATGGAGAAGGGCGAGGCCAGCTGCAATGTCACTGGGCACCAGGTCTGTGTCCTGGGTGGGAAAGGACAATGGCCCGTTGTAAAGCCCGTCAGATACTACCCTGGAACTGCTTTACATTCAGTTTCCTGTAGTTCACAGACAAACATGCAGGCACACAGATACACTGAAATAGAAAAGGTATGTTATGTTTGTTCTTTTGAACAAGTCCCTGAGCTTGCCATGTAGCTGAGGATGATGTGGAATTCCAGATCCTCCTGTCTCTACCTTCCAAGTGCAGGTGTGTGCCACCATACCTAGCTTAAGTATTTTTAAACTTTAAAAAAAAATTTTTATTTTATTTGTATGCGTGTATGCCTGCATGTAGATAAGTGCACCCGTGTTGTGCAATGCCCGAGGAGGCCAGAAGAGGCTGTTGGAGCCCCAGGACTGGAGTTACCGACAGCTGTTAGCTGCCCCATGGGTTCTGGGATTCGAACCTGGGTCTTCTGCAAGAATAACCAGTGTTCTTAACCACTGAGCCATCTCTCCAGCCCCACTTAAGTATTTTTAAAGATTTTTATTCGTATATCTGTGTAAGTTTATTCTACTTACGTGTGGATGCAGAGGTCAGAAGAGGGCATTGGATACCCTGGAGCTGGAGTTACAGGCAGTTGTGAGCTCACTCTATGTGGGTGCTGGGAACCAAACTTTGGTCCTCTGGAAGACTAGCACGTGCTCTTAACTGCTGAGCCAACTCTCCACCACTTTAAAGAAATGTTTTAAACAGTATTCTCCTGGCCGGGGGGCGGCTCCTTCTAGATATGAGTTTTTCTTTTTCATATCTTGTTCTCAGACTAGATTGATTTCTATACCAAAATTTCATTTCAAGTGACTTTAAAAATTCTAAAAAATTTTCCATTTTAATAAAAATAATAATAAATGAAAAAATTATTGTGTGTGTGTGTGTATGCTATAGTACATGTGTGGAGGTCACAGGACAACTTTCAGGAGTCAGTTCTCTCCTTCCTTGTTCTGAAGCAGAATCTCTCATTTCTACTGTTGTGCTGCACACTCTAGGCTAGCTTCCAGAAGATTCTTCTCTGCTTCCCATCCTGCTACAGGAGTGCTATTATAGATACACACCACTGTATTTGGCTTTTTTAAAATGTAGGTTCCAGGGATCAAATTCAGATCATCTGGCTTGTATGGCAAGTGCTTTTTCCTGCTGACTTAGCGATTTCTAATGTAGTTCAAGTCTTGTAAAGGAGGGGAATAAATGGCAAAGTCTACCATAGTTTTAGTAATACCCAAGTTTATATTCTTGTTTCTTTTGTAGGTGTGTATATATGTGTGTGCACATGCATATAGAGGCCAGACGGGTCCTTTCCAGGAGTTCTACACCTTCTGTTTTGAAACCGGCACTCCTGAGACCTGAGGCTCACTGATGAGGTGAGGGTGGCTGGTTAGCAGCCCCAGGGAGCCACCTGCCTCCCCCACCCCCTGTACTGGGATTACAAGTGCACACCATCACCTCTGCTTCTTATGTGGGTTCTATGATCAAACTTGGGTCCTCACACTTCTGTGGCAAGCATTTCACTGAGTAGTCTCCCCAGCCTCTGTATTCTCATTTCTTAAGCTGGTGAAGGCACACTCAGTGGACTTCGGAGGCTGAAGATATGATCACCAAGTGCCCTGTAAGACTCTGGAAACTAGCAAAGTGCTGGTGAAGTTCCAACACTGACCTTGAAGAAGTCAGAAATCCTCTACCAGCCGGGTCTGGTGCCACATGCCCAGAATCACAGCACCCAGGATGCTGAGGCAGAAAGACTGCAAGTTCAAGGCCAGTCTGGACTATATAGTGAGACCATGTCTCAAAACAAAAATAAAACAGGGCTGGAGAGGGCTCAGAAAGGTAGAGGTACTTGCTGCCAAGCCTGCCAACCTGAATTAGATTCCTAGAACCCACATGGTGGAGGGAGAGAACTGACTCCTCCACACATTGGGTTCCAAGCTTCCACACTGGGTGTCATGCATGTGCCCACAAACACACATACTAGATAAATAAATAAATAAATGTAATAAAAAAATTTAGGGGCTGGAGAGATGGTAGTGGTTAAGAACACCAGCTGCTTTTGCAGAAAACCTAGGTTTGATTCCCAGCACCCATATGGCAGCTAACAACTATGTATAACTCCAGCTCCAAGGGATCTGATGCCCTCTTCTAGTCTCTGTGGGCACTGCACACATATCATACACATAAAATTAAAAAGTAAGTCTTTAAAAAAAGAATTTTTTAAAAATTTAGAAAGATGAGGCTGGAGAGATGGCTAAGCAGTTAAGAGCACTGTCTTCTCTTGCAGTGGACCCAAGTTCAATTCCCAGCATGCACAGGGTGGCTAACAACTATCCGTAACTCTAGTTCCAGGGGAATCCAATGCCCTCTTCTGACCTCCGAGGGGATTGCACGACATGGGTGCACTTACATACATACAGGCAATATACTCACACACATTAAAAAAAAAATCTTTTTAATTTAAAAAGAAACTAAGGCCAGGCATGGTAGCACACACCTTTAATCCCAGCACTAGGGAGGCAGGGGCAGGCAGATCTCTAAGAGTTCAAGGCCAGCCTGGTCTACACAGTAAGTTCCAGGAGAGCTGGGGCTACAGGGAGACCCTATCTCAAAAAGACCAAAAATAAAAAAAAATAAAATAAAAAGAAACTAAAAGAAATCCTCCACCACCAGCAAGTACCTCGAGCCCACAGGAAAGGCCCCTGTTCAGTTCACTGGGCCTCTGAACCATTAAATCTGCCTGTGATGAACCAAGAGAAACTGTAATGCATGGAGACCTGGGTTCCATTCCCAATACTGCATAACACTGGGCATGGGGACACACACCTGTAATCCCAGTGTTCAGGAGGTGGAGACAGAAGGATTAGGAGTTCAAGGTCATTCTTGGTTACATAGTGAGTTCAAGGTTAGTCTGGGCTATATGAGAGTCTGTCTCTGGAAAAAAAATTAGCAAATAGTCACCGTCTCTTCTTCTGGGTTTCTTGAGACTAGGTTGAGGCACTTCTGTAAGATTTAAGGTGTGTGTGAGGGGGGTGCTGGAGAGATAGCTCAGGGATTAAGGCATATAATGCTCTTGCAAAGGACCTGAGTTTGGATCCCAGCTCCCACATCTGGTGGCTCACCACTACTTGTAAGTCCAGCTCCAGGGAGATCCAATGCCTTCTTCTGGCCTCCACAGGAACTTGCACTCACATGCATATTTCCACACACAGATACACACAAGTACACCTAATTTTAAAAAATAAATCTTAAAAAAATAAAATACTTAAGGGGACCCACTTGTCTAATCCCCATGTGGAGTCCACTGCTGTGTGGCCTGCTGCCACAACATGAGACCAGACACTGCAGAGAAGTGAGAAAGAGACAGGAAGGTGTGTAGGATGTGTGAGGACTCTTCTCCTTTACTTGGTTTCAGTACGAAAATAACCATCATTTATCATAAACATCACATGAACAGACACATACACTGAAGGTGAAAGAAAATGAACACTTCCAAGTCACTGAAGCAATCATTCTAGAACAACATCCTTTACATTGTAGTAATTCAAGCTTTCTTTTAGAAGCTGGATAATCTATCACTTGTCTTCATTTAAAGTGGCAAGAAATCACTTATTAAAAATTATTTTTTGCTGGGTGTGGTGGTGTACATTTTTAATCCCAGCACTTGGAAGGCAGAGGCAAGCAGATCTCTGTGAGTTCAAGGCCAGCCTGGTCTACATAGTGAGTTCTAGGACAGCTGAGCTGACCCTTTCTCAAAAAAAAAAAAAGGCAAAAAATCATTTTTTACATTGTGTGTGTGTGTATGTGTGGGTGTATGTGTGTGTGTGAGTGTGTGTGTGTGTATGTGGTGTGTGTGTGTGTGTGTGTGTGTGTGTGTGTGTGTGTGTGTAGGTCACAGAACAACTTGCAGGAGTTCTCTCCTTCCACCATGTAGGTCCCGGGGATCAAATTCAGGATGTTTGGTTTGGCAGTAAATGCCTTTACCCACTGAGCCATCTTACTGGCCTAAGAAATCCCTTTCTGACATTACCCTGGACATAGCCCTGTGCACACATGGCTATCTCCTGACTGAGATGGACAGAGGATATATGAAAAGACAACTGGCAAATTATTTCCCCAGTGTACTGGTTATTTCAGTTCCTTAAAAAACAGTTCACAGGGACTGGGCATGGTAGAGCATGTCTTTAATCTCAGGAGGCAGAGGTATTCAGATCCCTGTAAATTGGAGGCCAGCCTGGTCAGGTTCCAAGTCAGCCAGGGCAATGTAGTAACACTCTGAAAAAAAAAACAAATTGAAACAAACAAAAACAAAACTCAAACAAACAATTCAGAGACTTGACAGTGTAATGGACAAGAGTCAATGAGAAGATGCACCTAGCCAGCAGAAGAGGGGCCAAGGATGCAGGGTGGTTAGTAGGGTGCTTGCTTAGATGCACCAAGTGTTGGGTTCCATCCCCAGCACTGAATAAACTGGGCATGGTGTTGTAATCCCAGCACTCAGGAGTTAGAGGCAGAAGGATCAGAAGTTCAAGGTCATCCTTGGCTATATAGCAAGCTTGAGGTCAGCCTAGGCTACATGAGACCCTGTTTCAAAAAACAAAACAGAACAAGCAAGCAAACAAAAAAGAGGCTGAAAAGCCTCAGTCTTTGCAGTTAACTGCTGCCTGTCAAGCTCATTCAGGCAGTGTCTTCCCCAACCCTATGCCTAAAAGGTCCAGGTCCTTGAGAGCCACTTTCTGTGGCTCACAGAGTT
This sequence comes from Nannospalax galili, assembly GCF_000622305.1. Classification (NCBI taxonomy): domain Eukaryota; kingdom Metazoa; phylum Chordata; class Mammalia; order Rodentia; family Spalacidae; genus Nannospalax; species Nannospalax galili. The sequence continues at coordinate 301,999 of NW_008360015.1, read as the reverse complement.
TTGTGCAGAGTGGTCATTGTACCACAGAAGCATTTATGGAAACAAGACAAAGAGACCACACCAGATCCCCTCAGCTTACAGAAAAGTATGTTGAGAAAAGCTCTGCCATACTCGAAAAAGCAACTCGAGTGTTATCGTCGTTTCCCACGCAACAGCAAAAGAACTTGATTCTGGTTTCCCACACACTCTTGGCTGCGGTCTTCAGGCCATTAATTAACTGGTTTGAATCATTGCTATCCAGGTGATCGGGACAGGCAGAGGGGTATGGAGTCATTTTCCCCCCCAGCGGGTCAAAGACAAAGATGATGGAGAACACGGTGGCCCCAATGACGATCCAACTGCAAAAGACAGAGTGGGAAGGGCTTGGTCACTATGAGTCCCACTCCAGACACACACACAGAACCCCTGTTTCTAGGTCTCTTGTACTATCAAGGGAGATGTAAATCTCTCAGAACCTGACTAAGACAAGCAACTCATTTCCTCTAGAAATTTCCTTATGAGGGCCAGTGAGATGGATAAAGCACTTGCTGCCAAGCCTGACAACCTAGGTTCAATCCCTGGGACCCAAATGGTGGAAAGAGGGAACTGGTTCTTGAAAGTTGTCCTTTGACCTTCACACATGTGCCATGACATGGACACATACATACATGTAAATAAATATTTAAAAAGAATATTCCTTACAAACCCGTAGCTAGTCCAGTTGCAGCCTGGACATAGAAGCTACCGGAACTAATTCCCCATGGCCCTGTGACCACGACCTGGCTGCTTATTCTTTAGTGCCATGGGGTTCTTTATGATAAAACAAAAAGATTTTATATGCTATGGGACAGTCTGACAGGTGTTTTACTCATAAATTTAATTATTTGTGTGTGTCTGTGTGTTTACACATTCATATGGGTGTGTGCGTTTGTTTCTGTGTCTGTCTGTGAGTATATGTGTACGTGACACAAGGGTGTCGGGTGTCCTGTATCACTCACTATCTATTCCTTTAAGGCAGGGTCTCTCTCTCTGAACCTGGGACTGGCATTTTCTCAGCTAGGCTGGAAGCCACTAAGCCTCAGTGATCTTCTTGTCTTTGCTCCCTTGGAACTGGGGTTAAAGGCATGCATGGAAGGCCCAGCTCATTATGTGTGCTAGGATCTGAACTCCAGTCCTCATATTTGCTCTGCAAGCACACTTAACCTCTGAGTTATCTCTTTAGCCCCTCTTCCTTTTTAAGAGAGGGAACTTGCAGAAGAGTGAGGACCAGGAAGAAAGAGAACACTCACAAATGCAAAGTGGAAGATGAATTGTTGTTCAAAAATGTCTCTTAAGTTTCCATTAATGACAGAGAGATTCAACTCTGTTAGAAAGGCCACATGACATTGGAGTGTCATGCTGCTCAGAAATGCCTGTGTGATAAGGAAGAAGACCTCACCTGACAATGACGGTGGTGATGATGCCAATCACAACTGTCCTGTCACACTGGATGCCTCTTGCCACCCAGGCGGCCCCCAGAGAAGCCCAGATCATCTCTGGCAGGAAGAGGGCCAGGCGGACATAAAGCAGCTGGGACATAGACTTCCGAGGTCCAGGGTTACAAATGGTGCCTGAAACACAGAAAAGAAGTGACTGTCCAGGGATCTCCTTGAAGATGAAGAGCTACCTGTCCATATATTACAGATACGAGGGAGCTGGAAAGATGACTCAGTCAATAAAGTGCCGTCACAAATGCAGGAGAACCTGAGTTCAGATCCCCAGCTGGGTGTATAACCCCACAGCTGGTGGGGGTGGAGATTCCTGGACAGTCAACCAGCCTGGCCTAATTGAAAAGCTCTAGGGTTAGTAAGAGACCCTGTCTCTAAAGATAAAGGCAGGCCAGATGTGGTGGTGCTCGGCTTTAATCCCAGCAGAGACAGGTAGATCTCTGAGATTGAGGCCAGCCTGGTCTACATAGTGAGTTCCAGGACAGCTGGGGCAACAGGAGATCCTGTTTCAAAAGATAAGGTAGAGGTGCTGGAAAGGTGGCTCAGTGGTTAAGAGCACTAGCTGCTCTTGCAAAGGACCCAGGTTCAGTTCCCAGCACCTGTATGGAAGCTAACAACAGGCCATAACTCTAGTTCTAGGGGATTCTGACCTCCATGGGCATTGCACACGTGATGCAGTAACATACATGCTAGCAAACACTCATATTCATAAAATAAAAATAAATAGATAATAAAAAATAAGGTGGAGAGTGATCAAAGCAGACACCTTATGTTGGTCTCTGGAGTCCACATGCCATGTACACATGTGCACCTGTACACACATCCACATGAGCATATACACACATGAACACACACCACCCACACGAACAGACACCACCCACATGAACACACACGCACACACACGCACACACACACACAGAATACAGCTACAGGGGTTAGAGGGATGGCTCAGTGGTTAAGAGCAGCTGTTGCTCCTGCAGAAGACCCACATTCAGTTCCCAGCACCCACTGGGCAGCTCACAACCATCTATAATTACAACTCCAGGGCATCCAATGCCTTTGGCTTCCTAGGGCACCTGCACCTTCATACACATACCCTCACACAGATACACACACACATACACATACACATATTTAAAAATAAAGTAAGGCAGGTGGATCTCTGCGAGTTTGAGGCCAGCCTAGTCTCCATAGTGAATCCAGGCCAGCTGTGGCTACAAGGGCCCTGTCTCAAAAACACCAAAAATATAAATAAACGACAACAACAACAAAAAAACCCAAAAGGGGCTGGAGAGATGGCTCAGTGGTTAAGAGCTCTGACTGTTCTTGCAGAAGACCCAGGTTCAAATCTAAATAAATAAATAAATAAATAAATAAATAAATAAATAATAAATAAGTAAAAAGTAAATCTTGAATGCCTACTTAACCCTGGTGATAAGTACCGGGGTTGAGAGTAAATGACTAAGGAAGGATGGGAAGTGGGACAGAAGTCAGATTCATTTCTTAGACTCACTCAGGATTAAAACCATTTCTGAAAAACAAAAACCAAAAAACAAAACCCATTTCTCAGTTGGGCATGGTGGTGCACTGCACACCTTTAGTTCTAGTACTTGGAAGGCAGAGGCAGGCAGATCTCTGTAAGTGCAAGGGCAACCTGGTCTACACAGAGAGTTCCAGGCCAGCTGGGGCTACAGACTTTTAAAAAAAAAAAAAAAAAAAAAAAAAAAAAAACCCCAAAAAACAAATGAACCCATTTTGGGGTTCTACCTAGTAGGGACTATATAAGCACTGCTCACATTTTAATACTTCTGAGAACCAAAGGGAGCACTGTTGATAATTACACTGGAGCAAAAGTCAGGTAAGAGCACTGCCCCAGGAAAATAGGGAAATACAGTCATCCAAAGCCTAATAGTCAGGAAATAAGCTCCCCATCTATTGGACCCCTATGTTGTCCTTAGCACCATTCCAAACAGTTTAATACCCATCATTCCTTTTTTCATATTTTTTAAATTGTATGTATATGAGTGCATTGCTTCATGTAGGTAGGTATACCCATGTCCTGTAATGGCCAGAGAGGTCAGAAGAGGGTGTCGGATTCCCTGGAACTGGAGTTACTGATAGTTGTTACCTGCCATGTGAGTGCTGGGAACTGAACACAGGTCCTCTGCAAGAGCAGCCACTGCTCTTAACAGCTGAGCCATCTCTCCAGCCCCAATATGTATCATTCTTTAAGCCTCACAAACTGTGAGTCACTATCTCAATTTACAAAAGAGGAAACTAAAGCTTACAGCACTTATTAGATGAGAGAGAAGGGCGCATGCAGAGGCAAAGAAGGATGCCAGGTGTCTTCCTCTATTTATCTCCACCTTATTACTTTCTTTTTCTTTTCTTTTTTTTGAGACAAGTTCTCCCTGTAGCTCCAGCTGGCCTAGAACTCACTCTATAGACCAGGCTGGCCTTGAACTCACAGAGATCCTCCTGCCTTTATCTCTAGAGTGCAGGGATTAAAGGCGTGCGATGCCATGCCTGGCTTACACCTTATTACTTTTTAGGATTTATTTTATTTTTAATTATGTATAGTGTCTATGTCTGCATGGGGGTATGTGCATGAAGAGCCCAGAGATGCTACATCTCCTGGGGCTGAAGTTATATGTGGTTGTGAGCTGCCAGATGTGGGTGCTGGGAACCAAATTCAGGACCTCTGCAAGAGCAAAATGTGCCTTAACTGCTAAGCCATCTCTCTAGCTCCTCTACCTTATTTTCTGAGACAGAGTCTCCTCACTGAACCTGGAGCTCATTAATTCAGCTAGGCTGGTTGGATAATGAGCTCCAGGAATCCTCTAGTCTCCACTCCTCCAGTACCAGGATTTTAGGCACACATTGCCACATCTGGTTTTTACATGTGTGCTAAGGATATGAACTCAGATCCTCTTGCTTTCACAGCAAGTACTCTTACCCACTGAGCTACCTCCTAAGCCTCTTAACAGTTTCTTTCTCTCTCTTCTCTCTCTTCTCTCTCTCTCTCTCTCTCTCTCCCTCTCTCTCTCTCTCTCTCTCCCCCTCCCTCCCTCCCTCCCTCCCTCTCTTTTCTTTGCCTTTTTGAGACACAGTCTCCCTGTAGCCCCAGCTGACCTGGAAATTGTTATGTAGACCAGGCTGGCCTTGAACTCACAAAGATCTGCCTATCTCTGCCTCCCAAGTGTTGAGACTAAAGGTGTGTGCTGCCATGCTCAACTATAAATAATTTAAGTCTAAGATTGGAGCTGGAGAGATGACTCAGTGATTAAGAGCTGCTCTTGCAGAGGACCTGGATTCAGTTCCCAGGACCCACATGGCAGCTAACAACTGTCTTAACTCCAGTTCCAGGGATCTGACTTCCTCTTCTGGGCTCCATGGACCCTGCACGTCATGAGTGTACTTACATGCAGGCAAAACACTCATACACATAAAATAAAAATAAATAAAATATTTTTTTTTTAGTCTAAGATCACCACACCTGATGATCTTTAGTCCCAGGCTCGAGAGGCAGAGGCACATAGATCTCTGTGAAATAGAGGCAGGCCTGGTCTACATAGTGAGGCCAGCTGGGGCTATAGGGAGACCTTGTCCCCCCCACACACAAAATAGTCTAAGATCTAGAGCCAGATGTGATAGCTCATGTCTATAATCCTAGTAAAATAGTAGGCTGAGACAGGAGGACTGCCTCAAGTTTGAGGCCAGCCTGGGCCATACAGTGAATTTCAGGAACCATAAGTTAAAATAGTGCTGAAAAGAAACAGTCTTTAAACTAGATATGTTGGTATATGCCTGAAAGCCTAACACTTGGAGGTAGAAGCAGGGGATCAGGAGTGCAAGGTCACCCTATACTATGTATGAATTCAAGGCTAGCCCACCTACGTGTCTGGAAACACACACACGCACGCACACACACACACGGCTTCAAATTCTAATTACATTTTTTAATTTAATTTTAATTTTATTGTATTTTGCACAAACCATGGCACCTGTGTGGAAGTCAGAGAACTTTTGGGAGGCGACTTTCTCCTTCTACCATGTGAGTTCTAAGGGAATCAAACACAAGGTCATCAGGCTTAGTGGCAAGTGCCTTTACCCACTGAGCCGTCTCACTGGCTTGCCTTTAAATTCCAAACATTAGCTGGGCTTAGTGGCTCCTATCTGTAATCTCAGTACTGGGGAAGTTAAAGCAAGAAGAATGCAGTGAGTTTGAGGTCAGCTTGGGCTACCTAGTGAGTTCCAGACCAGTGAGACTATCTCAAAAAAAAAAAAATTAGGGGGCTAGAGAGATGGCTCAATGGTTAAGAGCACTGACGGCTCTTACAGAGGACCTGGGTTTGATTCCCAGCACCCACACGGCAGCTAACAACTCTCTGTAACTCCAGTTCCAGGGGATCAGGTGCCCTCTTCTGACCTCTGCAGGCATTGCATGACATGGGTGCACTTACATACATGCAGGCAATATATTCATACACATAAAATAAAAATAAATATTTAAAACCAAAAAACAAACCAAAAAAAAAAAAAAAGGCTGGGTGTGGTGGCGCACACCTTTAATCCCAGCACTCGGGAGGCAGAGGTAGGTGGATCTCTGTGAGTTCAAGGACAGCCTGGTCTACATAGTGAGTTCCAGGACAGCTGGGGCTATGGGGAGACCCTGTCTCAAAAAGACCAAAAAGATTATCTGGCTTCATATAAAGGCAAATTTCATAAGGTGATTTATTTATTTTATTTATTATTTTTATTTTGTGTGTATGAGTGTATTGCCTGCATGTATGCAAGCGTACTTGTGTCATGCAATGCTCAAGGAGGTCAAAAGAAGGGATCAAACCCCTGGAACTGGAGCTATGGATGGTTGTTAGCCTCCATGTGCTGGGAACTGAACCCAGGTCCTCTGGAATAGTGAGCATTCTTAACTGCTGAGCCATCTCTCCAGCCCCATATTTTTAATTATTTATATTTATTGTGTCTCTATGTAAGTATGTGCCATGATACCAGGTGGAGGTCAGAATACAACTTGTGGGAGTCAGTTCTCTCCTTCCACTATGTGGGCTCCAGGGATCGAACTCAGGTAGTCTGGCTTGGCAGCAAAGGCCCTTAACCTGCTGAGCCATCTTGGCAGCCAATGGGTAGTTGATTTTAACAGTACTCTCTCTCTCTTACTTTTCTCTCTGAGGAGCACAGGAAGCCTGTTACTGTGCAGGAGCTGAGCCCACTAGAAAAACAGGAAACAGGATTTGTACACACACTGGTAGGTTTTTAAATAAGGACATCAACAGTGTCAGCAGCATCTATGCTCAGGACTCTGAGAGCACAAGGCTTCCAATATAGCATTTAAGAGACATGTACATCAACCAGGAAGCAAAGAAATGGGCATTAATTAAGGTACCAGAAAATAAATGACAGTCAGGTGTGGTGGCATATGCCTTTAATCCCAGCACTTGGGAGGTAAAGGCAGGTGGATCTCTGTGAGTTCGAGGCCAGCCTGGTCTACATAATGAGTTTCAGGTCAGGCAGGGCTCCATGGTGAGACCCTGCCTCAAAAACATCAACATCATCATCATCATAAATATATAATTTGTTTTGGTCTTTTTGAGACAGGGTCTCCCTGTAGCCAGAGCTGTCCTGGAACTCACTATGTAGACCAGGCTGGCTTTGAACTCACTGAGATCCACCTGCCTCTGCCTCCCAAGCGTTGGGACTATAGGCATGCGCCACCACACCCGGTCAGAAATAATTTTTTAAAAACCATGCTTTTATTCTTTTTTTAAAAAAATATTTTATGATTATTTTTATGTGTATGTGTGTATTACCTGCTATGTAGGTAAGTGCACCCATGTCGTGCAATACCCATGGAGGACAGAAGAGCCTGTCAGATCCCCTCAAACTGGAGTTATGGACAGTTGTTAGCTGCCATGTGGGTGCTGGGGTTCAAACCGGGGTCTTCTGCCAGTGTTCTTACTGCTGAGCCATCTCTCCAGTCCTGTGCTTTTATTCTTTAACAGTTTCACACATGTATGTGAGATATCTCAGCCATTTTCACCCCATCACTCCCTCTGCCTCTGGCCCTCTTCCCTCCCCCTCTGGCCCTCCTCCCATTCCCTCTGGCCCTCCTCCCTCCCCCTCTAGCCCTCCTCCCTCCCCCTCTGGCCCCTTTCTTCTTCCTGAGAAGTCCCCTCCTACTTTCATGTCCTGTTTTGTTCTGCTTTCCTGATCCACTGAGGTTAATTTGGGTGGGGCATTATTCACTGGAAACATGGCAATTTGCCAGTGGCTATATCACTGAAGAAAAATGACCCCACCCCCAGCAGCCATTAACCGCCAACAGCCCCTCAGGAAGAGGTGGGGGTGCCATGAGCCCCTCCCTGATGTAAGATGGAATGTTGATGGGCCCATCTTGTGCAGGTCTTAGAAAAACATTTTATTTCAATATTTACTTTCCTCTCAGGATCAACAAGCTGGTACAAACCAAGTTTCTGTAGCAGGCATCTTAATTTGATGACCCTAACCTACAGGGACACAGCTGTTCTGGGATATCCTCAATACACACTTCCAGGAATAACCCAAGATCTTTTACCCAGTGGAGCATGGCCATTTGTGCAAGAGCAACAAAGAAATGGTCTATGTCACAGCATCAAAGTGACACCACCTTAGCCACTACAGCACTCTAGGTGAGCTCTTGTGCAGCTGGAGGGATGGTGCAGCAGTTAAAAGCACTGGCTGCTCTTGCAGAGGACCCAGTTTGGCTCCTAGCACCCACATGGCAGCTAACAACTGTCTACAACTCCAGTTTCAGAAGATTCAATGCCCTCTTCTGGCCTCCACAGGCATTGCACACATGTGGTACACACACACACACACACACACACACACACACACACACACACATATATATATATGCAGGCAAAAGTCATACAAATAAAAATAAATAATAAAAGGTGAGCTCTTGAGATGCAAACACCCAGTGTTAACGTCTGCCCTCCACATGCACATGCACAGTAGAGTGATAGGAAGTAGTTTCTCTAATGGGGACTTATGGACAGAGATTGAAGTCCTTCCAGTCTTTTGCTTTTCTTTTTTTCTTCCTTTTTTCAGTGTATGTGTGCATGTGCATGTGTGTGGTGTGCATGTGTGTCTTCTTTTAACCTATTAAAAGATTTACTCACTTTTTCTATGTGTATCTGTGTGTATCTGCCATGTGTTATGCAATGCCTGCAGAGGTCAGAAGAGACCACTGGATCTCCTGCAGCTGGAGTTCCAAGAGGTTGTTTGCTGCCTGATGAGGGTGCTGGGATCTGAACTCAGGTCCTCTGGAAGTGTAGCAAGTGCTCTTCACCAGTGAGCAATCTCTCCAGCTTGCCTGTGTGCTTTTGCATATGTGTGTGCATGTGGAGGCCCAAGGACGTCTGGAATCATCCTTAATTATGTTCCACCTTATTCACTGAAGCATGGTCTCTCAATCAAATGCAGCATTCAGCCTGCTCTGGGGATCCCCTATCTCGGCCTTCTGGGACTGGAATTACAGGTGGCTGCCAAACCCTCCCAGCACCAACCAAAGTTTCTGGGGATCCAAACTCTGTTCCTTATGCTTGTATATCAAGTGTGTTAGCCACTGAGGCATCTCCCCTGTCCCTGGTTTTCTTTCTTTTGAGATAGGGTCTCATTCAGTGGCCCAGGCTGGCCTTGAACTCATCAAAGTCCTCCTGCCTCAGTTTCCTGTGTGCTAGGATGACAGATGTGAGCTATCATGTCTGGCTTTTCCAATCTTTTGTTTCCACAAACCACACTACAAGGAAGATCTCCTCAAGCATTTTTTGCATATATGCAAATAGGAAAAAGCAGATACATACACACACATATTTCCACACTGGTCTCCCAAAAGGTCCAGCTAATTTATATCCCTGTCAACAAACCAAGTTGCCACGTTTTCAACCCAGCCTCATAAAGCAATAATATTATTAGTCAATTTTTTTGGTGTATGGATTGAAGCTGAAAATTTTACACAGAAAAAAAAAATTTTTTTTTTTTGGTCTTTTTGAGACAGGGTCTCCCTGTAGCCCCAGCTGTCCTGGAACTCACTATGTAGACCAGGCTGGCCTTGAACTCACAGAGATCCGCCTGCCTCTGCCTCCCCAGTGCTGGGATTAAAGGTATGCGCCACCACGCCCAGCCCAGAAAATTGTATTTTTAAATTTTTACCGTTCATGTTCTTTGCTCATTTTTCTACTAAGAGTGCTTCAGTTCTTTTTCCTCTTTTTTTTTTTTTCTTTTCTTTTTTTTAGAGAGGCTCTTGCTGTGTAACCCTGGCTGGCCCATCTCTGCCACCCAAGTGCTGAGGTTAAAGGTGAGCACCACTCCTGGAATCTCCTGGAATAAAATACTTTTTTTTTTTTTTTTTTTTTGGTTTTTTTGAGACAGGGTCTCCCTGTAGCCCCAGCTGGCCTGGAACTCACTATGTAGACCAGGCTGGCCTTGAACTCACAGAGATCCGCCTGCCTCTGCCTCCCATGTGCTGGGACTACAGGCATGTGCCACCATGCCCGGCTATAAAATACCTTTTAAAAAGACTTTTAAAATACATTTATTTATGAGGGAGTGGCACACACATATACCAGAGCACATGTGTGGAGGTTAGAGGACAACTTCAGGGAATCAGTTCTCTCTTTCTACTACCTGGGTCACAGAGACTCAGTTCTGGTCATCAGGGTTTGCAGCAAGTACCTTCACATACTTGGGCCATCTCACTGTTCCCCCAAAACTTACATAATACATTTACTTATTTATTTATATGTTTGCTTGTTTGTTTATTTGAGACAGGGTCTCACTGTGTAGCTCTGGCTAGCCTGGTGCTTGCTATACAGACCAGGCTGGCCTTGATCTCAAAGAGATCTCCCCATCTCTGCCTCCTAAATGCTGGGATTAAAGGTGTGTACCACCATCCCCTGCCTACTTATGTTTTTTGAAACAGGGTTTCTCTATGTAGTACTGGCCTCAAACTTGCAACAAATCTTCCTGCTTCTGCCTCTCAAGTGCTTGGATTACAGGTGTCGTCTATCATGCCTAGCTAATACTTTCTAGTAAAGAATATAATACTAATTATGTATAACTTAAGTGGCAACTAAGGTAACTTTTTTTTGGTGGTACTGGGAATTGAATATAGTGCCTCACACATTCTCAGCAGGCCCTCTACCACTGACCTACTATATTCCCAACCCTAAACTAAACATTTTGTTTTAAATTTTAATTTATTTTATATCTATGTTTGCATGTGTCTGTATATGGGTATAAGCATGTGAGTGCAGTGTTTGTGGAGGCCAGAAGAGGACATCACATCCTCTGGAACTGAAGTTGCAAGTGGTTGTTGGGGCTGGAGCTCACTGGCTAGTGAGCCCGGCCAAACTGATGAGCTTCAGGTTCAGTGAGAGACCCTGCCTCAAAAACTAAGGGAGAGAATAATTGGGGAAGATACCTGATGGTGTCAACCTATGGCTTACGCATGTACAGACACCCACACAGATGCATAGATACACATACACACACACACACACACACACACACACACACACACACACACAAAATGTTCTGATGTCAACTCTAGTGATAGTTGTACAACTATGGCTGTAATAAGAACCACTGTGTAGGGACCATCAGTTCCATGGGTAAAGCCTGGACATGAGTTCGATCCCCGAGACCCATATGGTGGAAACAGAACTGACTCTCACAAGTTGTCTTTTGATGTACCACACAGGTACACCTGTACACCTCCCACACACAAATAAGTGTACCAATAATGAAGAACCGTGTATACTCCTAATGGGGAAGTTGTATGGTATTAAATGGTGGCTCAATAAGGCTGTTAAAATAAAAACTAGGTGACACACGGAAAAGGCTGCCCTTTACCTTTCATGCTGATACATGTGATGGCCAACACAACACCTATGATTACTGCCAGGAGAATAAGAAGCACAATCAAATAAGTGCTGAGCAAGACTCCGCCGGGACAGTCCAGCTTCTTTCTATGCATGAGATATAAAGTCAGACTGCCACCCCACCTGCAGGAAAAACAAGAAGGGTCAGAAATGGATTCCAAGGAGTTGCCCTGTTAAAACAGGAAATAAAGAAATAAAGGAGTTAATAATTTCTAAAGGAAGGTTAAGGTTCAATGTAGAATGTGATTTTCATCACCAAAAGGTCTACTAGGAGCCAGGAGTGTTGGCACACACATGGCTCACTGTTCTTACTTCGTATCTGCTATAATCATCCGTTTAAAGACATTGGCATGGTACACATGCCTGATGCACACAGGAGACAGGAAGATCATAAATTAGAGGCCAGCCTGAGCCTGGGCTATAGATAAGCTCCAGGCCAACATAAGCTAGAGAAGGATCCCCTACCTCAAAAACAAACAGGCTGGGGATGTAGCTCAGTTAGTAGAGTGTTTGCCTAGCATACATGCATCCCTGGGTTCAATCCCAGTGATATCTAAACTACCTGTGGTGGTGCAAGCCTGTAATCTTAGCACTGGGGAGGTAGAGGGAGGAGGATCAGAAGTTCAAGACCATCTTCCACTATATAGCTAGTTCAAGGTCAGCTGGGGATATGAGAAACCCTGTGTCAAAACAAACAAAGCCATAAGCAAGCAAGGAAATACAATGAGTGCTGCTGGAGAGCACCCATCATGACCGAGAAACATGTAAGTAGTAACCGACAAACTTATGCTTGCTGAATTATTAATAGATGATTTTTATATATGTGGTTTAACAACAATCCATAAACACATGTTATAACCCACTATAAAACCAAGTGAGCAGGAAGCAAATTACAAAATATGTTTCACAGTTGACACTGATAAATTTAAAAGAAGTCCTGTGATCTTCTAACTACATCTTGCAATTCAGTGGTGAACAATGCAGGCAGCCCATCACAAAATAAGGGTGGTAATTCACTCTAGGGATACTTTAGCAGAGAACAGAGGACCACTTAGCAAGAATATCCTATTTTTTTTAAATAGAGGTGCACCATGGCCACCTGTGGAGGTCAGAGAACTACTGCAAGACTCCATTCCCTCCTTCCACTATGTGGGCCCCAGAGATTGAACTCCGGTCATCAGGCTTGGCAGCACACCTTTACCAACTGAGCCATCCTGCTGTCCAAGAATGCCCTATTAAGTAAAGATTCAAACCCAGACCATTAAGAAGTGCCACTGGGGGTGCTGAGGATTTAGCTCACGGTGGAGCACTTGCCTAGCACAAATGAGACCCCAGGTTCAGGTATTAGTGGGAAAAAAATAAAGAGGTGGAACTGAATTAGAACACTTTTTTTAAAAAAACAGGGTCTCATGTAGCTCAGGTTGATTTCAAACTTGTTATGTAGCCAAGGTTTATCTTAAACTTCTGATCCTTCTACCTCCACCTCCCAAGTGCTGGGATTACCACCACCACACCAGGTTTCAGATAGTGCTGAGGTTCGAACCCAGGGCTTCCTGTGATCTAGGGGAGCACACATCAGGCAAGCACTCCACCAACATGAACTACATCGTCAGCCCCTGGAAAACTTCCTTTCCAGGGCTCCATGAGGGAAATAATTATGGCAAATGATCTCAGAAAAGCCTGGCCCTGAGAAGCAGAAACTTCCTAGGAAGCATCTGCTATAGCACTTGTTTTCCCACTCCCTAGAGAACGCTTTTTCATCACAATTCTATTCGCTGCCAGGCATGCCAGAAACCGACCTGAGGCACCAACATCGCTTCCCACTGATTCCACATATTACAAAACCAACTTATGGGCTTTAGCCTCATCTACTTCTCATGAATTGCTCAAAAATGTCAATTTCCCAGTTTTTCGTTCTGCATAAGCAGGTGCTTCGCTACCCAAAGCGATGGGAGTAGGACAAAGTGAAAGAGTCGGACTCTAAGGAGAAAGCTCGAGGCTAAGGCTTTCTGATGCCGGTGACACCCTCCCGCTCCCAGTGCCAAAGCTCAGCGCTGCACCCAGGGCGTTGCTCTTGCCCCGCGGCGCCTAAGGTTCGGGACACTTGTGCCAGCTCCCCCGGGCTGTCACCTGTCAAATGGAGGCAGTGGCTGTACCTCACATTCTAGATGCAGACCAGGCATTAGACTCGCGGGTTCGCGCACCGTGAACCCAGGCGTCGCCTCAGCCTTAGGTAAGTGGGCGACTTCGCTCACCCTCTCCTGCCACAGCACACCCTCCTCGCATGCACAGCGGCCTCACTTACCACGCCACACGCAGGAACAGCTCGAAAACCCCGGGGAACACCAAGTCGTCGCTGGCCAGGGACCAGCGCCGGCCAAACAGCACCATGCCCGGCATGGTGAAGCTCTCACCACGCCCTCAGGCAGGGGCGAACCCTTTCCACTCCTTGAACAGAGTGGCCCATGGCTAAGCGCAGGCGTGTGTCTAAATAAAGGCCTACGCATGCGCTCTCTGTCCCCCGAGTCTTGCGCACACGCATTGCCTCCCTTGCGGCCACCATCTTTTCTGCGCCTGCGCAGATACGCCGACTCGAATGCTGCTGGCTGATGATTGGGGGCGCGTATTTTGGTATTTTAACTTCTGTTTTATGGATAAGGAGTCGATAGACTGGAGACATTGCTATCTCCGCAGAGCCGGCGCTACTCATGACGAATTTACTTGGCTCCAGGGAGCGCTCCTTGAGTCCAGGGTTTGAAACTCCATCTCTGTAGCTGGAGGAATAGGCTGACCCTTTTCAGCACCTCCAGGCCCCCCTACCATTGTCTGAGCCATCTTCATCCCTTCCGGGTTTCCTCACTACAACACTCCGGTTGACCTTGTTGAACCGTCAGACCTGGCCCAGATTTTGCCCAGGGCTTGCAAGGCTGCTTTTGGGTGTAACTCCACTCAGAGACCTGTCCCTGGGAGTCTTGCCTTAAAAGCTTGTAATTCCATGTTCTCCCCAGTCACTGCACTCTTCCACCTTCCACCTGCGGCCTTCCCCCCCCCCCAATCAGGTTCATTTTCACCCACCATTTTTTCCTCTTATTTTTCATATGTGTGTGTGGCTATATATGCATGTTTTTGCAAATATGTGGGTGTCCGTACACGTGGAGGCCCGAGGTTGATCTTGATAATCATCCTCTATTGCTATTCCACCTTATTGAGGTAAGGTCTCTCCATCAAACGTAGCACTTGTGAATATAGCTAGTCTTGCTAACTAGCTTGTTCTAAGGTTCTACTGTCTCTGCCTTCCTATACTGGATTTATAATGTCCGCCCAGCATTTATGTGGGATCCTGGAGATCTGAACTCTCGTCCTCATTCTTGCATTGCAAATGCGTTAACTACTGCTCAACCTGCCGAACCCTCATCCTCAAATTTTAACATTGCCTGTTTTCTCAACTGGGGTTATTCCTATATTCTTCTTACAGGTCTTTCTTTTTCTTTTTCCTTTTGTTTCCCTCTTTCCTTTTTCCCCCTTTCTTTCCTCGCCTGCCTTGCACTTGCTATGTAGACCAGATTGGCCACCATCTCACAGAAATCTGCCTGCCTCTGCCTCCCAATTGCTGGGATTAAAGGTGTGTACTGCAAAAATAGACACATACATCAATGGAACATCATTGAAGACCCAAACGCGAGAATGCATAATTTCAGTCACCTGATATTTGACAGAGGTGCCAAGAAAAATAATGGTGGAGACACACCTTCAACGAGTGGTGCTGGCAAAACTGGATCTCCACCTGTAGAAGAATGAAACTAGATCCTTATCTTTCACCTTCCACAAAAATCAACTCCAAATGGATCGAAGACCTCAGTGTGAAACTGGAAACCCTGAAACTATTAGAAGAAAATATTGGCAGTAACTTACAAAGCTGTAGGTGTAGGAAAGGATTTTCTAAATCTGACAGAAGTTGCTCAGGAATTCAGGTCATCTATCAACAAGTGGGGCTTCATTAAACTAAAACAGCAAGTATGATCTCATTAAACTAAAAAGCTTCTGTACAGCAAAAGAAACAATCAAAAAAGTGAAGAGAAAACCCACAGAATGGGAAAAGATCTTCACCAGTGACACATCTGACAGAGGTTTAACATCCAGAATATATAAAGAACTCAAAAAACAAAGAATCAAGAAACCAAATGACCCAATTAAAAGATGGGCTAAGGCTCTAAACAGAGAGTTCTCAAAGGAAGAAATAAAGATGGCTAAGAAACATCTCAAAAAAGTGTTCAACATCGTTAGTATATTAAGGAAATGCAAATTAAAACCACCCAAAGGTATCACCTTACCCCAATCAGACTGGTTAGGATCAAGAGAATAAATAATACCAAATGCTGTCCAGGATGTGGAGAAAGGGGGACACTCATTCACTGCTGGCAGGAATGCAAACTCGTGCAACCCCTATGGAAAAGTGTGGAGAACTCTTAAAAAACGGAAAATGAGCTGGGTGTGGTGGTGCACGCCTTTAATCCCAGCACTGGGGAGGCAGAGGCAGGTGGATTTCTGTGAGTTTGAGGGCAGCCTGGTCTCCATAGTGAATCCAGGGCAGCTGGGGGTACAGGAAGATCCTGTCTCAAAAAGACCAAAAAAAAAAAAAAAAAAAACTGAAAATGAACCTGCCGTATGACCCAGTTATACCACTCCTTGGTATATACCCAAAGGACTTACCCTATTACAGAGACACTTGTACAACCACGTTTGTTGCTGCTAAGAGATGGAAGCCACCTAAGTGCCCCTCAACTGACGAGTGGTTAACAAAAATGTGGTATATTTACACAAAGACATTCTATTCAGCAGTAAAGAAAGATAAAATAATGAAATTTGCAGGTAAATGGATGGATCTAGATGCTGTTGTACTAAGTAACACAGACTCAGAAGAACAAATGACATATGTTCTCCCTCATATGTGAATCCTAGCACCAAATCCTTTTAAATTCCATGGTCTTTTAATAAGATGATGCTGTACAACAGTCTCTTCTGCATGAAATAACTACCATCATCACGATTTCAGCTGTGCCTGATCGCTAAACATCGTCACAATTGGGCTCATTGATGGTTGCACTCATTCTTCAAAGGAGGACCAAGCAAGGTCATTGGACCCTCACCGGAGTATCCAGCCACTTTTCCTAGCCAACTGTATGTAATTTGGCCCTAATCACACACGGTCTCCTAGATTTGGGGAGGGCTAAAGTATACAATCTGGGGAGAGCTAGGAACAGAAGGCATGACTCATGCTGGGTAAAGGCTTTTCAGTATGCATAACCTCAGGTCATATACCTCAGCAACCCCTTGGTTATCTCAGTAAGTAAGCTCAGTAAATTTATTGGTTCACCAGTAAAACTTGAATCAAACATTGGCTTGGCCCTAAAACCTTAAAAGGGAATAAGCATTGCTTAGTAGCCCCAGGAAAAGAAGTCTCACAACAAATGGAAAATTTGTTAATGCTATTATGTCTCATAATTATTTTTTTTAAAATGAGAATGTAAAAGATGTTAAAAGGATATGGGAATGGAGATATTTTCCAAAATAGACAGAAAAATTCAAAAAGCCTAAGCAAGTGATGAAGGTCTGTTTAGGTTTGTTATGGTATATAAAGGCTAAGAAAAATAATATACACATAATCTTAAAATTCCTAAGGTCATATTTTAGGCAACAAGTTGGAGAAACAAAATATATATCTACTCAAGGTTTATCTGAGATAACCCAAGCTTTATCTACATAGTACATGATAATTAAAAATACCAGACTGGTGGAACTAACCTTATTGGATATTTAACAGCCATACTTTTGAGGCCTATACTAATGTGGTCAGAGGGACTTAAAGGACAGTTTCTACCCCTTGCCCTCCAAGGTTGACTAAGTTCCAGGGGACTATGGAACATCTCTCAAAATGTCCTGTAACTGTGGTGAGTCACCTGCCCTCTTGATCAGGGAGGCCCATGGAGATCCCATGAGATGGACTTGAACCAGTGTCCAATCTACAAAGAGGAGGTTCAACTCAGAGGAAACATCTCATCCATGCTTCCAAGTAAAGCCAGACATGGTTGAGCAGGACCTTTGACTTATCTTCATATAGATGGAACTGGTAAACAAAAGGAGCCAGGGGCACCTCCCAAGTCTATGTGATGCCTGAGGAACAGATCCTCAAAGGACCTTAACTGTAAAAATAAATTGATTTATTTGGGCCACCGTATGGTCTTAAACACCCCAAAGAAAAGTATAACCAAAGAGTAAAGTCATCAGTATACTTCTTTAAGAGTTCAAGGGATTACACTTCCCAGACATTAGGCTTAAGTCCATATAAAAAGTCATTCAGGGGCTGGAGAGATGGCTCAGCTGTTAAGAGCACTGACTGCTCTTGTAGAGGAGCCGGGTTCGATTCCCAGCACCCACATGGCGGCTATGAACCATCCTTAACTCCAGTTCCAGGGGAATCCAAAGCCCTCCACTGACCTCCGAGGCATTGTATAACACGGGTACACTCACATACATGCAGGCAATACACTCATACACATAAAAAATAAAATATCTTTAAAAAAGTTATTCGAATGCTGAATCTCTCTGGTCACTTGCTCTCCAGGTTGACATACCCCAAGCTCCATACCCAGAGATGCTGAGTCCATTAGTCAGTCAGGAAAGGGACCTAGCGCTTGTCAGGGCAGCTTTACTAAGATGTTCTGTGCTGTTGTCCTCACTCAGAGAGGGAAGTCCATAGCAAGGGCAGTTGTGTTCATAACAAGGGTGGTTGTGTTCAGCAGAACCTATTGCTGTTTTCTGGAGAGTGCCCACGTATACTCCCAGTATACTCCAATGGACTCTCATGTGAACATTGGAAAATTGCCCTGTTCTGACTTTTCTCTAGTTCCCTGTCTAGAACTTGTAATGCTAATTATTCTTGCCTTTACCTCTCCTTCACATCTCTTATTCACGATTCAAGGACTTTCTTTTCCCCCCTAAAGATATTATGCAATTTGTTTGTTTTTTTAAACAATTTTTTTATGTGTATTCGTGTATTGCCTGTATGTAGGTCAGTGCACCCGTGTTGTGCAATGCCTGCAGAGGACAGATGAGGCTTTTGGATCCCCTGGGACTGGAGTTACAGACAGTCGTTAACTGCCATGTGGGTGCTGGGACTCGAACCCAGGTCTTTTGCAAGAACAACCAGTGTTCCTAACCACTGAGCCATCTCTCCAGCCCCAACAATTTGGGGTTTTTTAGATATACCCACTGAAGGGGTACTCCAATTGCCTCACC
Source organism: Nannospalax galili (assembly GCF_000622305.1). Taxonomy (NCBI): domain Eukaryota; kingdom Metazoa; phylum Chordata; class Mammalia; order Rodentia; family Spalacidae; genus Nannospalax; species Nannospalax galili. The sequence continues at coordinate 283,293 of NW_008360015.1, read as the reverse complement.
CTGCGACCCTGTTCAGCATGGAAGAAGCCAGAGTGGTCTGTGTCCCAGTTCCCCATTGGTAATTTGGGCAACCTCTTCAGAGGATGGTGTGATAAGATTAGGAGGTAGGAATTCTCTAGGCAGTTAGGGTAAAAAGACCCCAAAGAAAAGTAGCCAGTTTCTTAGCTAAAATTCACAATATCCTTGGGTCTCTTAGCAACATACTCCGTTCCAAAGGCCAAAAATATTGAAAGCATTTGGGAGCTCTTATCTAATCCTTAAAAGATCTTAGGGTTACCTCTTTAGAGGGACGAATGTTAGAGTAGCCAAAAGCCCCATAAAATAAATATATAAAGAAGAAAGAAAGAAAGAAAGAAAGAAAGAAAGAATAAAGAAAGAAAGAAAGAAAGAAGGAAGGAAGGAAACAGAAAGAAAGAAAGGAAGAAAGTTGTGCACTGGAATGGAGAGATGGCTCAGTGGTTAAGAGCACTGACTGCTCTTGCAGAGGACCTGGGTTCAATTCCCAGCCCCCCCATGGCGGCTAACAAGTGTACATAACTCCAGTTCAGGGGATCCAACCCTCTTCTGACCTCCAGGGGCTTTGCATGACCTGGGCGCATTTACATACATGCAGGTAATATACTCATACACATAAAATAACAATATTTTTAAAGATTTGCACTACCACATTCAGGTATTTCTTTTAGGTATTTCTTTTTAAAGATTTGTTTTAATTTTAATTATGTGTATCTGTGTATGGGTATGAGCACATAAATGTGGAGCTGGAATTGAGGCGGTTGTGAGCTGATGGATATGGGTGCTGGGAATCGAACTCATCCTCTGCAAGAGGAGTGTCAGCTCTTAACTGCTAAGCCATCTCTCTAGCCTTTACAGGTATCTCCCCCTTTTTTTGCTGCTGGAGATTAAACCTAGGGTCTCACACATGGTAGGCTAGTGCTCTACCACTGAATAGATCCCTAGCCACCTGCAGGCATTTCCTTGTCTCCTCATTCAGACCTCAGTTGTAGTGTCACAGTCTCAAAGAGATAGTCCATGAACCACCTCATCTGAAACAGCATTGATTTTCCTTGTTCTTAAATCACTCCCTGACATTGTCTGACCCAAGTCTGACTGCTCACTGCCTGACAGGCCAATAAATTGAGAGACAGTATTGAGGCAAAGGAGATGACTTTCACTTGAAGATCTGGACTTCAAATTAATTGAGAAGATGTAGGACTCTTGTCAAAAAGTCCACCTTGAAGCTGGGGATTTAACTCAGTAGAGCGTTTACCTAGCATGTGTAAAGTCCTGGGTTCCAACCTCAGCACTGCATAAACCAGATGTGGTGTCACATGACTGCAATCCCTTTGAGTGGTGGAGGCATGAGCATCAGAAGTTCAAGATCATTCTCAGCAATAGAGTAAGTCTGAAGATCCTGCTCAAAGATCCAAAAGCAGCTGTTTGTGGTGGCCCACACCTTTAATCCCAGCACTCAGGAGACAGAGGTATGTGGATCTCTGTGAGGTCCAGGCCAGCCTGGTCTACATAGACCCTGACTCACAAAAAGACAAACCCCAAACCAAAATCCATCTTTGGAGAAACTTAGAAGTAGTTTATGTAAGTAGTTGATGGTATTTCCAGACTGATGGGTACCTTCTAGTGAGTGGGTAGATGATTGCACATCCTAGAAAAATCCGACCTTGAGAAGAGACACTTCCTAGGAAGCAGCTGATAACACTTGTTTTCCCAATTCCTTTCCCCCTCAAGAATTCTTTTTTTCCCTAATAATCTTATTACTCATTGCCAGGCACGCCAGGAACTGACTTCATGTACCCATGTCTCTTCCCACTAAGCCCACAGTTTGAAAAACAGGCTTATCTCATCCACTTCTTCTGAAATTCAGTCACTACTGGCTAGTAAGAAGATGGTTTTCAGTTCTGCAAATATCAAGAGGAAACACTGTTTCTTCACGCTGTTCTTTCCAGGGTAGCTTGTCCAAATGCATTCCTGATGTGCTACACAGTGGAGGGATAGCTGACCCCAAGCCCTCCTGCTCATAGCCAAGTGAAAAAATCTACACATCATCTGATTACTGTGGACAGCAGGGTGAGGTGAAGTTAAACAGGGAGTGGTGCAGGTCTCAACCCATCTTCTCTTCTAAAAGATTACTTTTTATTTATTTTTTGATATTTTTGAGACAGGGTCTCTCTGTAGCCCCAGCTGGCCTGCAACTCACTTTGTAGACCAGGCTGGCCTTGAACTCACAGAGATCCGCCTGCCTCTGCCTCCCAAGTGCTGGGACAACAGGCGTGCACCACCACGCCCAGCTTCAATTTTATTTTTATCTTATGTGTATAAGGTGTTGGATCCTCTGGAACAGGAGCTACTGACATATGTGAGTTGCCATGTGGTGCTGGGAACTGAACCCAGCAAAAGCAGCGAGTGTTCTTAACTATTGAGCCATCTCTCCAACCCCAAGACTAATTATTTTAAATTATGTGTATTTGTGTGTATGTGTATGTGTATGTAGCTATATGCACATAGGTGAGGTGCCTGAGGAGGCTAGAAGAGGGCATTGGATCTCCTGGAGCTGGAGTTACAGTCCGTTGTGAGCTGTGTGACACAGGTGCTAGGAAACCAACTTAGATCTTCTGCAAGAGCAGAACATGTGCCTAACCACTGAGCAATCCCTCCAGCTCCCATCCATCTTCTTCACTGCTATACACACAGAGCAACTTGAAAGGACTTTCTAAGTACCTGATGAATGGATAACCTCATTGAACAGATGTGAAGAGGGCAGAGAAGTGAGAGGCCCTGAGGTGGATGGCAGTTATGCAGTGTAACTGATGGCAGAACTTAGGGTGCTGAATGGGGAAGCCACTGAGCAGCCCCAGGAAATGGTTGTTAGACTGTAAGCTCCAAGGACACAGGAAATTATTGTTACTGTTACAAGCTCCAAGGACAGATACAGTCTCAGATAAGGTATTTCATCAAGTGTCAGAAAAATTTTAGACCTGAGGGTGGTGACACAGGCCTGTAAACTTTTATTTTTTATTTTTTGGCTTTTTTTTTTTGAGACTGGCCTGGAACTCATTATGTAGATTAGGCTGGCCTCCATCTCACAGAGATCCACCTGCCTATGCCTCCCAAGTGCTGGGATTAAAGGTGTGTGCTAATGCCCAGCTACATGCCTATAATATTAACATTCAGTATGTAGAGGCATGTGTTCAAGACCAGCCTCAGCTATGTGAATTCAAGACCAGCCTGGGTTACATGAGACTCTCAAAACAACAAAACCCCACATCTGGAAATAAGGTTTCTTTAGGGATTGTTTTTTCCTTGCATCCTTAGCCATGCCTTCCAATAACTTAAAGTTCATTTACACTGTGTGTGTGTGTGTGTGTGTGTGTGTGTGTGTGTGTGTGCAGATGTGTATACAGATGTGGGGACCAGAGGATAACTCAGATGTTGCTCCTCAGGGGCCATCCACCTTGTTTTTTGAGACAAGTTCTCATTGGAATGTGGGGCTCACCAGCCTGGCTACCCCACGACTCCTATCTCTGCTTCCAAGCACTGGGATTATAGGCACCTGTTCCCACATTCAGTGCACTTTTAGTTTTTTTCTTTTATCTTTAAAATTTTTTTTGTTTTTATTTTCTGTGTATGAGTATTTTGCATGTATGTACATACACCACATATGTGCAGTGCCTATGGAGGCCAGAAGAGGGTGTCAAGTCCCCTGGAACTGGAGTCATAATGGTCATGAATCACCATGTGGGTGCTGGGAATAGAACCCTGGTCCTCTGGAAGAGCAGCCAGTGCTCTTAACCTTTGAGCCATCTCTTGGGCCCCATGTCTGACTTTTTTTTTTTTTGTCTTTTTGAGACAGGGTCTCCCTGTAGCCCCAGCTGGCCTGGAACTCACTATGTAGACCAGGCTGGCCTTGAACTCACAGAGATCCGCCTGCCTCTGCCTCCTGAGTGCTGGGGTTAAAGACGTGGGCCACCATGCCCGGCATGAGTCAGAGCTCCTTTATACAGATGCTCCTTCAAATGTCTTGTACCTTCAGAGGAGCATTTCACTCAGTCTCTGATATATTCTGGGGTGTTGGTTTCTTGTTTTTAGGCAAGGTCTTCTTGTAGTCCTAGCTGGCCTGGAACTCATGATGTAGACCAGGCTGGCCTCCATCTTACAGAGCTCCACCTGCCTCTGCCTCCCGAGTGCTGGGATTGAGGGTGTGCACCACCAGGTCTTCTCTCTGATATATTCTGGATCTGGTTCTTCTTGTCTCCTGACCAGAAAGGCTTCTGTCATGTTTGTGGATCTTGGACAGGTGCTGAAAAGCCAACAGTCAAGTCATTAACTAACCTTTATCTTACTTCTGACTGGAGATGCAACTGCCCAGGGCTCGAAAGACTTGTAAGGTTTGGAAAGGTAGTGTCGGCTTTAAACAGGTACTTCAGCTCCGCTGAGCCTGTTTCCTCATCCACAATGCACATAAGTCAGCTCCTAGTTACTTAAGGGTAAAGAGGAAGTTAGGGGCTAGAAAGATGGCCTAGTTGGTAAATGCTTTCTTTGTAGGCATGTAGACCAGAGTTCAATCCTTAGAACCCAAGTTTAAAAAGCCACATGTGGCATGTGATTGTGATCCTAGCACTGGGGAGGCTGGAGGATCTCTGGGACTCACTGGCCAGCCACACTAACCTAACTGGTGAGCCCCAGGTCTCAGTGAGAGACTCTGTCTCAAAAAACAAAGTAGAGTGGATGGAGAGCTGGCTGAGCAGTTAAGTGCACTTACTGCTATCAGAGGACTGAAGTTTGGATCCCAACACCCACAGTGGGTAGCTCACAAACACCAGTAACTCCAGTTCTAAAGGATCTGACAAACCTTCTGGTCTCTGTGGGCACACACACACACACACACACACACACACACACACACACCTGTGTGTATGCATACACAGACACACTTTCACACACATAAGTTAAAAAAAAATTAAAGGTAAAAAGACGGGAGAGATGGCTCAGTGGTTAAGAGCACTGGCTGCTCTTGCAGGGGACCTAGGTTGGATTCCTAGCAACCAACCTAGGTGGCTAATAACAGTCTGAAACTCCAGTTCCAGGGGATCCGATACCCTCTTCTGACCTTCTCCAGTATTGCATGACAAGGGCGCATTTACACACATGCAGGCAATACACATAAAATAAAAATAATAAAAAGGTGAATGGCTCCTAAGAAACAACAGCTGAGGTGGACCTTTAGCTTCCACATGCATGCACAGACACAAACACACAAAAAAGGAAAACTGCTGGGTGTGGCAGCCCATGCCTTTCATCCCAGGACTTGGGAGGCAGAGGCAGGGGTATCTCTGTGAGTTCAAGGGCAGCCTGGTCTACATAGTGAGTTCCAGGACAGCTGGGGCTACAGGGAGACCCTGTCTCAAAAAGACAAAACAACAGCAGAAGGAGGAGGAGAAGGAGAAGGAGAAAACCGAGTAGGACGGCAGATGTCTGTAGTCTCAGTTACTTGGGAGACTGAGACAGGATTACTTGAGCCCAGGAGTTTGAGACTGGCCTGGACAACATAGCAAGACTCTGTCTCAGAAGAGGGGATATTTTGACCTAATATTACATACAATAACAACCACCTATAAAACTAATTTCAAAAAGATGCCTTTTAATGGGGATGGCAAGATGGCTCAGTGATTAAGGACACTGGCTGTTCTTCCAGAGGACCAGAGTTTGGATCCCAGCACACACATTGGGTAGCACACAAATACCAGTAACTCCAGTTCCAAGGGATCCAGTGCCCTCTTCTGGCCTCCATGTGCAGTGTACACATGGGTGCAGTTTTATACATACGGGCAAAACACTCATATGCATAAAATAATAATAAAATACAATTTGAAAGATACCTTTTAAGAAATGGGGTTGCCATGCATGGTGGCACATGCCTTTAATTACAGCACTCAGAAACTCAGGAGGCAGAGGCAGGTGTAGCAGGTGAGATCAAGGCTAGCCTGGTCTACATAGTGAATTTGAGGCCAGCTGGGGATACAAGGAGTTCCTGACCCAAAAAGAAAAGCAAAATCAAAAGAAGAAAAGAAATTGAGTAAACAAATTGTCCTAGTTTGTCTCTTCATTGCTGTGACAAAATACTCTGACCAGTACCAACTTGGGGAGGAAAGGGTTTATTCAGCTTACATCTCCCAGGTCGCAGTTCATCAGGGAGCCCAAGGTAGGAACTCGGGGCAGGAACCTGGAAGCAGGAGCTGGAGCACAGGCCATGGAGGAACACTGCTTACTGGCTTGCTCCCCTGGCCCCTGCTCAGCCTGCTTTCTTATGCAACACAGGCCCACCTGCCCAGGGGTGGCACCACCCACAGTGGGCTGGGCCCTCCCACATCACTCATCAAGAAGATGCCCTCAGACATGACCACAGGCCAGTCCAATGAAGGAAATTCCCCAATTGAGGCTCCCTCAACCCAGGTGTGTCAAGTTGACATTAAAGCTATCCAGCACAACTGACCCCTTGTCAACTTGACACACAAACATCACTATTAAACTATAACTTTCCAATTTCTGTCCCCAAAATATGATGTTAATATCACAACCTAAGACAGTACAACCTTAAAAACCCACAGTCCTTAAAAAAATCCAAACACTTAAAAATCCATAGTCTCTTTTAAAAGTCTCTTAACTGTGGGCTTCTGTAAAATCCAAAACAAGTACTGCCTTATTTCAAAGGGAAGAATCAGAATCGGGCACACCTAAGCCAAACCAAGGTCCAGCAACCGTAGCACAAGGGTGCACATCTGGGATTCACTCAGGGTCTTCTGGGCTCCATAGGGTCCTGGCAGCTCCACTTTTCTGGCTCTGCCATCCGCAACACACACAGCTCACTCATCTCACAGACCCAGGCCGGCTGCGTTCCACACCTGCCCCTGCCCCTGCCCCTGCCCCTGCCCCTGCCCCTGCCCCTGCCCCTGCCCCTGCCCCTGCCCCTGCCCCTGCCCCTGCCCCTGCCCCTGCCCCTGCCCCTGCCCCTGCCCCTGCCCCTGCCCCTGCCCCTGCCCCTGCCCCTGCCCCTGCCCCTGCCCCTGCCCCTGCCCCTGCCCCTGCCCCTGCCCCTGCCCCTGCCCCTGCCCCTGCCCCTGCCCCTGCCCCTGCCCCTGCCCCTGCCCCTGCCCCTGCCCCTGCCCCTGCCCCTGCCCCTGCCCTTGGCGGTCGTCCCACGGTCCTGGCAGCTCCAAAAAGCCGGGGTCTCCACTGAAACTGAGGCTACACCTTCACTAATGGCGTCTTCTTGCCTCTCTGGGTGCAAAGCCTCCGATTCTCACCCCTTCGATCCTGGGGTCTTGACTGGAACTGAAGCTGCACGTTCACCTGTGGCCTTTCCTGGCCTCTGCGTGCCAAGCCTCAGCTGCTCTCTGTGACCCTCTTCACGCTTTCAACACCAGAACCGCGCGGGAGACTCTTACGCATTGCCAAGTCCTGCTTCCAGCTTGAGATGGAGGCTCGGGTCCCCTCTGCGTGCTGACCCTGAGGAAATACCTCCCAGAAGACTTCTCCTCAGTGATGCTGGCTTCTTGTTACTTACAGATGACTTTTCGGCCCCAGCTAACTAGCCATCAGTTGTCCCAGTAAAGTAAAGGTTTTGCTTCGGGTTCTGGTCTCTTCTTCATCACAGCGGTTCTTCAGCCTCAGCCGACCAGAACCCACAGATTCTCAAACCAGGTCCCCATTGTTCCCTTTGAAGCTTCACAAGCCAGGCCTCCATCATCCACAACTCTTCAGCATTAACTGTTCCAAGCTCCACTGCAACAAACTGAGCACGCAATGGCTTTTCCAGCCCAAAGTTCCAAACACTTCCACAGTCCTCCCCAAAACACAAAGGTCAGGTCTGTCACAGCAATACCCCACTCTCTGGTATCAATTTCTGTCTTAGTTTGTTTCTTCATTGCTATGACAAAATACCCTGACCACTACCAACTTGGGGAGGAAAGGGTTTATTTGTCTTATATCTCCCAGGCCACAGCTCATCAGGGAGCCTAAAGGTTTTGCTTCAGGTTCTGGTCTCTTCTTAATCACAGCTGATTCTTCAGCCCCAGCTGATCAGAACCCACAGATTCTCAATCTAAAATCTCACGCAAACAGCCCTGATGGTCTCCATTTCCCTTTGAAGCTTCACAAGCCAGGCCTCCATCGTCTACAACTCTTTCAGCATTAACTGTTCCAAGCTCCACTGCAACAAACTCTGAGCACGCAATGGCTTTTCCAGCCCAAACTTCCAAACACTTCCAACAGTCCTCCCCAAAACACCAAGGTCAGGTCTGTCACAGCAATGTCCCACTTCTCTCTCTCTCTCTCTCTCTCTCTCTCTCTTTTTGAGACAGGGTCTCCTTGTAGCCCCAGCTGGCTTGGAACACACTATGTAGAGCATGCTGGCCTTGAACTCATAGAGATCTGCCTACCTCTGCCTCCCAAGTGCTGGGATTAAAGGCATGTGCCACCACACCTGGCCCCTCATATAGTCTTAACTGCCGCAGGGTTACCATTTCCACTTTGTTTACTGGTTGAATTTGATTTTGAAACAGTATGCTCAGTAATCATATTATATACATGGCATATGTATTCACTGCCTTTAGATACACCTTTTTAAATATTTTCTGTTATTAAAAATATTTTAGAGGAAAATGTGGTGGTACATGCCCCTAATCCCAGCATTTGGAAGGCAGAGGCAGGAGGATCAGGAGTTCAAGGTCATCCTTGGTTACATAGTGAGTTTGAAGCTAACCTGGGCTACGTGAGACCCTGTGTCCATATTGGGCCAAGCGAGATGGCTCATCAGGTAAAGGCATTTGCTGCCAAGCCTGACACCCTGAGTTTGATCTCCAAGAACCTGCATTGTAGAATGAAAGAACTGATTCCCAAAACTTTCCTCTGACCTCTAAATGTGCACCACTGTGGCATGGGTATGCACCCCCACATGCACAAGAAATAATAAAATGTAACAAAAATTATTTGATGTATTTATTTTTATTTTATGATGTATTTATTTTATTTTATTTATATTTTATTTTATGAGTGTTTTGCCTGCATGTAAGTATAACGTGTGCATGCAGTGCATTGTGACCAGAAGAGGGCATTGGATCCCCTGGAATTGGAGTTACAGATGGATGTTAATCACCAGGTGGGTGCTGGGAACAGAACACAAACTTGGGTCCTCTGCAAGAGCAGCCAGGGCTCTTAACTGCTGAGCCATCTCTCCAGGCCCCCTTTTCCCTTTTTTTTTCTTTTAAAAATGCTAAGTAGCAGGTTTTCCTTCTGGCACTTTCCTGTCTCCTAGGTTTTGGCTTACTCTCCTCCACCCTCTACTCATCTTCCCACCCTTTATCCCCACTTAACGCATCCCAGCCTCCAAATTCCCTTTTCACTTTTTTTTTCTTTTTGGTCTTTTTGAGACAGGGTCTCCCTGTAGCCCCAGCTGGCCTGAAACTCACTATGTAGGCCAGGCTGGCCTTGAACTCACAGACATCAGCCTGCCTCTGCCTCTTGAGTGCTGGGATTAAAGGCATATGCCACCAAACCTTGCACCCTTTCACTTTCATAACACATTCTACTACTCTCCTTACTGCACTCCCTTAAAGCCTCTTTTTTTTTCACCCTCATAGGCCCTTTTCAGCTTCCTGAACTCTATATACATTCCCATATAGATACATATCCACAGTGTTCAAAGTATAATTCTTTTTTTTTTTTTTTTGGTCTTTTTGAGACAGGGTCTCCCTGTAGCCCCAGCTGTCCTGGAACTCACTATGTAGACTAGGATGGCCTTGAACTCACAGAGATCCATCTGCCTCTGCCTCCCAAGTGCTGGGATTAAAGGCGTGTGCTGCCACGCCTGGCTCAAAGTATAATTCTTTTTTTAAAAAAATTTTCTGTGCATGAATGTTTTTGCCTGCATGTATGTATGTGCACTATGTGCACACAATGCCCATAGAGGCCAGAAAAGGGCAGCAGATCTGAAGTTACAGGCGATTGTTAGTCACCACATGGGTGCTGGGAACTGAACCTAGGTCCTCTACCCAAGCATTGTAAGTGCTCTTAACTGCAGAGGCCAGAAGAGGGCATCATATCCCCTGGAACTGGAGTTATAGGTGGTTGTTAACCATCATGTGGGTGCTGGAAACCAAAACCAGGTCCTCTGCAAGAGATGAAAGTGCATTTAACCACTGAGTTCATCTCTCCAACCTCTGCCTCCGCCTCCGCCTCCGCCTCCGCCTCCGCCTCCGCCTCCGCCTCCGCCTCCGCCTCCGCCTCCGCCTCCGCCTCCGCCTCTGCCTCTTTTATTGGGGGGGGGCCTTTTGAGACAGGGTCTTCCTGTAGCCCCAGCTAGCCTGGAACTCATTATGTTGACCAGGCTGGCCTATGTAGCTCCTCCTGCCTCTTCCTCCCAAGTGCTGGGATTAATGGCGTGTGACACCATGCTTGGCCTGCCTCATTTTTTTTGGGCTAGTCTCACTGATTCTGGAACTTGCTTTATGGGCTAGATTGGTTGTCCAGTGAGCCCTGCCTCAGCGCTGGGGTTGCAGGTGCTTGCCACCATGCCCAGCTTTTGGCCCTCACGCTTGTGCAGCAAGCACTTTACCCATAAGCCATCTCACTAACCTGAAACTGAGCTTTATTCTGTCAGTGTTCCAAATTGGTGCATTCCTTCATCTGTTTCTCTACTTAGGGCGTGGTTTTCTTTGATGCAAATAAAATCTTATCTTTATCTCTGATAAAAATATCTTTGCATTTAATTTTTGCAACTGTTACCTATGTTGGATTGGAGGGTATATGTGTGCAATTTTTTTTTGCCAGTTAATTATTTAGAAACTTGAACAGCTTTTTTTCCCCTTCCTATTTATTTATTTTACTTTTAATTGGCTAGTTCGTTTGTTCACATTTATTTGGGGGGTTGTACTCTCCTGCCATGTGGGTCCTGGGGATTGAACTCAAGTCATTAGGCTTGACAGTAAATGCCTTTACACTAAGGCATCTCAAAAGGCCTGGATAGTTGCTTTTTAAGCATTCTTTTTTTGGTGGGGGGTGGGGGGTTGATCTCACAGAGGTCCAGCTGTCTCCACCTCTTGAATGCTGGTACTAAAGGTGTGTGCTACCATGCCCAACTTAGGCATTCTTTGAAATGCTGATAGCCTGAATTCTCAGACTTAAAAGGAAATAAATCAGTGTTTTAATTTCAGGCACACTGGTCTCCTTACAACAGATGCATTTATTCTCTTAGAAACATCATGAGGTTTGGGTTTTCATTCTGTTTAATAACAGACTCAAATGGGCCTTAGGTGAAACGGGCCCAGATTGGAGTGTCATCTATCTATCTATCTATCTATCTATCTATCTATCTATCTATCTATCTATCTATCAATCATCTATCATCTATCTATGACTGTGTCATTATTTTAAAGGATTAGTACTGTGTTATGCTGTATGTTGCTTTCATCTCTCCTTCTTCCTCCCTTTTCTTTCCCTCCTTCCCTCTCCCTTCTTCTCCTATCTCCTCTCTCCAGTACTGGGGATAGAAACCAGAGCCATATGCTGGGCAAGTGCTCTACTGTTGAGCTGCGATTCCAACCCATTTTTAACTGAGTGGTGTGTGTGTGTGTGTGTGTGTGTGTGTGTGTGTGTGTGTGTGTGCAGGTACAATAGTCTGTGGGAGCGTATATGGAGGCCAGAGGTCAACTCTGGGTGTCTTCCTGTATCACTCTCTACCTTATTTAAAAATTTTTTGATTTATTTTTATTTTATGTGTATGAGTGTTTTGCCTGCATGTATGTTAAGTGAACTCATGTTGTGCAATATCTGTGAAGGCCAGAAGAGGGTGTCAAGAATTCCCTGGTACTGGATTTCCAGATGGGTGTTAGCCTCCATGTGGGTGCTACGATCTGAACCCAGGTCCTCTGCAAGAGCAACCACTGCTCTTAACTGCTAAGCTATCTTTCCAGTCATCTACCTTATTTTTCTGTTTTTAATTTTTTTGCAGTTTTATAACTTTATTTTAATCTCAGCAATTAGTTTTCATCCACAGTGTTTGTAGATTTTAAAAAATTATTTACTATTTTAATTTTATGTGTATGAGTATATTGCCTGCATGTGTGTAAGTGCACCCATGTCATGCAATGCCCGCGGAGGTCAGAAGAGGGCTTCAGATTCCCCTGGAACTGGAGTTTGTAGGATGGTTTGTAGCCACCATGTGGGTGCTGGGAATCAAACCCGGGTCCTCTCCAAGAGCAATCATTGCTCTTAACTGCTGAGCCATCTCTCTAGCCCCACGTGTGTAGATTTTTGAAAGTGGTAACAAGGACATAGGTTACCAAAGTATACAGCTTGCTTGCCAAATCCTCATCTTCATTAGGTTTTCTGGACAAACGTATCTGAACTCAGATACGATACGGAATATTCCTTATTCCTTTGGCCCAGACAGCTGTTGAGCCTGGCATCAATCATCTGGAGTACCCAATTCCTTCATGGCCAATTTCCAGATTTCTTTGAGTGCCCAAGGGGCACGTTTCTTGAAGCCCACTCCATGGATGTGCTTGTGAATACTGATGGTGTATTCCTGGGTCACCACCTTGTTTTCCTGAACGGCCCTTCTTCTCACCACCCTTCTTTGTGGGAGCCATTCTGCCAGGCCCAAGCTGGAAAGGCATTTTTAATTTTTTGTTGTTGTTGTTGTTCTTTTTGAGACAGGGTCTCCCTGTAGCCCCAGCTGGCCTGGCACTCACTATGTAGACCAGGCTGGCCTTGAACTCACAGAGATCCCCCTATCTCTGCCTCGAGTTCTGGGACTAAAGGTGTGGGCCACCACACCCGACTTTTGTTTTTAATTAAAAAAAAATTTATTGGTGTGCTGGAGAGATGACTCAGTGGTTAACAACGTTGGCTGCTCTTGCAGAGGACCTACATTTGAATCCCAGCATCTACACGGCAGCTGAGAACCCCCCATAGTTCCAGTTCCAGGGGATCCAATGCTCTCTTTTGTCCTCTGTGGGCAGTGTAAGTGCACATGCAGGTAATACACTCACACACATCAAATAAAAACAAATTAATTGATTTAAAAAATTATGTATATGGTGGGTGTTGTGGCACATGCCTTTAATCCCAGCACTTGGGAGGCAGAGGCAGGCAGATCTCTGTGAGTTCAAGGCCAGCCTGGTCTACATAGTGAGTTCCAGGCCAGCTGAGGCTACAGGGAAACCCTGTCTTGAAAAAGACCAAAAGACCCATTATGTGTATAGGTGTCTTCCCTGCATGTGTATAAGTGTACCATGTACATACAGTCTCTGAAGAGGCCAGAAGAGGATGTCAAATACATTGGAACTGGAATTACAGATAGTTGTCAGCTGATATGTGGGTGCTGGGAACCAAAATCAGGTCCTCTGGAAGAGCAGCCAGTGCTTTTAACTGCTGAACCATCTCTCTAGCCCTTGTTTTGCTTTTTTTAAAAAAAATTTAAAATTTTTATTTTTTATGTGTATGAGTGTATTGCCTGCATGTGTGTAAGTGCACCTGTGTCATGCAAAGCTGCAGAGGTCAGAAGAGGGCTTCGGATTCCCCTGGAACTCGAGTTAAGGATGGTTCATAGCCACCATGTGGGTGCTGGGAATCGAACCCGGGTCTTCTGCAAGAGCAGTCAGTGCTCTTAACCATGGAGCCATCTCTCCAGCCCCTTGTTTTGCTTTTGAGACAAGATATTCCCATAGCCCCAGCTAGCCTGGAACTTGCTATGTAGATCATCCTGGAGTCAATCTCAAAGCAATCCACCTTCCTCTGCCTCCTGAGTGCTGGGACTAAAGGTGTGTGCATTTAGACTGGCTGGCCTGCAGTCTCCCAGGGTCCATCTGCCTCCACCCACCCAGTGCCAGGGTGACAGTTGCCCACCTCCATACCCAACTTTGATGTAGTTGCTTGGGTTCTGAATTCAGGCCTTCATTCTTTCACAACAAACACTTCACCCCCTAATCCATCTTCCCAGTCCCATTTTTTAACTTTCTGAGGCATGATCTCCCTAGTTTTCCCAGGCTACTCTTGAACTCCCTCTGCCCAGGCAGAACTTGAATTTGTGATCCTCCTGCCTCAGCCTCTGGAGTAGCTAGAATTACGGGCCTGTGCCACCATACCTGCCTTCGTTTTGTTTTAAAATTACAGGGATTTTTAAAAAGGGGAATAAGAGAGGAGAAACATCTATACAACTTACACAAGATTCCACACTGCAAGTTATCTAGGACAGGTGCAGCATTTTCAGAGCTCAGGCAACAAAGAAATTCCGTATCTGGCCACTAGGGGCAAAAGAACAAAACAAAATCCCAAGTGGAGCCCCAGGGCCATTCATTGATCAAACCTAAGGGATGGTTTAGGCAGGTCCCTAAGAGTACATTTCTATACATCTATTCCTTTTTAAAAATTTTACTAATTTGGGTCTGGAGAAGTGGCTCAGCAGTTAAGAGTGCATACTGCTCTTTCAGAGGACCCATGTTTGCTTCCCAGCATCCACATTAGGCAGCTCAAAACTCCCTGCAACGCCAGCTGCGGTGGGAGCAGATGCCTCGGGATCAGATCCGTACCTGAACTCATATGCTCAGACACACAAACACACACATAATTTTAAATAATAGGGGCTGAGGCAGTTGGCGTCCCTTGGATCCTAAGCAGCCTCGCGGGGTTCCCAAGACAATGGCCAAGAACAAATCAAAAGGGCAGAAGTCCAGGAATGTATTTCATATAGCCAGTCAAAAAAACTTCAAGGTTAAAAACAAAGCAAAACAGTTACTACTAATCTTAAAAAGATAAACATTGCCGGGCGTGGTGGCGCACGCCTCTAGTCCCAGCACTTGGGAGGCAGAGGCAGGTGGATCTCACATTCACATAGTGAGTTCAGGTCAGCTGGGGCTCCAGGGAGACCCTGTCTCAAAAAGACAAAAAAAAAAAAAAAAAAAAAAAAAAAAAAAAAAAAAGAAAACATGAATGATCAAAAAATTAACAGAATGAACAGAGCTTTTGTTAATATACAAAAGGAACTTGAAAACTTTGGAAAAAGCCTTTCTCTTAAACCTGTGCAGAGAGAGCTGATTCCTCAACAGCAGCACCATGAAAATGAACCAGCTAATGCTGACGAAGCTGCAAGGTTAATGGTGCAGTTGTAATAGTGATGTATCAAATTCCCCTAAAATAATAAATTATTTAAATATCTTATCCAAAATAAAAATTAGGGGGCTGGAGAGATGGCTCAGCAGATAAGAGCACTCGCTGCTCTTCCATAGGACCTGGATTTAGTTCCCATCACCTATATGGGGGCTCAAAACTGCCTGCAGGCAGGTGGTGCACATACATGCACAGACGCACACACACACACATTACATATTTAAAAATAATAGAGGGCTAGAGAGGGTGCTCAGTACTGGTTGCTCTTGCAAAGGACCAGGGCTCAGTTCCTAGCACCCACATGGTAAACTAATAACTCTAGTTCTGGGGATCTGATGCCCTCTTCTGGCCTCCACAGGCATTGCACAACATGGATGTACTTACATCATGCAGGCTTAAACATATACATAAAATAAAAACAAAAAATAGCATTTAATTTTTTTTATTGTAGGCTGGAGAGATGGCTCAGTGGTTAAGAGCACTGACTGTTCTTGCAGAAGACCCAGGTTCGAATCCCAGCACCCACATAGTGGCTAATAACTGTCTGTAACTCCAGTTCCAGGGGATCCACGCCTTCTTCTGTCCTCTGTGGACACTGTACAACACGAGTGCACTTACACACATGTAGCTATAACACTCATACACATAAAATAATAAATCAAAAAATTTTATTTTGTGCATATCTGTGGCTACACATGCCACTGCATATATGTGGCAGTCAGAAGGCAACTTTATAGAGTTGGCTCCCTCCATCACTTTTACATGGGCTCCAGGATCCAACTCTGGCTATTAGGCTTATGCAGCACTCACGGAGGCATTCATTGACTGAATCATCTAGTCCTAACAAAGACTGTGAACCACTGTAACCCATGTCATGTGGGCCAAATAGGCTTATGCAGTACCAGTTCCCAGGAGGCTTTCAGGAAAGCTGACCCTAAACAATGAGAAAGGGAAAAGGGTGATTTTTTTGTTTCTTTGGTCTTTTTGAGACAGGGTCTCCCTGTAGCCCAGCTGGCCTGGAACTATGTAGACCAGGCTGGCCTTGAACTCAGAGATCTGCCTGCCTCTGCCTCCTGAGCACTGGGATTAAAGGTGTGGCCACCACGCCTGATGCACAGGTGATACCTTGGGAACTTCACTTTGGGGAGGGGCATGCACACACCAAGGCATGTGTGTGCAGACCAGAGGAGAACTTGCAGATGTCTCTCCTTCCAATATGTGCTGAGTTCCAGGGACTGAACTCAGGTCATCACGTTTGGTGGTAAGCACCTTTACCTGCTGCACTGGTCCAGGTGAAATTCTGCAGTTGGAGTTTCTCTGTGGGACTGAGCAGAAACAAGGCTCATAGTAATTGCCAGGCCCAAATCTCATGCTTTTCTTAAGAGTTCCCATAAGCACTATTGAGAGTGGGGGTTGTGAAACGGTTTCTCTGTAGCCCTAACTGGTGCACATATTTAATCCCAGCACTGGACAGGCAGAAGCAGGCAAATCTCTGTGAGTTCGAAGTCAGACAGGGTTACATAGTGAGACCCTGTTTCAAAAAAACAGCCTTTCATATATATAGCTTGTTCATGTTCACCCTTTCCTAACCTTCCTTTCCCTCAAATAAGTCCCCTTCTGCTTTCATGCCTACGTGTAACTAAATCTGTGTAAATCTAGACATTCAGCATAGGTGAGGAAATATGGGGAATGACTCTGAGCCTGGCTTGTTTTGCTTAACATGGTCTCAGTTCCACCTACGTCTCTGCCAATATTCATGTCTAAATGGAACTCCACTGTGCCTGTGTACATTTTTCTTATCCGTTCATCTGTTGGGCATCTAGGCAGAGTCTGTATCTCGGCTACTGAAGCACTATTTTTTTTCTAATGTATTTTTATTTATGTGTATGAATGTTTTTCCTGCATGTATACAGGTGCACTGTGTGTACAATGCCCATGGAGGTCAGAAGAGGGCATCAGATTCCCAGGAACTGGAGCTATGGATGGTTGTTAGCTGCCATGTGGGTGCTGGTATCTGAACCTGGGTCCTCTGCAAGAGCAGCCAGTGCTCTTAACTCCCTCCGCTACTTCTGAGGTGCAAAGCTAGGCGTGAGCCTTCCCCAGCCTCCCCTCCCTGCACCCAGTCTGGGCAGCAGGCTGTCTGCCTGACTTACTGAGATGGGACCTCCCACTCATTTCTCAGAATTGTTTAGGGAGAATGAAAACAGGCTGGAGAAACAGCCAACAAAAGATGCTGGAAGGGCAGGAGGGAATCTGATACACAAAAATGAGATACCAGAGAAAAGTAAAAAGGGAGCAGTAACAGAGGCAAGACTCTACAGTTCCACTGCCGACCTCCATGTTAAGACCCACAGAGAATAGAAGTGCAGCTCACCCAACTCCCTTGCCCAAGCCATTTTAATGCAAGAAGCAAAATACTACAGTCTCCTTGTAGTCAGCACTGTTAGTATTAAATACTCTTAATATTTGAGGTGCACCACATAAAAAGGTAATATATTTGTGCATAAATCAAGAAATAAAAAGCAATCAATTTGAAGTGACTATCAGGAACCAAAAAATCTAGTTTTTCCATAAAATACAGGAAGTTGTCAAGATTAAGTGAATTAAAAAATTTTTAGTTTGCTGGGTGTGGTGGCGCACGCCTTTAGTCCCAGCACTTGGGAGACAGAGGCAGGTGGATTTCTGTGAGTTCAAGGCCAGCCTGGTCTACATAGTGAGTTCCAGGACAGCTGGGGCTACAGGGAGACCCTGCCTCAAAAAGACCAAAAAAATAAAAAAAAATAAAAAAATTTTTTTTTAGTTTGTGTTTGTGTGCATGAAGGTGCCTGTGGAGGCCAGAGGAGGGCAGTGGGTCCCTTGGAGCTGGAGTTACAGGATGCTGTGAGCCACCCGACAAGGGTGCTGGGAATTGAACTCAGGTCCTCTACAAGAGCAGCAAGTGTTCTTAACTGCTGAACCATCTCCAGCCCCTTAGGTGAACTTTAAATGTATGCAGCCCCACAGAGCTTTCGCTGCAAAATGTAACAGGAGGCATCCCAGCATAGTATGTTCAGAAGAAGCCTAATTCATACAAAAGACCATGTGTTCTGTTTAATAAAATGTTTATTTAGGATGGTAACACAAGATAGATCATGCAAGAGCTCAGTTTAAAAAAAAGAATGTAAGGAATGGTAATTGTGCTGCCAATTAAAAAGATTGTCAATCATTTTATCCCAAAAGCAACATGAAAAAAACATTTAAACCTGACATGGTTGTAGTGATTCTTCGAATTTGCGAATGAAAGTGGTAGCTATCTGTGTTCCATTCCTCAGAAGAGCAGAGTCCTACATCCAGAATAATCATTCCCACCTACCATGCCCAGAAGGCAGGCAGCCCAGAACCCATGCATGTGGTGGGCTTGACACCCTCAGGACAGTCTCGACCCGCAGGGGAGGGCAGGCACCTTTGGTGACCCTCAACTGATACTCCTATGTTGGGAACCTTGAGATTTTGGTAAATAAGAACTGTTACCCCCTACCCCAACCTTAAATGTAGTGTGATATCCATGGCGAGTGGGGACAAATGTGAACCAAAACGCCAAATGGAACACAGTGTCTCAGATTTCAAACAAATGCAACTCATCTTTTGGCATAAAATAAATAGAATGTAATGGAAATCTGATAAATGTTTGACTTATAAGTTACCAACTGTCAAGGAGTTCGGTTTCATTGTAGACACAAAGAATCGACCATCTCAATGAATTTTCTCAAAATAAAAAGGTTTGTACTTACTCTGCACAAAATCGTCACTTTTGGAACTACCCCAATTCTACATACTGAATTTATTAATACAGCATTAAGTGTCTTTGTGTAAAAAAATCTTTGTACATAGTAATAAAAAAAGATAAGGCAGGATGCAGTAAACAAGCCTTCGGGTCTTGTCCTCTGCATTCTCACAGAGCGCTGATGACTTGCTGCAACACAAGAGTGACGTTTCTGCTTCTCCGCCTCCTCGAGCATCCCGCGCCTTTACTGTGGTAAGAATTCTGTCCAAGCACCCTGAGGGACAGAGGCTGCTGATGGGCTTTGGCACTTACGCTGGCAAACTGAGCTTCTTTCCCTTGAGGACTGGAATTGGACAAAGAACAGAAACAAATAAAAGGGTTACGGTGTGAATAACTGACAGTTCTTTCTTTCTGGTCGGTCACACACGATTCTACCTGGACAAGTACAAGGAAATAACAGTGAGAGAGAAAGCACAAAGCCAACTGAGAGCACAACTAAAGCTGCCCTTTGTTGTTGTTTTGGTTCGCATCTGTGCATGTCTGTGTGATGCAGGCATATGCATGCATGTGGAGGTCAGAGTACAGTGCTGAGTGTTGTTCCTCCCCTTCCATCCTGCTTGAGGCAGGGTCTTTTTGGTTTACTACCATGTATAAAAGGCTAGTGGTCCTAGAGCCTCAGGGATTCTCCTGTCTCATTTCCCATCTTGCCATAGGAGATGTGCTACTGCGCCCAGCTTAATGTGGGTTCTGGTTCTCACACTTGAATGGCAAGTACTTTGTCCACTGAGCCATCAACTTAAGCCCAGTTTTAATTTCTTGGGTTTTTTTTTTGAGACACGGTCTCCCTCTAGCTACAGCTGGCCTGGAACTTACTGCATAGATCAGATCAGGTTGGCCTCACAGAGATCCACCTGCCTCTGCTTCTTGAGTGCTGGGATTAAGGTGTGGACCACTATGCCTGGCTTTTGGGTTTTTATTCTGGAGATAGGGTCTTGCTATACAACCCAGACTGGCCTCAAACTCTCAAACTCATGATCCTTCTGCATCAACCTCATCAATGTTCGGATTATGGGTATTCGCCAACCCACCTAGTTATAGCTATGTTTTGTTATGATGTCCCCCTTAGTAAACACATAAAATCTGACTTACAAAGGGGTGTCTTGGAATTTTATAAATTAAAAGATATAAGCGTATCATAACATGCCTATCATCCCAGCACTCAGAAGGCTAAGCAGCAAGAGTGTGAGTCTGAGGCCAGCCTGGGCTACAAAGTGATACCCTGTCTCAAGAAAACGTTATGTCCTTGTACAGATCAGGCTTACCATGAGTAATGTTCCTGTGTAGCAGGGATTCAAGGCTGGATTTGTTTGCATGAATCTGCACACACCTGTGTAAACCTACAGTCGTCTTCTGAGCAAGGACCACAGAGAGCTTTCACAAGCCATTTGTTAAGTTCATGTGTCCTATTCATACAGATGCAAACATACACAAATACAAGGACAATTATACGGTTTCTGGATTTTCACTGCAGCAATAGGTAACCCTGAACCCCCATAAATGGGGACAGGGTGAGCAAAGATATAGCACAATGAGAAACTAGGGCTCATTTCTATTTATTTTTTGTTTTGTAGCCCATGTCATTTCTATTTACTAACATGAAGAAAGTGAGTGGGGTGAAGGGCAGATTATAGAACTGCACGTGGTTTAGATCATTATCTGTGTGTGCAGACAGCTAGTTATGTTTACTGAAATGCAGCGATCAGCTAAGTGGTTAGATCTCGGGTAGCAGTCTGAAATTATTTGTTGAACATTTTTTTTTGGTCTTTTTGAGACAGGGTCTCCCTGTAGCCCCAGCTGTCCTGGAACTCACTATTGTAGACCAGGCTGGCCTTGAACTCACAGAGATCCGCCTACCTCTGCCTCCTGAGTGCTGGGATTAAAGGTGTGGGCCACCACGCCCGGCTGCTGAACTTTTTGAGATAGTGTCTCATGTATCCCAGGTTGGTCTCAAATTTGATATGTACCTAAGAATGACCTTGAACTCTTGATCCTCCTGCCTCAACCTCCCAGTTCTGGCATTATAGGCGTGCACCACCAAGGCTGGTTTTCTGGAGTTCCAAGGAGCAAACCCAGGGTATGGTACATGCTAGACAAACACACTACCAACTCAGCTACATCTCTAGCCCTCAACTGAATTTTTACAATGAAAATGTGCTATTTTACAAAAACATTAAAGCTACAGTGAAAGCACAAAATTCTTAAAAAGACACAAAACTATTAGTTACAATTCTGACAACAGTTAAGATGTTTTTCTGAGGGACTGGGCACATATATAGCTCAGTGGTAGCGTGCTTGCCTTGCTCTGATCCCTAGTGCCACACAAAAAAGTTCTGCTCTATGAGTGATTAGCCGAGTATTGGAAGGAAACAAAGCAAGCAAGCCCATCACATGATGAGAAGCCCAACTTACCTTTTGTAATGTACAGGTAGAAGAAGTCGCAGTAGAGAATGGTCTGGACGACACCGGCCACCACAGCAATGAGATCAAAGAAACCCTCAAAATAGAAGCGCCAGATCCAGTTGACGAGGTACAAGGCGCGGTAGAGGCCCAGGAAGAACAGGTAGTGGGTGGTGATGGTCTCAGCCTCACCAGTCTTGCTGATCATAAAGAGCTGCGGGAGGATGGCCACAGACTCCAGATAGATGGAGAAGGTCCAGAGGATCTGAAAGGGAGGCGACCGGCTTTGATCAGGGCAGGGGTGGCTGGACACTGCACATGTCAGAGCAGTGAGCACTGTTTAAGAGGCAGGGTGTTGTCCAGGACCAGCTAGTACCTATGAGTTTTCACAGCTAATGTCTCTACTTATTCTAGTTCGGTCCTCTGTGAGTTCACAGAGAGGCTGTTGCTCTTGAGTAGGCTTGTCCCACTTGGAATCCAGAGTCAACGGTCCACCCTGCTTTCTGCCATGGTGGACAATGCTGACTCCCCACCAACTGATCTCCTTTCAGAGTACCAACATTTTCTTCTCCAAATGGGCTTTAAAATTTTTTTTTAATGTATATGAGTGTTATGCCTGCATGTATATAAGTACACCCGTCGTGCAATGCCCGAGAGGCCAGAAGAGGGTGATGGATCCCCTGGAACTGGAGTTATAGATGGTTGTCAGTTGCCATGTTGGGTGCTGCGAACTGAAACCAGGTCCTTTGCAAGAGTAGCTAATGCTCTGAGCTGTCTCTCCAGCCTTCCTCCAGATGGGCTTTGACTTAAAATTCCTTGACTTTCCAACAGGATGAAAGCAATATATACTCAGTAGAAACCATACTTCAAGCTTTCATCTTGTCCTGGGTAGTGAGATGCACTATGATACATTTATAATGCTGGGCAGTCAATCAGTATGCCAAGGGGAAACAAGAGTCCACAGTGTACTGGGTTGCTAAACTAGAGCTTGGTGAGCTAGGTATAGTAGCTGTTTTTTTCCAGTAACAATGGGTTTATCAAAAAACAGCTGTACCCCTGTCTTAAGTCAATGCATCTACATTTACTCATTTTATTTTGTTGGTGTATTGTACATGTTGAGTGTGGTATAGGTGCATGCATGTGCCTGTGCACAGACCAGAAGACATTAGGTACCTTGTTCTATCACTTTTACCTTATCCCCTTGAGACAGGTTCCCTCACTGACCCTGGAGCTACACTGGCATCTTGCAAGCCCCATCACTGCTTCTGTCTTCATGCCTCCCATTGCTGGGGTCACTGGTGCACATAGCCACATCTGGCTCTTTATGTGAGTTCTGGGATCTGTACTCAGGTCCGCATGCTTGTACAACAAGTGCACTTACCCATGAAGCCATCTCTCCATTCTTTAGGCTTTTTGGGTGGTTGAATCAAAGGGTCAGAAATCAGAGCTGCAATTATGCAAACTCTGCCCAACCTGGTACTTTATTGCTGACAAATCGTGCACCACTGCACCCAAGGTGGCGGGCAGCACTGTTGGGAGAGATGTAAAGACTAGTACCAATGCTGCGCACAGTGAAATGAGTGGGCCAGAAGCAGAAGACCAGGCTCTCCAAATCCTAGAGCAAGCAGGGCTCCCCTAGTTTCAATTGTGTATATATGTGTGTGTGTGTGCGTGCGTGCACACGCGTGCGCATGTGGAGGCTACATGACAACCTCAAATGTCATTCCTTAGGCATTATCCACCAGTTTTTCAAGACAGGGTCTTTCACTGGCCTGGAACCCACCAAGTAGACTAGGCTGGCCAGCCAGCAAGTCCCAGATACCTACCTATCTCTGTCTCCCTAATGCTAGGATTATGTGTACCACATCTGGCTTTTTTACATGGATTCTAGACATGGGCCTCAGGTCCCCCACCTTAATACTTTATTGATAGCTCTCCCCCACCCCCGTTTTTCATAGTTGAGACAAGGTCTCATGTAGCTCAGGCTGGCTACAAACTCACTATGTAGCTAAGGATGACCCTCAACTCCTGATCTTTTTACCTCTACCTCCCAAGTGGGATTTACAGGTATGTTGTAACCAGACCTGGTTTTGCTTAGAGGAGCATCCAGCAGTAAGCAGCCAGATACCCAAATACCTGGGTAGTTTAATTCTTGGCAATTTATTTACAACAAATAGTATAGATTGCACCAGAAGCCTGTCAAACTGCAAAAACAAAACGAACCCACAAAAGTTCATCATCTGTCAACAGACCTTTTTTACAGGGAACCAGCCATGACCACTAAATAGCCCCTTCACTAACCTCAAGGGGGGAGAAGTCATGATTGACCAGGAATGAGAGGCCTCCCACAGGGACCACCAGAAACTCCACTCGGAAGGTATCATGATTTCCATCATAGGTGGCCTTAAATTTCATGTAGATCAGGTAGACTGTAGCATAGGAGCAGGCAATGTAGATAAGCTGGAGACCAAAGGAGAAACATGGGTTAGCAGTGTGTGAGAGTTGTCTGTCCTGTCTATGTCACCCACATATTCAGCTTTAAAAATTTTTTTGTATATTAACATTTACACACAAGTGAAGTTTACTTTTGGCCGATGCATAGTTCTGAGTCACAAGCCACAATTAAACCACAGAGCAGGTCTATCCCTCCTAAATTCTAGACTGCTGCCTGTAGTCAAGCCCCTCCAGACTCCAACTCTGCCCTTCCTTGAAGTCTGCTCCCAACTGTACCTTTTCTAGAAAGCTACATGAATGAAGTCAAACAGCATATTGCTTTTTGCATCTGGATTCTTCAGTTGACAAAATTCATCTAACAGCCAGTCAAACTTGTACACATCCCATTTATAAGAGATTAAAAGACACATTTAAGTATGTAAGGGTACCCATGGAGGCCAGAAGAGGGCATAAGATCCCTTGGAGCTGGAGTTACAACCATTTGTGAGCTGATGGATGTGAGTGCTGGGATTTGAACCCTGGTCCTCATGATTGAGCAGCAAACACTCTTAACTGTTGAGCCATCTCTCTAGCCCCTCCCCCTTTTTACTGAGCAGAGAGGTCTACTGGATAGGTGCATCACAATCTGCTGACTCACCAATTAAAGGACAGGTACCCTATTTCCAGTTTGGGGGGCAGGATGGTGGATAGGGCTGCTATGAGCATGTGTATAGCCTTTTGCATGAAGGTAAGTTTTCATTTCTTTTGTATTTACACCCGAGAGTGGGTTGGCTGGATCATATGTTATGCATAAGTTTTAAAATTTTATAAGAAACTGTCAAAGTGACTTTTATGTCATCTTAAGCTATGACACAGCAGCTTTAGGGAGAAAAAAGAATGCAAAGTTCAGTGCAGTTCTAGACCTATGGACGTCCTTCCAGTGTGAGGTTGTTTCTTTGGACGGGTTTTTGTAAAGATAAGATAAGCTCTGTGATTCAGGTTAGACTTTGGCATGGTCTTAAACTGTATTCCGCTGGCCCAGAAAACTAGCTCAGTGGTTAAAGTGGCTTGCCACCAAGTCTAACTACCTGAGTTCAAACTCTGGGACAACATGATGAAAGGAGAGTACTGACTCCTGAAAACTATCTACTTACCACCACCACCACTACCAACAGAAACACACACACACACACACACACACACACAGGCTGTGTCATGCTTCATTTGTACCCATGCACTCACAGATAGACACAAAATAAATTAAATAAATGTAAAAAAAACCCTTTTTTACAAATTGTGTTACTTTAACCATGATAATATTTGGATTATTGCTATGAAATTCAGTCTGGTATCATAACAAAAGCAAAGCCAAAAGTAAGTTTTTAAAAAAAATATTTTATTATTATTTTTATTTTATGTGTATGAGTGTATTGCCTGTGTGTAGGTAAGTTCACTGTGTCGTGCAATGCCCATAGAGGACAGAAGAGGCTGTCAGATCCCCTGGAACTGGAGTCACAGACAGTTGTTAGCTGCCATGTGGGTGCTGGGATTCAAACTTGGGTGTTCTGCAAGAACAGCTAGTGTTCTTAACTGCTGAGCCATCTCTCCAGCTCCCAAGTTAGTTGTTTTTTAAAAAAAGATTTATTTTACTTTTTATGTGTACGTGTGTCTGGGTGTGCATGTGTGCATATGCCTGCAGAGGCTATAAGAGGGCATCAGATCCCCTGAAGAGAAGTTACAGGTGGCTGTCGGCTACCTGACATGGGTGTTAGGAATCAAACCCAGGTCCTCTGCAAGAGCACCAAATGCTCTTAACGGCTGAGCCATCTCTCTGGACCCTAATAATTATTTTGTAAAACACTGCTGCCTCCAAGAGAGGAAGTCTGTGTACAAAGCAGCAGAGTTGCTCAAGGGCTCACAATTGAGTCCTGTGTTCTTTCATCTTCAAAAGGTTATTCGACCTCAAGGAAAAGCCCAATATTCTGAAATTACATCAATTTGCAAATTGCAGAAAATCAGGCCTAAGAATCAAACAGGCTGGGAGGAGGACCACACTGCCTGGTACTCCTCCTCCTCAGGAAATATAACTTAAGAAACTTAATTAGGAAAATATTTGGGCAAATGACTTAATGGGAAAATGAGGGTAATCATCCAACCCTCACATGCTTTAAAAAGCCCCAAAAGACACAGAACAGTCCCAGCACCTCATTATACATTTACATTTGCAGACAGTCAACATGGTATTGAAACAGTGGGTCCTGATGCATGTATAAACAAAGTACATACCTAGCCCTGGCTCACCACAGCTGAGGACGCCCCAAGGCTCAAGCCTGTGCCCAACCAGGTTCATCCCATCAAGGCCTTAGCAGCTGCTGAGGAAAACCAGCTGTCTATCAGCAGCTTGGCAGTAAAGACAAGCACAAGACAGGCATGGTGGTACAGGTGAAATCCCAGTACTAGGAAGCTAAGGCAAGAGGATGACAAGCTTGAGTTCAGCCTCAGCTACACATTGAATTAAGGCCAACCTGAGCTACACTGTGAGATTGCTTCAAAACCAAAAATTAAAAAATAAAAAAAGGACAAGCATCTACAACTGGGCTCTGGTTCTATAGCCACACGAGCAGGATTCTGCTAAGACTCATGGGAGGAGAGGGTGAAGATTCCAACTCACACATCTCTAGTGCCTACAACTTTCAAATAAATGTATTTTATTTGCAGTTTATGTGTATGAGTGTTTTGCCTGCATCTGTGTCGTGTACTGCCCATGGAGTCCAGAGATGGTGAGTCCCATGGAACTGGAGTTATGGATGGTTGTTAGCCACCATAAGCGTGCTGGGAACCAAACCCAGGTCCTCTCCAAGAGCAGCCAGTGCTCTTAACCACTGAAACATCTCTCCAGTTCCAAATGCCTGTACTTGTATCTCACCTAAACAAACATAAAGCTAATCATTCTGTGTGTATGTGTGTGTCTATGTCTGTGTATCTTCCTCTGTGTGTGTAGAGGATAGAAATCAACCTCGGGTGTTGTTTTTTGAGATAGTTTTTCATTGAGGCCGGGGGCTCACCAATTAGGACAGGATGACTGTCCAATGAACCCTAGGGATCTTCCAGTCCTTACACAGTGCTGGGATTTCAGGTGGAAGCCACCTTGCCCAACTTTTTATATGGGTGCTGGGAACTGAACTCAGGTTCTTACATGAGAAGCATTTACAGACTGAGCCATCTCCCTAGCCCAATCTAGCCATTCTCAAGGCAGCTGATTATTTCCTGATTACTAGGCTCCTCCTGCTTAGTTAAGAATGGAGTGATTATAGGTGACTTGAATTTGCTTTCTTCATTTTTTAAACATTTATTTTCTGTGTTTGTATATGTACATGGGCACACACATGCCAGGTTGCATGTGCAAAGGTCAGAGGACAACTTGTAGGAAGTCAATTCTCTCCTTCTACCATGTGGGTTCCAGAGCTTGAATTCAGGTTGTATTATCAGGCTTGGCAGGAAATGCTAAGCCATCTGGTTGGCCCTCAAACTTACTTTTTTTTTTTGAGAGAGGGTCTCCCTGTAGCCCCAGCTGTCCTGGAACTCACTATGTAGACCAGGCCGGCCTTGAACTCACAGAGATCCGCCTGCCTCTGCCTCCCGAGTGCTGGGATTAAAGGCGTGCGCCACCACGCTAGGCTCAAACTTACTTTTTAATAAAGACCATAGACCCCAATACTGCTTTGCCTACTTTAACCTGTTTATAAAAATGCTTTTGAACACAAAGTGTTGGGGAAGGGGTGTTTAAATACTCACCAGTAGGCCTCAGCTTAAATATTACTTCCCTGGGTATGCCCCAAACTAAGTCCTTAGAACAGTGCCTGCCACCCAGGCACTCCAAACTTGTTCAAGGAATGAAAGAAGTCAGACTCCTCGAACACATTCTCAGAGTGTCTCCTTTCCTTCATCCCACCCATCACCAACTGCAGGCATTCATTTCACATATGATCTGTGTGCTAGGGCATCACAGCCAAAAAATTCCGCTGGCTCTGTCACAATTTAGTGCAGGGCTGCTGTAGTGTTCACAACACAGCTTCAGTGACTGGGAGAACCACAATTCACTTATCTAGTGCTTCCTAATGTGGGGTGCCTACCAACGGTGTTATACAAATGGGAGTACGAAAACATTTTATGTTTGCGTGTATGTATGTGTGCATGCATGTATGCTTGTGGGAACATTTTGAATTTGTATGTGTGTACGTGCATGTGCCTATCTGTGGAAACATTTTCTACTTTAATAGTTACATGCTTGCTTTAATGTGAATTAGAAGAAATTTGAAGTCACCAAAGGTACCAATGATGTCAATGCTTAGCACAAATTAAAAGGTTTAAGATCATAATTATAATACCATTATTAAGTAAATGATGGTATGGGTGGTTAGCATGACATAAGTAAAGATAGCACGCACACAGCAGAGTCAGCTTAATACAAAGTGACTAAGTAGAAAAAGAAAACAAGGAGCAAGGGTAACAGGGCCTCACAGGGGTGGAAAGGAGACCAACCAGGAGCCCAGGCTTTCCTCCTATGTAGTGACCTGCTGGACTTCTTTGGGAAGTCTGCAATTTCCCACTGCTTAAAAATGTAACAGACACCCTTGTTCTTAGAGTGCTAGCAAGAGGTTCAGAAGACTTACCATCCTAAGGAAACTAACTTTGAAAATCTCTAAGTTCAAAGCACCTTAATTAAAGGGATACTGTTTTGAGATAGAAAAAGTACACTTAATGATAACTATTCCCAGTCATAGATATATGATGGTCTAAAAGTTTAAGTCAAGAGCAGTCTATTGGAGGCTGGAGAAATGGCTCAGTGGTTAAGAGTACTGGCTGCTCTTGAAGAGGATCTGGGTTCAGTTCCCAGCACCGGGTGGCTAACAACCACCTGTAACTCCAGTTCCAGGGGATCTGATGTCCTCTTCTGGCCTCCATAGGCACTGCATGTATGGGTGCACTTACATACTTGTAGGCACATTGGAGCTAGAAAGATGGCTCAGCTGCTCTTGCAGAGGACCTGGGTTTGATTCCCAGCACCCACCTAGAGGCTAATAACTATCTATAACTCCAGTTCTAGGGGATTTGATGCCCTCTTCTGGCCTCCATAAGCACTGCATGCATATGGTGCACTTACCTATGTGCAGGAAAAACACACATAAAATACAAATAAATAGCTGGGCTTGGTGGCACATGCCTTTAATCCCAGCACTCAGGAGGCAGAGGCAGGTGGATCTCTATGAGTTCAAGGCCAGCCTGGTCTACATAGTGAGTTCCAGGACAGCTGGGGCTACAGGGAGACCCTGTCTCAAAAAAGACCAAACAAACAAACAAACAAACAAACAAACAAAAACCCCACAAATAATTAATTTTGTTTTTGTTTTTTGAAATAGGACCTCCCTGTAGCCCCAGCTGGCCTGGAACTCACTATGTAGACTAGGCTGGCCCTGATCTCACAGAGATCTGCCTGCTGCTGCCTCCTGAGTGCTGGGATCAAAGCTTTGCACCACCAGCAAATAAATTTTTTAAAAATTTAAATGAGGGGCTGGAAAGATGGCTCAGCAGTTAAGAACACTGGTTGTTCTTGCACAAGATCCAGGTTTGAACCCCAGGACCCACATGGCAGTAACAGCTGTCCATAATTCCAGTCCCAGGGGATCTGGCAGCCTCTTCTGACCTCCAAGGGCATTGTACGACACAGGTGCACTTACCTATGTGCAGGCAATACACGCATACACATAAAATACAAATAATAAAATTAAAAAAAAATTTTAATGATATAAGAAAATTAAACAAAGTTTAAAAGTTTAGCTGGGAGCGGTGGTGCATGTCTTTAATCCTAGCACTCGGGAGGCAGAGGCAGGAGGATCTCTATGAGTTCAAGGCCAGCCTGGTCTACATAGTGAGTTCCAGGCCAGCTGGGGCTATGGGGCGACCCTGTCTCAAAAAGACCAAAAAAACCCCTCATAAATTTTAAAAAAAATGGAGCAGGGCACTGGAGAGATGGCCCAGTGGTGAAGAGCACTAGCTGCACTTGCAGTGGACCAAGATTCAGTTCCCAGCACCCACATAGTAGCTCACAACTGTAACTCTAGTTCCAGAGGATCCAATGCTCTCTCTGGACTCTGTAGGCATCAGGCACGCACATGGTACACAAATATACATGCAAGCAAAACTCATACACATAAAAAAATAAAAGAATCATAAAAAAAAGGCAATATATCTTAAAAAAAAAGACAGACTGGGAATGTAGCTCAGCTGTAGATGTGTAGCATGTGAGGCCCTAATTTAAACTCCTAGCACACCAAAATAAACAGACAAACAACAAAAAGATTAGAGAGCAGAAGAGGAGCTGGTTGGAGAGAGGAAGGGGATTAGTGAGAGTGGCAGGGAGACAGAGAGGAAAATGGGGGTAACTATAACCAAAATATATTATGTACAATTTTGAAAATGTCATCATGAAACCCACTATTATAACTGATATATGCTACTAAAAAACATTTTAAAAAACCAACCAACCAGATGAACACACAAAAATGAAGTGCATCCAGTAATTTCAAGGCAGGAAACCACACATACTGTTCATGCAGTCATCTGAGAACATGTAGTAATATGCGCAAAAGTAGCTCATGTTTCTACTGAGAAACAAAGATACACATGCCAGTGAGATGGCTCAGCAGGTAAAAGTGCTTGTCATGCAAGTCTGATGACCTGAGTTCAGTGGAAGGAGAGAATGGACTCCTAAAAGTTGTCCTCTGATCTCCACAAATGCACTGTGCCATGCACATATCCACAATTTGTCTCACTCTCATACACAATAAATAAAATGAAAATTTTTTTACAAGAGCAGCATATCTAGCTATTCTTGGAGATTTTAAATCACACACATCTAACAGTCTCCTAGGTCTGAATATTCTGTATGAAATGCAGTGGATCGGATGCCATACCTTCATAGATGTATTATACAATGAAATAAATGAAGTGAAAAGGTCCAGGTAACGAGTTGTGAAGACCAGTGCAAACAGAAGCTGGCTTTTCCCAGAAATGCCTAAGGGAACAAAAGGAAAGAGTTAGAGCCCTGCAAAACTTTCAACTCCCAAGAGCTCCCTGGGCAGCAAGCACGGACCATGACAGTGGATACCTGGGGTCACAGGTCCAGGTCTGGGATCAAGCAAATAAACCAGAGCAGTTCCAGTTTCCCTTTCCTGTAACATTCCTGAATACGCTCCCTTGGGAGGCTCTGCCAACTTTTGTCCTGCTCTGATGGTGACTCTAGTACACTGGAGTCCTCAGATGGCTCACCTTAGACACAGATAAATCTCTTTCCATAACTGTGCTGCTACTTAGCATCAAAACTTTATCTTCAGGGCCTTCTGTTTTGTAACAGTACCCTGTGGGCCAAAGCACATAGCATGTGTGAGGTTCTGAGCTCAAACCCCAGACCCACAAGAACAAAACAACCCAGTATCTACACACTGACTAATCTTTTTTTTGAGTAGGTGGGTTAGTTTTTTGAGTCAGAGTCTCCTTGTAGCCCCAGCTGGCCTGGAACTTGCTATGTAGACCAGGCTGGCCCCGATCTCATAGAGACCCTCCTGCTTCTGCCGAGTGCTGGGATACACGGTGTATACTACCACACCACATCTGGCTTGACTAATCAAAACATTTTTTCGATTGATTGATTTATGTGTTTTGCCTGCATACATGTAAGCGTACTCATCAATGCCAGAGGTCAAAAGGCAGCCAGGAGGGGTGTCTCAGTGGTTAAGAGTACTGGCTGTTATTGCAGAGGACCCAGGTTCAGTTCCCAGCTAACAACTGTCCATTACTCCAGTTCCAGGGGATCAAATGCCCTCTTTTATTTCCGAGGGCACTATATGCATGTGATATACTTACCCACATGCAGGCAAAACATTTATACACTAAAATAAAAATAAATTAAACTGCCTGTGGTGGCACACACTTTTAATCCCAGCACTCGGGAGGCAGAGGCAGGTGGCTTTCCCTGAGATTGAGGCCAGCCTGGTCTGCACAGCAAGTTCCAGTCCAGCTGGGGCTATAGGGAGACCCTGTCTCAAAAAACAAAAACAGTCAAAATAAAGCAAAAAATTTTAGAACCTCAATTTTTTGATTCAGGACATAACATATTTGCATAAAAATGTTCCTGGGCAGAGCCTGGAGCTCAGGGGTAGACACTTCTGTAGCACGTTCAAAGCCCTGGGTCCCATCTGCAGTAGCATTAAAAAAAAGTTCCTGGATGTTATGTCAACAGAACAGTAAATAACAATGGGCCAGTGAGATGGCTCAGCAGGTGAAGGTGTTTGCTGCCAAGCTTGATGACCTGGGACCCACATGATGGAAGGAGAGAACTGGCTCCCCGAGGTTGCCCTGACCTCCACACTTATGCAGTGGCACATACACGGCGTGTAGCCCAGATACATGTGCATACCCCCTGCCAAAGTAAATAATGTTAAAAAAAAAAAATCAAAAGAAGAGACAACAACTACAGCTAATTTTCAGAAGCAGCTGTCTGGCTAGGTGTGCTGACCCACACCTGTCATCCCAGGACTTGGGAGGCTGAAGCAGGAAGATGAAGACTGTGAGTTCAAGCCTGCACGTATCAGGGAGACACCATCTCAAAACAACACAAAATAAAAATAAAACAGGGTGCTGTCCAATCCTCATATACCATGAAACTGAGTTTCTGCTTCCACTCACCAACTGAGCAGGACAACCATAACTCAACTGGGGTGGACTAGAAATTCACAGTAACATGGCTTTTCAGACACCTGTATCTGGCCACACAGCTATGTGATAAAAGTTATGACCTGTGAGCTTCAAGATGTTGCAGACTGAGCAATTTAAGGGAACTGAAAGGTGACTAGATAGCAGAACCTACCCACCTCACTGTGGTGCAAACTTCACCCTGTGTACATCAGTCAGCGTGCGCTGGCAGAAACGTCACTGCACCCAAGTGGTTCCTATCACTCCTCTGGAAAATGATAATCAAGTTGCTCTTCTGTGACATTTTGCAGTTTCTGAAACTGAGACCTGGGTGCAAGAATGCTACTTTCTTATTATGAGTGATTGCAGCTCCAGCTCATTCACAAAAACACCAAGTAAAAAGACCCTGCTTCCAAACCCATCAACAGAACCAATTTTCAGGGCCAAGGGAAATCGGGAAGTAAATCTGCAGCTCACTCTTTTCCTTGGCAACAGAGACCTTTACTCTATCAGAGGTTAATGCTCCAAAGGAGAAACGCTGAAGCTGATGCTAAAACCTGAAACAAGACCATGATGTGGAAAGATAGATGCAACAGATGTGGATTTGTGTTGAAGCCTGGAAAAATTTCCAATTCATCTGTTACATGGCTCTCTCCAATGTTTGGAGACAGGGTCTCACCATGTAGTCCTGGCTGTCCTGGAACTCACTATGTAAACCATGCTGGCCTTAAACTCAAAGAGATCTACCTGCTTCTGCCTCCCAAGTGCTTGAATTACAGGCATGAACCACCACATCCAGCCTCTTTCAGTATTTTAAATAAAGACTTAATAGTATACAGATGGGCAAAGTTTGCCACACAGGGTTTATTCCACCGGGGCTTTGGAGTCAGGTAGATGCATTCCTACATTAAGACACGAAGGACAGCAGCTCACTGCTCTCCTCTGAGACACAACCCAACAACTATCACCTCCTCTGGGAGGTGGAGATTCCTTCCCTCCCTTGGTGCTGTTGACTCCTTCAACAGGCACTTCATGCCAGCTGCTGCCCTAGCTTCTCATACAGACTTACAAAGATAAACCATGGGGCTGGGGAGATGGCTCAGTGGGTAAGGCACTTGCCAAGCAAACAAGAGGGCATGACTTTGGATCTCTAGAAGCCATGTAAAAGTGGGTGCAGTGGCAGGTATCTGTGATCCCAGCAATCCTATGTGAGACAGGAGAATCTTTACTTTAGATGCTCACAGACCAGCTAGCCTGGCATAAGCAGAGGCAAACAACAGAGACACGGTCTCGAAGTAAGTGAAGAGCAACACCTGAGATTGTCCTCTGGCCTCTACACGCACACTCACATGCATACACACATGCATAACTGTGATAGCCTGGTTCTTGTTCTCCCAGCCCCAACCTCCACCAGATATAGAAATCTCTAAAGGCAGAGGTTGCGCCTCATTCCATTTTATATTCCCTATGCTGGACACTGGACCCTGACACAGACACGCAGCAGTGTCCAGAAAATCCTTGCCAGTGGGTGAACACATGGACAAAAGAAGGAATTCATCTCATCTTCTTGTCATGAGGCAAATCTTCACTGTATTGCATTTTAGGTAAAGCTGAGTCCAATTGTGTCTCCAGGACTGTAAATAGACAACATGTTCTGGGCTCTACCTTGATTTATTACTAGCTGGAGGGGGAGAGAGTCCCTCTGAGTGAGCTCGGGGCAAAGGAGAAGACAGGTACCCATGCAGACACTGGCATGCCAGGTATCCAGGGATGCCTACAGGATGTGGGCACTGTTCTCCCTGGCCTGGATCTTGATTAACATGCAGCAGTTTTTCTCTTTACCACTGAAAAGCTGTCTTGTCTTCATAGAAGGAAGTGATCCCAAGCTAAAGACAGGAGGGGTGCCAAGGAATCAGCTGGGAGTGACAGGAGTGTGGAAGAGCCACTAAGGCAGAATACCTACCTTATCTCTGTCTATCTACCTATCCATCCATCCATTAATCTACAGTGCTGGGGATAAACCCAGGGCCACATACAGGCTAGGCAAGCACTCTACCACTGAGCTACAATCCCAGTCAATACCAATCTGCTTTTAGACCAAAATGGTCCAAGGATCAGATAACAAGCACAAAAGAACACTCATTTTTATTTTTACTTTTTGGTCTTTTTGATACAGGATCTCCCTATAGCCCCAGCTGTCCTGGAACTCACTATGTAGACCAGGCTGGCCTTGAATGCACAGAGATCAGCCTGCCTCTGCCTCCTGAGTGCTGGGATTAAAGGCGTGTACCACCACGCCTGGCCTAGAACACTAATTTTTAAGCACTAGGACATTCCAGTAACAAATGCATCCAGTGTCCACACTATTGCTTCATAGAACAGATCGCTCACCCAAACAGATTCCAAGACTTTTTTTTAATATTTTACTTATTACTTTATGTGTATACTTTATGTATTGCCTGCATGCGTGTAAGTGCACTCATGTTGTACAATGCCCAAGGTGGTCAGAAGAGGGTGTCAGATTCCCCTGGAGCTGTAGTTATGGATGGTTGTCAGCTGCCATGTGATGAGAATCAAACCCGGGTCTTCTGCAAGAGCAGTCAGTGCTCTTAAACCACTGAACCAACTCTCCAGCCCCCTCCAAGACTTCTAAGTAACAGCAGGGAGGCCACTAAGCACCACGGGCCAGGCCACCAGGAAAGACTGCCTGGCATCATTTAATAGCAGCACTCAAACCACTGTCTCAAAGGATTTGGAAATCCTACTCTTTTCTTTTTGGGGAGGGATGGGGAATACAAGAGTCTCAAATAGCCCATACTAGCCTTGAACCCAAGATCCTCCTGCCTCCACCTCTCCAAGTGCTGGGAATACAGGAGTGCACCACCACACCTGGCTTGGACATTCTTTGAAAGCCCATGACTCTTCTCTGGAATGCACAGCTCAGTGCTTAAGAACCACCTCATAGCCAGGCATGACAGCAAAGGCCCATAATC
This sequence comes from Nannospalax galili, assembly GCF_000622305.1. Taxonomy (NCBI): domain Eukaryota; kingdom Metazoa; phylum Chordata; class Mammalia; order Rodentia; family Spalacidae; genus Nannospalax; species Nannospalax galili. The sequence continues at coordinate 247,716 of NW_008360015.1, read as the reverse complement.
CCTGCCTGTCTGTAATCAGGAGGCTGAGGCAGGAAAATCTGAATTCAAAGCCAGCCTGGGCCACATGGTGACAATCTTCTGTCTTAAAGAAACCAAGGCCTGGGAATGCAGCTCCCCGATAAAGTGTTTGCTTAGCATGTCCAAGGCTTAGAGTTTGACCCTAATGGCAAGGGGTAGGTAGGCTTTGGAGCTGAAGGGTCATGGTTCAAGTTCATCACTTGAGGCACAGGGTAAAGCTAGACCATTCTATCTCACCCTAATTCCATTTTCTGTATCTGTCAAATAGAGACAGATTATACTAACTTGTTGGGACTTTGAAAAGAGGAAATCACTTTACTGTGCACCTGCCATTATGAATGCTTGAGAAGTGGTAGCTCTTAATTAGACTGTTTTGTTATTTCCTTTTCTTTTTAAAATTTTTTTATTATTTTATGTGTATGAGTGTTTTGCCTGCATGTACCTAAGTGTATCACAAGTGTGCAATGCCCATGAAAGCCAGAAAACAGCATCCAATCCCCTGGAACTGGAGTTTAGTAGTAAGCTATCAATCATGTTGGTTCTGGGAACTGAACTTCGGTTCTCTGTAAGAGCAGCAAGTACTCTTAACCGCTGAGCCACCTCTTTAGGCCCTATTTTTTAAATAGGGTCAAATCTGCAAAATGTCTTTTGAAAGGCCCTCCCATCTCTGTTTTAAGTGTAACTTTCTAATCTCTTTTTAAAGTCCCTTTTTATTTGCACACGTACCATAAAAAAATTTACCTCTTAAAGTGGGGCCAAGCTTGTGGTTTATGACTTGCTGTTTGAACTTTTTTTTTTTTGTATTTTTCAGACAAGGTCTCCCTGTAGCACTAACTGGTCTGGAACTTGATAGGTAGACCAGGCTGGCCTTGAACTCACAGAGCTCTGCCTGCCGCTGCCTCCCAAGTTCTAGGGCTAAAGGCGTGTGCCACCACACCTAACTAATGACTTGCTGTTTGAACTTGTATCTCAGCCATCTTTCTGTACTAAGAATACATGGTATCTATGCTATCCTGTTCAATGTCTGCACAGTGCTGCACTGTGGACATAACATAATTTACATGACCAATGGACATTTGAGTTGTATATGATTTTCTTTTTTCCCCTAGATTTGTTCTTACATTTGTTTTTATATTTATATACTTATTTTCTTTTCTTAAAAACTTTTTCTTAATTTTATGTGTATGAGTACCACGTGTGTGCAGTGCCTATGGGAGGTCAGAGGAAGGCAATGGATTCCCTGGAACTGGAGTTAAAGATGGGTGCTAGCTGCCATGTAGGTGCTAGAAACTGAACCTAGGTCCTCTGCGAGAGCAGCCAGTGCTCTTAACCCTGCTGAGCCATGTCTCCAGCCCCCATTTCTTATTTTTTAGACTTTATGTGTGTGTGTGTGTATCTGTGTATGTGCTACATGTGTGCAGGTTCCCTTGGAGGCAAGGTGCCACTCTTTTCTTCAGTGGTCTTTATATTCTTTGCTGAAGTCACAGCACGTATCTTTGGGGTCTTGCCACTTTACATCCACAGAATTCATTATCCTTATGGTTTGACACCCACATTTTTACCTTTTCATGGTCTTACCACCTCAACTGAGATGCATCTTTCTTTTTCTCTTTGGTGTGCTAAGGCTCACACATGCTAGGCAAACATTCTTTTTTGTGGTGCAGGGGATTAAACTCAGGGTTTCCTGCATGCTAGACAAACATCACCACTGTAAGCAACACTTTACACTCTACAACTATAGGCAAAAGTTAACTGCCAGCTGCTGCTCTGATCTGTCTCAGTGCAGTACACACAGAAGGTGGTCAATAAATGCTGGAGAGCATTGATGACTAAGAGACCAGCACTCTTAAAAACAGAAGTAACCACTCCAAGAGGAAGCTGGGAATGTCAAGGCTTCAAGCACTCAGCGTCAACAAAAACACAAGTCTTTTCTACTTGCTCCAAAAATATAAACTATCCAATTATATGAAATACAGGGACAACTGCTCCTGTCACGTTTGGCAGGCTGAAAAATGTACAGCTAGGACAAAAGGAGAGTAAGGGAGGCAGGCTGGAGGTCATGAATCGCAGGACTCCCTAGTCATTTAAAGTTCATATACACACCAGTTAGTAATTATCAGCCTGTGGGAAACTAAGATAGAAAGCACCTTACCTAAAAACCACAGATCTGGGATGTGTGATTAGCTCAGTTGGTAGCACACTTGTTTGACATGCATGAGGCCCTGGGTTCAAGTCCTAGCACAATAAATAAATAAACAATAAATAAAATAAATAAATAAATATTACAGTCTCCTTTCCCAAGGCATTCTAGGTTAGGGTTTAGGACAGAGAGTGACAACCTAAAAGACAAACTGAGCATACATCCAGCTGCCATGGTAGCTCAGGAATATGAGACACTCACACCTCATTATGGTTCTACTGTGTAGCCACAAGAAAATGCAGACTGAAGCAGGATCAATTCACTGCCCCCACTGTAAAACAGGTCCTTAAAGCCTGGAGTGGTGGTGTATACCTGCAATCATAGCACTCGGGAGGCTAAAGCAGGAGAATTTAAAATTTGAGGCCAGCTTGGGCTACATAGCAAGCTTCTGTCTCAGGGATGGGGGAATGGTTAAAACAAAAACAAAAATAAAAACCCAGGTCCTTAAAAGTAGCTGTTCCAGGGTTGGAACACTTGCTGCTCTTCCAGAGAACCCAGGTTGGATTCTCAGTACCCACATGGCAGCTAACAACTGTAACTCCAGTTCCAGGGGATCCAACACCCTCTTCTGGCCTTGGCCAGGCATTGCATGCAAGTGGTACACTTACATGCAGGCAAAACACTCATACATATAAAACAAAAATGATAAAGTAGCTGTGCTGCCCAGAAAAACAATCTCCAGTTTCCTTACCAGCTGGCCTCAGTCCTCTCCTTAGGGAAAAAAAAAAATCCTGTAGTTTAGGGGCTGCAGGAGTGTTTCAAAAAAGGTGATGAGCCATGTGTGGTGGTGCCTTTAATCCTGGCACCTGGGAGGCAGAGGCAGGTGATCTTTATGACATTGAGGGCGGCCTGGGCTACATAGTGAGTTCCAGGCCATCCAGGCCTACATAATGAGACCTGTCTCAAAAAACTAGATAAATAAAAAAGAAACCAGGCATTGAAATCCTAAAATGAGGTTTATTCCAGTGTTTTAAAACTGAGACACACCACCTGGCTGGGTATGTCTCAGGTACCAGTTATTTGAGAGGCTCTGATCAAGTTCTTCTTTCAAAAGTCTCTAGACAACTTTCATAATTTAATATGGAAACAACAGAGCAGCTAGGCAAATTCAGCATTTAATTTCCAAAAATGAACTTGGTGATTCTGATTTTTGAAAGTCCCAGACAATTTATATGTCAGAATGAAAAGATCCTGAGTCTGAGAATGAAAATGGTTTCATAATGTCCAGGGAATATTTGGAAATACATATGAAGTGAACTCCCTTATTTCCCTTCCTTTCTTAGCATTTTAGCTGAAATACTTGGTTTCCCTTAATGCTCTAAATCTCAAATGAATGAATACTAAAAAAAAATCATAAGCAAATGCTCTCCATTTCTCCTTGTTACTCAGAGTTCCCTTATGAACATTATTTCTCCCTTCCTCTTGGGGCCTGGCAGCACACACTTTTAATCCCAACACTCAAGAGGCAGAAGCAAGTGATCTATGAGATGGAGGCCAGCCTGCTCTACATATCCAGTTGCAGACCAGCTGGGGCTACAGGGAGACCCTGTCTCAAAAGCAAACGGAGCTGGAGAGATGGCTCGCAGTTAAGAGGACTAGCTGTTCTTGCAGAAGATCTGGGTTCGAATTCCAGCACCCACATGGAGGCTGACAACCATCCATAGCTCCAGTTCCAGGGGATCCAATACCCTTTTCTTACCTCCAAGGGCATTGCACAACATGGATGCACTTACCTACATGCAAGCATAATATTTATGCACATAAAAATACAGATAAATAGGCCAGGTGTGGTAGTGCATGCCTTTAATCCCAGCACTCGGGAGGCAGAGGCAGGTGGATCTCTGTGAGTTCAAGGCCAGCCTGGTCTACACAGAATTCTATTTCTGGGGTTGCGCCGAACTGTCCCTCAAACAGCTTAGTGTAGACACAACACTTTACTTGGCAGAAGAACACAAAGATGAAGAGACTCAAAGATTTTTAAATAAAGCTAAAGTAGCATCTAAGCACAACAAAAATTCCCAAACCACTGGCATCAAGAGTATAAACCAAAATTGCTTAGGCAAAAGGAGAGAAATGTTTATTTAAAATCCTCAGTTATAAATTACTGATTGTGTTTCAATCCTGACTTCAACAAAACTTTGCTCACCTCCCTCAAGACTCGATTCCCTTCTTTACAGAATGCGGACAAGGGCACCTACCCCACAAGGCTATTTTAAGCACTGCCTGAGATGAGCCACATAAAACACTGAGCTGACTACTTGATTCACAGCAGGTGTTCAGACGTCAGCTATCACAATTGCTGCCATTAATTTACTATCATAACAAATCATACAACTGAACCTCTCAGATCCTCTCCACATCAGACACTCTGGTTTCAGTATATGGACTTTGTAACATCCATTTTGACTGCTCAAAGGTCTTTTTTGGTTTTGCTTACGTCCTGAATCTCAACTATGTTCTAGGGAGATAGGTGAGTCCTGCAGGCTACAGAATCAAAGGTGTGGTGTTATTTTAGATATGGAGATGTTAAAATTAAATTCTTGAGTTTATCAAGTTTTTTTCATTGGGAAACCAGAGCATCAAAGGTAAATTTAAAGAAGGAATTTTAAAAATGTATTTAATTGGGGCTGGAGAGATGACTCAGTGGTTAAAGAGCACTGGCTGCTCTTGCAGAGGACCTGGATTTGGTTCCCAGTACCCACATGGTGGCTAACAACTGTCCATAGCTCCAGTTCCAGGGGAATCCAATACCCTCTTCTGATCTCTGTGGGCACTGCAGGATGCAGGTGCACTTACATACATGCATACATGCAGGCAATACACTCATACACATAAAAAATTAAAATAATAAGTAAAAAAATCTTTAATGTATTTAAGGTCTGGAGAGATGGCACAGCAGTTAAGAGTACTGACTGCTCCTGCAGAGGACCCAGGTTTGATTCCCAGCAGCCACATGCAGCTAACCACCATCTCTAACTCCAGTTCCAGGGGATCCAACGCCCTCTTCTGACCTCCGCGGGCATGACAGGAGTGCACTTACCTACATGCAAGCAATACAATTATACACATAAAAATTTAAAATAGTAAATAAAAACGTATTTAATTAACTGATTAACCTTCTGCCTCTCAAGTGCTAGGATTACAGATATGCCTCATCACATCCAGTAAGAAATTTAAAAATGCACAAATTCTTAATCGTTTAATGAAATGCTGAACTCCATAGCTATTGTGGGGAAGATTCACTCTGTAGCCTCCCTGCATTGCTTGCAAGGAATGTGTGAGTACTACCGGGGAGGGCCTAGGCCAACTCAATGGTGACGTGGAGCCAGGAAACGAGAAACTGATGAGACCTCAGTGGTACCCAGGGCTTGCAGTTTGAAGAGAACTAGTTATTAGATGGCCACACTCAAGACTCTGACAAACCAATTCGCTTCTCAAAAGTAGCATGAAACTGCGCCAAGAAACTCACTTAAAAGACCCGCATCCTTTTCGTGGAGGGTGCGATCCTAAACCCCAGGGCTCGAGCGTGGCTCACTCAACTATAAGCACAGGCCTGACCCGACATCCTACAGCCCCCCACTTGAAGTGAACACGATGAGCAGCAGGGCTCCTTCTTTCTCCAGCCGGCCCCACCTCCCCGGCTCGCCCGACTGCCACGTCAGGCCCAACTCAGTAGCGATCCAGCCCGTCCGCCTCGAGCTAGTCTCCCATTGATTCCCGGGGACTCAAAGGAGAGCCCCCCCAAAATCCCAGAGAGAGTGACACTCCTACTGGACCCTTCCCCCAGTTCTATCCTAAACTTTTAAGACAGAATCCGACTCCAGGCAGTTCCACCAGCACTCTCTGCTGCGCCTGCACGGATCAAGTTCGAGAACGGACCTGGAGCGGAGCGGGGCCCGGCGATGCACCGGACGCCCCAGCTTGAGTGCACACCCGGAGTGCACACCCCGAGGGGCTCGATCCCTCCGATCCAATCGAAGGGGGTGTGTCCAACCATCGCAGGCCCCACGCAGGCCTCGGAGTGACCGGAGCGACCGGTGGCCCAACGGGTCCTCCTGGACCACCCGGACCCACTTCCCGCGCCTCGCCCCGGCGGCCGCTCACCCGCGCAGGAGCGCGTCTTCCATATCTTCAGCAGCAGGATGACGATGGCCGCCAGGTGGGACAGATCCCCTGTCAGCCGGAAGATGTTCATGGCGGCGGCGGTTGGCGCGACGCGGCAGCCCCGGGGCTCAGCGGCGACTCAGGAGGAGGCGGTGGCCCCTGAGAGGAAGCGGCGAAAGATGGCGAGAGCGGGCGCGACGTGGCCAGGGACGTGGCCGAACTGCCGACGCGCGCGGGGCAGCCTGGGAGAGCAGGCTGGAGCTGGGGTCACGCCCACTGCCACGCCCCTTAAAGGGGACGCGGCCGGGCCCCCGCCAGACCCTGCAGCCCGCGGTGCTAAGGACCCAGAGTCCTGGCAACTTCTTTCTCCCGGGCTTCCGCCTCAGTGCCAACGACTTCCTTTTCAAGTTTTGAAATGACACTCATTTGCAAGGTTTTCTTTCTTCTCCTATTTTCTAATCTCCCCTATTGAGATACATGAGAGATCCATCTCTCTTTGGGACACTGTGTGGGTATTAAGTACCGTTAAAATCTCTATTAAGTTTTTTTTCATTTAAAAACTTTGTTAAAATTACCTTGGGGCGGGGCATGCCACAGTGCTTCTGTGGAGGTCAAAGGATAACTTGAGGGACTCTCCTATCACTATGTGGGTCCAGGTCTTCAGACTTGGAAACAAGCGCCTTTTCTTTACCCACTAAACAGTGTTTCCTCTCCCCTCTCCCCTCTCCCCTCTCCCCTCTTTTCTCTCTCTCTCTCTCTCTCTCTCTCTCTCTCTCTCTCTCTCTCTCTCTCTCTCTCCCCCCCCCCTCGTGTTTGCTTGTATGTGTGCACACGTGTGTGTCGAGGTCAGAGGCAAAAGGTTAAGCTCCCGTGCCTTTCTTGATCACTCTGCACCCTATGTATTGAGGCAGAGTCTCTCATTTGAACTCAGAACTCACTGATTCGGCTCATTCCAATTAGCCAGCTTGCTCTTGGGATCCGGTTTCCAACGCCCCTGCTCCAGCCACGCCTGCCTATCATTTATTTGCGGATTCCAGCTCCAGTCCCTACAGGCTTTTGTCTTTGGCGGTATATTAGTTTGCTTTCTAGTGCTGTGATAAACACCATGACCAAAAGCAACTTGTAGACAAAGGTTTATTTCATCTTACATTTCCAGGTACCAGTTCTTCATTAGAGGGAAGACAAGGCAGAAACCTGGAGACAGGAACTGAAAACCGTGAAGGAAACACTGCATACTGGGCCTCTCCCAGGCTTCAAGGTCAGCTACTTTTCTTATACAGCCAGGTCCACCTGCCTAGGAATGGCACTACCCACAGTGGGCTGCACCCTCCCACATCACTTAAAAATTAAGAAAATGCCCCACAGATATGCCCATAGGCCAATCTGATGTAAGAAATTTCTCAGTTGAGGTTTCCTCCTCCCAGGTGACTCAGTTGTGTAAAGTTGACAGCTTAAGTTAATTATGGCAGGCAGTCTTTCTGGACTTTCAGTCTTTCTTGTTTGCCATTTAAGAAGAAATTTTATCCAGGTGTGGTATTATGTGCCTTTAACCCCAGCATTTAGGAAGCAGAAGCAGGAGGATCTAGAGTTCCAAGTCAGTCTATGTTAGATAAAAAGTCCCAATGTCGAGCGGGCGTGGTGGCGCTCGCCTTTAATCCCAGCACTTGGGAGGCAGAGGCAGGTGGATCTTTGTGAGTTTGAGGCCAGCCTGGTCCACATAGTGAGTTCCAGGACAGCTGGGGCTACAAGGAGACCCTGTCTCAAAAAGACCAAAAAAAAAAAAAAAAAAAAAAAGTCCCAATCTCAAGAGTCTTAAATAGGGGGCTGGAGAAATGGCTCTGTGGTTAAGAGCACTGGCTGCTCTTGCAGAGGACCTGCATTTGGTTCTCAACATCCACATGGCAGCTGACAACTGTCTGTAACTCTGTTCTAGGGGATATGACACCCTCTTCTGGTCTCCGAGGGCACTGTATGCATGTGGTACACTTACATGCAGGCAAACCACACATAAAATAAAAATAAAATCCTTAATTTTTTAAGGCTAGAAGCCAGACATGGTGATGTATACCTGTGATCCCAGAACATGGGAGGCTGAGGCAGGAAGATTGCTGCAATTTTAATGTCAACCTGGGCTACATATCAAATTTCAGGGCAGCCAGGGCTACATATCAAGACTCTGCCTCAAAATAACCACAGCAATAACAAACTAACCAGCCAAACAAATAAAAATATAAAAGGCTTTTCAGCTTAAAAAAACTTTTATTTCTGTCCAGATGATGAAATACTTAGGAGTTTTTTCTTTGTGGTGGTAGAGATTGAACCCAAGTCCTTGCAAATTCTGTCTGTCTTGTCTACCTACCATTGAACTACATCTCTAGCCTTTTTTTGGGGGGGGTCTTTTTGAAGCAGGGTCTCCCTGTAGCCCCAGCTGTCCTAGAACTCACTATGTAGACCAGGCTGGCCTTGAACTCACAGAGATCCGCCTGCCTCTGCCTCCCAAGTGCTGGGACTACAGGTATGCACCACCACACCCGGTGCCTTTTTGTTTTAAAATTTTTTTTTGACAAGGTTTCCCTAACCCCAACCCACCTGGAACTCACTATGTAGATCACTGTGGCCTCTATCTCATAGAAATCTACCTGCCTCTGCCTCCTGAGTGCTGGAATTAAAGGCATGCACCACCATACCTGGTGTATGTTTTTAATTTTTTTTTTTGAAACAGTTTCTCTGTAGCTAGCCTGGAGCTCACTATGTAGACCAGGCTGACCTTGAACTCACAGAGATCCACCTGCCTCTGGCTCCCGAGTGCTGGGATTAAAGGTGTGCGCCACCATGCCTGGCTTTAATTTTTAACTTTATTTTTATTTTATGTGTATGAGTGTTATGCCTGAATGTACGTAAGTGCACCCATGTCCCGCAGTGCCCTCAGAGGCCAGAAGAGGGTGTCAGATCCCCTGGAACTGGAGCTAAGGATGGTTGTTAGCTGCCATGTGAGTGCTAGAATTTGAACTCAGGTCTTCTGTAAGAGCAGTGACTCCTCTTAACCACTGAGTCATCTCTCCAACCCTTTGTGTTCTGAGACAAGGTCTTACTATGTAGCCCTAACCGACTTAGAACTCGCTAAGTAGACCAGACTGGACTTGATCTCACAGAGATTAGCCTACTTCTGCCTCCATAGTGCTGGGATTAAAGGCATGTACACTATGTCTGGCTCTTTTTGTTTTTTGACATATTGCCTTGCTATGTAGGCCAAGCTGGCCTCATACTCACTATTTTTCTACCTCAGCTTCCTAAGTTCTTGGGTTACTGGCCTGTGCCACCACACTCAGCTTTCAGGAGCATTAATGAATTAAAGTTCCATTTGTTTGAAGTTACTCACTGATTCAAAAAATAATTATGTGGGTTTTACAGCAAAAAGACATCTGGGTAAACCAGGTACAGGGAGGCACACCTGGAATTCCAGTACTAGGGAGGCAGAAGCAGGAAGACAGTGAGTTCAAGGCCAGTTGGGGTACATAGTGAGTGCTGGGGATCTAACTCAGGTCCTCGTGTGTGCAGCAAGCACATCTCCCAGCCTTTGGATGTGGTTTTCATATACACAAACCAGTTCATGTGTTGGCATTCCTCTGTAAACTTTCAATGTACAAGCTTTGTTATAGACACTCATTGTCCAACCCAGAGGGTTGCAAAAACATCCATAGGTTTATTTTGTGTGATGTTGCAGTACAATATTGTCATTTGCAGAGTTCAGGTTTGTGAACTGCACAATTGAGAAGCAAGCAGTCACTCAAAAATCTTGTTTTAAGGGACTGGAGAGATGGTTCAGCATTTAAGAGCACTGGCTACTCTTGCAGAGGACCTGGGTTCGATTCCCAGAATCCACGTGGTGGCTAACAACCGTTTATAACTCCAGTTCCAAGGGAATCTGATGCCCTCTTCTGACCTCCTCCAGCATTGTACAACACAGGTTCATTTACACACAGGCAATACACTCATATACATAAAATAATGAATATTTTTTTAAATCTTGTTTTAAATAAGTTTACCATTTGTGTTGGGCCACATATATAGCTGTCTGCTACATGCAGCCCGAGACTTGAATATGATTTATTACAGCGTTGAATACATGTACCAAACTGACTTATAAAAGGAGCTAGTCTTTCTCCTTTTTTTCCCTTTTAATTTATTCTGACAATTTTAAGGTTTTTTTTTTGAGACAAGTTCTCATGTAACCCAGGATGACCTCAAACTCACTATGAAGCCAAGGATGACCTTAATTTTCTGATCTTCCTGCCTTCACCTCCCCAGTGCTGGGATTACAAGCATGTATCACCATGTCTGGTTTATGTGGTGCTACGATGGAGCCCTGGGCATCATGCATGCTAGGCAAGCACTCTACCAACTGAGTCACATTCTCAGCCCCTGGTTGCTTTCCTGAGCAACTGGTAGCCCTTTTCTTTCATTTACTGGGTAGTTATTGAGCACCTACCATATGCAGAGGCTGGAAACATCTGTGGCAACAGGAATGGAGCTGATGATTGGCAGGTAGACACCTGGTGGTAGAACCCTGGGTGTGTGTGGATTTGCCAAGGGAGGGTAAACACCTCAGTTTAAAGGTCAAGGAAGATAAGGAGAACAGGTTCCGGTAGCTTCCTAAGTGGGGCAAGTAGCAGGCTTAGGGAACTGATGAAAGAGAAACCCAGTTGTAGTGTGCACAGAGGTGAGTGAAGGACACAGAGGTAACAGGAGACAAAGCTCAGAAAGTTGTTCTAAAGGGGGAAGAGAAGGCAACAGTTATGGGGGGTTGGGTCTAGAACTGTTCTTAGGGGGACAGAGAGGAGGGGCAGAAAAGGGACAGTGATTCATGGTCAATGATGGACTGAGAGTCTTGGGAGCTTGGGGAGGGAGGTGCATGGCACAAGTGAAGAATTAACTCATAGGGACTGGAAAGATATCTCAGTGGTTAAGAGCACTAGCTGCTCTGGCAGAGGACCCGGGTTTGGTTCCCAGAATCCACATGGTGGATCACAATGTCTGTAACTCCAGTTCTAGGAGATCTGACACTCTCTACCAGCCTCCTCAGGCATTGCATGCATGTGGTACACTTATATACATGCAGGCCAAACATTCATACACATAAAAATAAAAATGAATAAAAATTTAAAAGAATTAGCTCTTAGGGAAAGCAAGATGGCTCAGTGAGTAAAGGTACGTGCCACCAAGTCTGACCACCTGAGATCAATCCCCAGGACCCACATGGTGGAAGGAGAAAACTGAGTCCTGAATTTATTCTTTGTAGTGTATACACACACACATGCACACACACAGATTTAATTAAAAAATAAAAAGAGGGCTCTCTCTCTCTCTCTCTCTCCCCCCCCCGACCCCAAAGATAAAAATAAATAAAACTGGTGATGGCTGAGGAGGTGAAGGTATCAGCCATTCTTTGACCCCTACACACATGCTGTGGCACAAAGGAACCACTTCTCTCTGCCGCAAAAATAAATGTAATTTTAAATAATAAATAAATAAATAAATAAATAAATAAATAAATAAGGGGCTGGAGAGATGACTCAGTGGTTAAGAGCACTGGCTACTCTTGCTCAAGATCTGGGTTTGGTTCCCAGCACCCACATGATGGCTCACAACCATTGGTAACTCCAGTTCCAGGGAATCTGATACCCTCTTCTGGCCTCTGTGGGCACTGTACACATGTGATACACATACTATGCATACATTCAGGCAAAATACTCATACACATAAAGATAAATAACTTTTAAAAAGGTAAAGAAATTTCCATTCAGAGGATGGGCTTTGGATTTCCACAATACTTGAGTTTTGGATTCAGCCAAGTTCCATCAACTTCCTGAGTTTCAGACTTTTATTTGTAAAAAGGAGATAATGAAACCCTCCTGGGAAGGTTATTGTGAAAAGAAACTGAAATGAAGCCTGTAAAAACAGGGAACAGGCTGCCTGTCCACATCACCTGGTACCACTGTTTGGGAAGGCAGTAAGGGATTAAGCTATGTTGTTCTGTTATTATTATTGAGGAACGAATGAATTCCTATAGCCAAGTGTCTGCACCTACACCTTATCATTTGGGGGAGGAACTGGGGAGGGAATACATACAGGCTCACACATGATTTTGGGTTAGAATTACCATAAAATATAAGAAACTAAATTCAGACCCACACATAAGGTATTTTGTGTCCAGCACTGTCAAAGTGTTGGCAAATACAATTATGAAAGGAAAGAGCATATTAAAAAACACTGGCCAGCTACAGCATTTTTTGCTAAGCAGCCCTCTTAGGGTTGCAAGGGACAGCAACCCATTCAAACCAGTCTTTGCAAAGAAATTAAAATTTAATTTAATTTAATTTCTTAAATTAAAGGTGTGGTGTCGAAGGTCTTTAGTCCCAGCACTCAGCACTCAGAGGCAGAGTCAGGTGGATCTCTGTGACATCAAGGCCATCCTGGTCTACATAGTAAGTTCCAGGCCAGTGCGGGCAACATAGTGAGACCCTTTCTCAAAATAAGTTTTTTTTAAAAATGGAAGGAGATTAAGGTCACTTTGAAACAGACAAATCCAGATGTGTGCTTCAGGAACGGTTGGATCCAGGGCCAAAGAGATACATTAGCAATAGTCTGTCCTTTTCAGCTTGATACTCAGGCAGCTCCCTCCAGGTTTCCACCCTCTGTACACACAGCAAGTCCTCAGGAAAGGGAATCTCCCTCTTCAAACAGTCAATTGAATTGACTTTGAGCCACCCAGCCAGATAGAAAACTGTCTGTATCCAATCAGCACATTTCTAAAGCCTGGGAGTAGTTTTCCAAAAGAAAACCTAGGAGCTTTTTCCAATGGAAAGGTGAATGGTTGGCTATGTAGGCACAACTCACTGCTGCCCACTTAATTATCTACACAAGTCAGACAACTCGGGTGACCAGAAAAAAGAAGTGTGCCACCCTGTGACTTTAGGATCCAGGCTGGATTGGGGCCATGTGGGATTTTGGTTTTTTGGTTTTATTTTTTAATTTAAAAAGTTTTATTACATTTAGTGTGTGTGTGTGTGTGTGTGTGTGTGTGTGTGTGTGTGTGTGTGACTGCACATGCCACAGTGTGAGTGTGGATCCCAGAGATTGAACTTCGGTCCTCAGGTTTGGCAACAAGTGCCTTTACTCACTGAGCCATCTCACAATGTTGTCTTAAGACAGGCTTTCATGTAGGCCAGGATGGCCTTGGTAACCTTCAACTCCTCATCCTCCCACCGCCATTTCCTTGGTGCTGAGATTACAGGCATGCACTAGCAAAGTGCCAGGGATGGAACTCGGGGCTTCCAGCATGAGCTACCAACTGAGCTACATCCCCAGCCCCAACTTTCTGTACTTTTGCTGGTTTATTCTCTTGGCTTCCAGTCTCCTTTATGAAAATGATCCTGGCTTTTGGGCACAGGATGAGTAACCACCTGAGGCCTTCTCTGCTTTCTCTGTCAAAGTTCTTGGGCCCAGTGTAGTGGCGCACGCCTTTAATCCCAGCACTCAGGAGGCAGAGGCTTGTGGATCTCTGTGAGTTCAAGGCCAGCCTGGCGTACAAAGTGAGTTCCAGGTCAGCTGGGGCTACAGGGAAATTCTGTCTCCAAAATACAAAAAAAAAAAAAAAAAAAAAAAAAAAAAAAAAGTTCTGGATATGGGAGAGACCCTGACTCCCACTGATTGCATATGCATGAGGGTGTCCACTGAGCCTGACTCAGACCAGTACAGCTCAGGTGACCCATACATTTGTGAAACTAAGTGGCTGTCATTTTAAGCCATTTTAATTTTTTAAAAATGTGTATGAGTGGTTTGCCTGCATGTATGCAAGAACACCCAGTGTTCTTAACTTCTGAGTCCCCATTTTAAGCCATTTTAAATTAGAGCCTGTCATCTGTCATCCAAATTATTTGGGAGGCTGAAGCAGGAGGATCACAAGTTCTAGGCCTACCTAGGCTATAGACATAGGTCAAGGCCAGCCTGGGTAACTTTACAAGACTCTGTCTCAAAATTTAAATATTTTAAAATAGCTAGGAATGTAGCTCAGTGGTGGAGGCCTTGTCTAGAATCTGACAATGAAGGGCTAAGGCTTGGCTTAACAGTAGATTGCTTGTCTAGAATCCTCCAGTAAGAGTTTGGTCCCCAGAATCCACATGGTGGAAGGAAAGCACTGACTCCTGCAGGTTGCCCCCTGACCTCCACATACTGCCTGGTGGATGCACCTCCCCCTTAGTAAATAAATAGATGTAAAAAAAAATTAAAAATAGAATCCCCTCATGAGGGGCTGGGGACTTGGCTCAGTGGTAGAATTTCTGTCTGGAATCCCCCAGTGAGAAGCTGAGGGTGTGGCTCAGTGGTAGAGCACTAATCTAATATGTCCAACACCTTGGGCCCAATCCCCAGCACCAAGGGGGAAGAAAGCTGAGGAGTTTGACTGTGACAGATTGAACAGATCCAGGCCATGTTAGAGAGGACCCCTAGCTAGTTAGTACTTGACTTGCCAAACTGCAATCCAGTGGCTGGATCTTCTGGCAAGGGCATGTGCTTCCAACTCCAGGAAAATGCCACCAAGTTCTGCCTGGGTCTGGGGGTCTTATCTGGTAGAGTCTGTAATTTGTGAATCTCACATAGAGGTTTGATTTTATTTTTCTGTAGTTCTGGGGCTCAACCTAGGGCCTCATACATTTTAGGTAAGCACTCTACTACTAAGCTACTCCTGAAGCCCCTTTCTCTTCTTCCTCCTCCTTCTTTTTGTAGCTTTTAATTTAAGGACAGGGTCTCAATAAGTTACCCAGGTTAAAGTGAACTCATTTTGTAGCCCAGGCAGGCCTTGAACTTTCAATCCTTCTGCTTCAGCCTCTTGAATAATCTGGGATTTGTAATCTTGGCTCTAACAAGAATTTAAAAATGTTTTAAATGTATTTGTTATTTACTTTTATTTTATTTTATTTTATTTTTTGTCTTTTTGAGACAGGGTCTTCCTGTAGTCCCAGCTGGCCTGGAACTCACTTTGTAGACCAGGGTGGCCTCAGACTCACAGAGATCTGCCTGCCTCTGCCTCCCGAGTGCTGGGATTACAGGCATGCACCACCAACCCCAGCTTATTTAGTTTTGTTTTATGTGTATGAGTGTTTTGCCTGCATGTATGTAAGTGTACCTGTGTCATGCAATGTCCATGGAGACCAGCAGAGGGCATCAGATCCCCTGGAACTGGAATTAAGGACTGTTAGCTGCCATGTGGGTGCTGGGAATCAAATCTGGGTCCTCTGCCAATGCTCTTAACCACTGAGCCATCTTTTCAGCCCCCTTAAAATTTTTTTTAACTGACATATTTCACAATAGGAATTTCAAATTGTGTCCAATGTCTAGAAAGCTTTCATTTTAATATTTACATTTTTATTTTTATTTTTTATGTGTATGAGTATTTTGCCTGCATGTAAATGCACCACATGTGTATAGCCTCTATAGAGGCCAGAAGAGGGAACTGGATCCCCTGGAACTAGAGTTACATAGACAGTTGTTAGCTGGCATGTGGGTGTGGGGAACAGAACCCAGGTTCTCTGCAAGAATAGCCAGTGCTCTTAACTGCTGAGCCATCTCTTTAGCAGCAATCTCCCACTTTAAAAAATTGCATTTTATTTATTTTGTGTCTGTGTGCCTGTATGTGTGTGTGTACATGTGGAGGTCAGAGGACAACTTGCAAGAGTTTGTTCTCTCCTTCCACTCCATGTGGGTCCCAGGAATCAAATTCAGGTCATTAGCCTTAGTGGCAGGTGCCTTTACCTTCTCAGTTATCTTGACTGCCCTCCCACTGGGCTTAAAATTTTTTAAAAATTTATGTGTATAAGTGTTTTGCCTATATGTATGTAAGGTACCAGTGCCTCTGGAGACCAGAAGAGGGCATTGGATCCCCTGGAACTGGAGTTATAGACAATTGTTAGCCACCATGTGAGTGCTGGGAACTGAACCAGGGTCCTCTGCAAAAGCAGTCAGTACTTTTAACTGTTAAGCCATTTCTCTAGCCTGAACAGCATTTGTTTGTTTGTTTGTAAAGTCTCCCTGTAGCCTCAGCTGGCTTGGAACTATGTAGACAAGACTGGCCTGGCCTGGATCTCACAGAGATATGCCGGCCTCTGTTTCCTGGGTACTGGGATTAAAAGCAAGAGCCATCACACCTGGCTATATATTGCTCTTGCAGAGGACTCAGATTCAGTTCCTAGCACTCCTGTTGGGCAGCTCACAACTGTTTGTAACTTCTGATCCAGGGAATATGACACCCTTTTCTGGCCTCTGAGGGCACTGCATGCATGCACACATAAATACACACACACACACACACACACACACACACACAGAGGCACATAATTAAAATTCTAAGAGTCAGTATGAAAGCCCATCCAAACTTCTCTGGGAAAGTCAAGGGAAGAGCTGGGGCTTTATAATCTCAGCACTCAGGAGGCTGAGGCAGGAAGACTGCCACAGTTTGAAGCCAGCCTGGGCTATGTAGTTCCAGGCCAGCCTGGGCTACAGAGTGAGACCCTGCCTCAATAAACTAATAAAAATAAAAAGTCAAGCTGGGTGTGAGTGCATACCTATAATCTCAACAATCCAGAGATGGAGGAGGAGGATCCAGATTTCAAGGCCAGCTTAGGCTACATGAGATCCTGTCTCAACAAAACAACACAGGTTAGAGGGGTAGCTTGATGCTAGCACAAGGCCTGGGGTTTAAATCCCAGTAGTACAAAGAAATAGAGTATTTAATTTTTTAAAAACACCAAAATAAGGCCAGGTGTGGTGGCACATGCCTGTAGTCCCAGCACTTGGGAGGCAAAGGCAGGCAGATCTCTGTGAGTTTGAGGCCAGTCTGGTCTACATACAAGTTCCAGGACAGCTGGGGCTACAGGGAGACCCTGTTTCAAAAAGACCAAAAACAAAAAAAACCACACAAATAAAACAGGGCCAGAAAGATGGCTCACTGGGTAAAGGTGCTTGCCACCAAGTCTGAAGACCTGAGTTCAATCCTGGGAACCCACATGGTGGAAGGAGAGAAATGACTCCTGCAAGTTGTCCTCTGACCTCCGTAGGTACACTGTGGCACATGTGCACACAAACAATAGGTAAGTCTTAAAAAGAAAGAGACGGGGCTGTAGAGATGGCTCAGTGATTAAGAGCACTGGTTGTTCTTGTAGAACACATAGGTTCAGATCCAAGCACCCACATGGTGGCCAACAACTGTCTGTATAAATCCAGTTCCAGGGGATTCCATGTTCTCTTCTATCCTCTGTGGGCACTGCACAACACAGGTGCATTTACATACATGCAGGCATAACACTCATACACATAAAATAAAAATAAATTTTAAAAAAATTAAAAAAATAAAAGAGAGAAAAGGAAACCAAAAAGAAACAAAAGACAAGGACGTTGCCTATTGCACGAATTGAATCTGGGGCTCAGAGCACAAAAAACAAGTTGCAGGAATTCCATCCACTATTCTACCACTGTGGGCACCCAGGCAAATCCCATCTCGACTGCAGATTATTACAATTCAGCCTGGGGGATCCTATATGTTCCAGATTGTGTCACCAGTCCCCAAATCTGCCCTACTTACACAACCTATTCCAGGAAATATGATCATCCAGGTGAAAACCTCAGCAATTGGCCACCAAACCTGTGTCACCTCCCCATCACCTTGTCCTTTGTCCTAACCTTTGGGATCCCCATTCCATACCCAACTGTCCCACTCAGAAGCTGACCACCTCTAAATAGTGTTTGAGCTAGTGTGATTAAAACCTCAATCCTGGGGGCTGGCAAGATGGTTCAATGGATAAGGGCACTTGTCATCAAATTCTGATGACCTGAGTTTGATCCCCGGGATGCACATGTTGGAAGGAGAAAACTCCCTCAAGTTGTCCTCTGATATCCTTATGTACTGCACATACCTATACACATACACACAAAATTCAACAACAGACCCCCCTCAATTCCAGCCAGACTTGGTAGCACAGGCCTGCCATCCCCAGCTGTTCTGGAAGCTAAGGCAGGAGGCTCAAAAGTTCAAGATCTACCTGGGCTGCAGAGTGAGTTCAAGGTCAGCCTGGGTAACTTAAAGAGACCCTATCTCAAAATAAGTAAAGAGAGGGATGGGGCTGTAGCTCAGTGGTAGTATGCTTACCTAGTATGTGGGAGGCCCTGGGTTCAAGCTCTCAAAACAAAACAAAAAAACCCTCCACAAATAAAATAAAAATAGATAAAATAGAACCTCATTTCATGCTGGGCATGGTAATGTAATTCCATGTAGTTCCAGAACTAAGGAAGCTGAAGCAGAACAATCATGGTAAGTTGGAGGGCAGTCATCTACTACATAGTCCCCTGACAAATAAGGCCAAGGGAGGTTAAGCGACTTCATTTCTCACATTGTATGTATGTGTGTGTGTGTGTGTGTGAGAGAGAGAGAGAGAGAGAGAGAGAGAGAGAGAGAGAGAGAGAATAGGGTATGGTGGTACATGCCTGGCATCCCAGTGCTCTGAAGGTGGATGCAGGAGGATCAGAAGTTCAAGGTCATCCTTAACTACATAGTGAATTTGAGCCTAGCCTGGGCTACATGAGTCCCTGTCTTTCCAAAAAAATAAAGTAAAACCATCAAAGAAAATAAAATGTCAGTTCAGCAGTCTGATACAGTGGCTCTTTTCCCCCTTCTCTATGCCCCAATCTGGTGTCTCTCCTGTCCCCAAATTGTCACACAGCCAACTAAGACCCCCCCATCTTTTTCCTGCCTGTCCACTTTCCTCCAGCAGCTCTGGACATCCAGGGCCAGGATCCCACAGACTTTCTGGTGCTGGCTTAGTAAGTTTGTCCCCAGGTATCTACTTCTGACCTGGAGCCCACTCTAGCAGGCTCAGAAAGGAACTTGGTGAACATCCTTGGTGGTGTGCTCTGGTCAAGCTTAGGGGCAGCAGCCACTTCGAAATCAGGGAATGACCACAAGAAAGCTGGGTAGGCTGTCTGGGGGCACTAAAGAGGATGCACGGAAGAGGGCTCAGTGGAGCTTGGTGGCTGAGGTAGCTGGAGACTCGCGGATGGGCCACACTCAGGCCTTTTCCTGGTGCAGCAAGGCTGCATACATACTGAGTACTCCAGAACCCAGCAGCATCCTGGCCACCCTCTAGGGTGCAGCCTCCAGCATTAGTCTCCAGGCTCAGGCTGCAGAGGATGCATGGTGGCCACTGTCACCAGGCCAGGGGTGAGACCATCCCGGAGCTGCGAGGGCCATCCCCGGCCTGCAGGTCGCTGAGCGCTCTCTGGAAGTAGGGGAACAAAAAGAGGAGTGGTCAGTGGTCCCTGAAAGTGCTGACACCTTTCCTGCCACTGCCTTGCACCCAGATGACCAGTGCCGCACCAGAGACAAGGGGCATGGTACTCACTGGGGCCCTTTCCCAGTGGGACTGCAGGAGGATGCTCTCATGTGACCATTCACCCCACTTCCCTGCAGAAACCCCTCCGACTTCCACTACGGCTCACCTCAAACTTGCTCATGAACTCTGAGAAGATGCCAAAGAAAGCCTCTGAGGTGGTGGCCTTGGAATCTTCCCCGAAGAAGGCCAGAGCCTTGCTTAGCTCTTCCATGGCCTCGTGCTGCAGCCCGTCCAGCGCCCGCAGAGCTGGCTGGGCTGTCTCCAAAAAGGACTGTAGGGTCTCAGTTAAAGGAAAACAGCCAGTGGGTGCTCTCCTACCCTCTTGCTCTTATGGAATCTTCCTTTGTAGGCACCTGCGCCCCTGTTCATGGGTTCCAGGCCCACCACCAGCCCCATAGTTCCTGAAGAACCTGCTTCTGTCCCATGAGGCCCCAGACTATCCACCTTGCTCTCTTCTCAAGGGGGGGGATTCTACTCAGGGGCTTTTTTTTTTTTGGACAGGGTCTCACTATGTAGCCCAGGATGGTCTTGAACTCGAGATCCTCCTACCTCAGCATTCTGAGTGCTGGGATTACAGATCTGAGTCACCATACCTGGGTCTGCCGCCCTTCTCAGACCGCCTACTCGTGCTTCCCTTCTCAGCTTGACTGTTTATTTGAGACAGGGTCTCCTGTAGCCCAGGCTGACCTGGAACCAGCAAAGTAGCAGAGGCTGACCCTGAACTCCTGATCCTTCTGCTTCTACCTCCCAAGTGCTGCAGAGCCCAAGTTAAGGGAACAGCCTTAACCAAGTACAAGTGTACAACACTGTGCCAGGCCTTTTCTTGTTCTTTTTCCTTTTCTTTTCTCCCTCCTTCCCTCCCTCCTTTCCTCTCTCCCTCCCTCTTTCCCTCCTTCTCTCCTTCCTTCCTCTTGTTTTATTTGTTTTGTTCTTTTCCTTATTTCACTATATTTTTTTCTATAGCATTTGCTATTATCTAAAATGGTTCATAATGTTCAGTTTTCTGTTCTCCAAATGCAAACTTGTTCCTGCTATGGACCTTCACTATTTAAGACAGTATCTGGGGGCTGGAGAGCCCAGTATCTTGGTTCAGCAGTTAAGAGCACTGGCTGCTCTTGTAGAGGACCCAGGTTTGATTCCTAGCACCCACACAGTGGCTAACAACCATCTGTAACTCCAGTTCCAGGGGAATCCAATGCCCTCTTCTGACCTCTCCAGGCATTGCAGGACACAAATGCACTTATACATGTGCAGGCAATGAAAATGATAAATAAACTTTTTTTGGCCTTTTTGAGACAGGGTCTCCCTGTAGCCCCAGCTGTCCTGGAACTCACTATGTAGACCAGGCTGGCCTTGAACTCAGAGATTCGCCTGCCTCTGCCTCCTGAGTGCTGGGATTAAAGGCGTGCACCACCACGCCCAGCAATAAATAAAAAATTTTTAAAAAGACAGTATCTGGCACATAGTAAGTTCTGGAAAAAAGAATGAGCAGCCCTGACTGGATGTATATAGAGCTAGTGGGAGAGCACTTGTCTAGCATGCAGGAGGCCTCGGGTTCAATTACACACATAGACACACATACACACAGACACACACACACAGTGGCTCAATTATGTGTGTGAAAGGGGATGGGGTAAGAGGCATGTTACATAACTATTATATTTGTTTAGTAATGCTCTGTGACATTACTGTGGGGTGGAGTCTAATATTTAATGCCTGCCTTGGATGAGGATGTAGCCCAGTCAAGCATGTGTGTAAGTCCCAGGGTCTGATATCTAGCACCACAAGAAAAAAAAATCCTAAGCCAGGTTTCAAGGCATATACCTGTAATCCCAGTACTCAGGAGGACCAGGAATTCAAGGTCATCTTTGGCTACACAGTAAATTCAAGACTATCCTGGGCTACAGGTTAGCCACTATCACTCCCCCCCGCCCTGGCAAAAAAAAGTTGCTACCTAGACTTTTACCCCACAGTAGGGCCTATGACTGAAGTCATTCTTCTGATTGCCTTTGGCTTATAGGGCCTAACAGGTCCTTCCCCCATATCTTGTCATTTAAATCTGGGCTCTACCCTCTTTGGGGACATATAGGACAAGGCAATGATTTTAGGACAGTCTGGGCAGGCCTGGGGACAGAAGCCTGTAATCACAGGGTGGCTGAGGCAGGAACATTGTAAATTCATGGCCTGCTTGAGCAACAGAGTGAGTTTGAGGCCAGTCTAGAAAGACCTGTTTCAAAATTACTTTTTAAAGTTAAACAAAAGGCTGAAATGTAGTGCTTCCTTAGCCTGTCAGTGGCTTGAGTTCAGTCTCCAGTATGAAAATGAATAAATAAATACATATTTGGAAAAATTCTACGGAAACCAGATGTAGTAGAACATGTTTTTAATCCTAGCACCCAGGAGGCAGAGACAGGTGCATCTTTGTAAGTTTGAAGCTAGCCTGGTCTACATAGTTGTTGCATCCTAGCCAGGCCTACAGAGTGAGACCCTTTTTTTTAATTATAGCTAAGCACTGGAGAACCAGCCTAGAATCCCCAAGTGAGGGACTAGAGGCCTTGCTCAGTGGTAGAGCACCTGCTAGAATTTGCCCAGTGAGGGGCTAGGATATTGCTCAGCAGTAGATGCTTGCCTAGAATTCTCCAGTGAGGGGCTGGGGGAGAGCCAGTTTAGAATTCCCCAATGAACAGCTGGGGGTGTGGCTTAGTGGTAGAGTTCTTTTTCTAAAATCTACCAGAGAAGAGCTGGGGGCGTGGCTTGGAGGTAGCATACTTGCCTAGACTCCTCCAGTGAGAGGCTAGAGATCTGCCTAGCATGCCTAAGGCTCTGGGTTCAATCTCTAGTGTTACACATAGCGAAAACCATTCCATCTTCAGTCACTCACATTTGGCATAAACACTCAGATTCTAAATAACATCTTCCAGGAGCCCTGGGCACACAGTCACTTGTGCTTGGAATCTCTGTTAGGGTCTGCACTGATTACAGGAGCTGTAGTCAGCTCTACCTACCATCCCAGGGTCCAGCCTGGTGCTGGCAAAGGTTGCTTAGAGGATACTGCCATGACCACAGCAAACCTGTCCTCACTGGAGGGGGACATGCTCTGGCAGGCTACCTGAATCTCACTGACAGTGCCATGGAGGTCAGCCAGGTCCCCAGTCAGGGCTCGTTGATTCACTGCATGGGGAAGGCAAGCAAAGTCTCATGGGGGCTGCAGTCCCCAGCTCAGCACAGCATGCACCTGCCTCCCCCACTCATACACCCAGCCTACCTTTGGCAGCCAGGGGCACAGTAGGCAGGTCCTGGGCAAAGCCCAGGAGCTCAGGGAAGTGCTGGCTCAGTGATTTGGCAAGGATGTGCAGAAAGGTAGATTTTCCATCCACTGTCTTAGTGGAGTTTAACTGCAAGGGATACCCAACACATAAGCTCCTCAAAGACCCACCCCAGACTCCTGGTTATATGACCTCAGCTTTTAAAGATTCCCAGAATTCTGTTTTTAATACTTTCTTTCCAACTCCCCTCCCCACTTAACTTTTCTAGATCCTGGAGCTGGACCTGAGAAAACATCTTTCCCAACCCAACCCTGTACAGCCAGTTCCTCCCCCACCCAGTAGGAAGAGCTTTTTGAACAACATGGTTTCTCTTCCTCACTGGCAGGATTTTTTTTTTTTTTTGAAACCGGGTCTCACTATGTAACCCTGGCTGACCTGAAACTTGCTAAGTAGACCAGGATGGCCTTGAACACAAAAGAGATCCACCTGCCTCTGCCTTCTCAGTGCTGTGGTTAAAGGTGGGAGCCACCAAGCCAGTCTTGTTTTATAAGGCAGGATCTCATGCTGTACAGGACAGCCTGGAACTCCTGATCCCAACTCCCTCAACCTCCCAAATTCTGGGATTACAGATGTGTGGCACTACCCTTGGCTCTGTTGGTATAACTTGACTTAGGTTTTACCTCGGAGTCTTGCAACTAGAATGACGGTCTACTGCCTGCTCCTTACCTCTGTCAGAAAGTTGATCTTGAAGCCGGTGGTCTTGTTGGTCTTAGGCTGCCCATCGTTGAGATAGTTACCCATGGCTAACACAAACTGTGGGGAGAAAAGGAGTGATTATTTCCACATGGCTTACCCAGACCTATCCTCAAGTGCAGGTATGGGTCTCCAGGCTGGGAGCGGCTGGGGACAGAGGAGTGGATCACACAACCGGGGAGAAGTGGATCGCGACCTCCAGGATCTTGGCGAGTTTCCTGCTGTTTTTGAGTTCTAGGGACGCCTGTCGCAGGCACTCAAGGCTGCCTCGGATCTCTTCTGTCTTCTCCTGTAAGGTGGCCTGAAAGTGGAGACTGCGCAGGCGGGTCTTGTATTCAGGAACTGACAGCATCTATGGGAAAGGTAGGGACCAGGATTCATCCATCCCCACTGGCACAGGACCTTTCGCCCCACGACAGCCTGGGTGGGAAGTCAGCTGGCTGCTTGGACTGGGTGCCCCTTAGGAAAAGTTAGCACGATCCCTGGGGGACCCTCTCATCCCATCTACCCTGACCTTGGGTGGGAACTGGCCATTAAAGGTGTTAAATTGGGACTCAGAGGCCAGCAGCAGGCACCCAAGGGAATCCTGGTAAGAGGTTCCCTTGCCCGTGGTGTGGGGGGCTTTTGGCACCTGCAGGACGAACTGGTCCGGTTCACTGAGGCGGCCAGGCGCCTCGCGGAAGGCCTGGTAGCGCTGCTCCTCCTCAGCGTCGGGCGCAAAGAGCAGCAGCTGTGCCAGATGCGCAGGCTCCAGGCGCCGGGGCTCCATACTCATCAGTACCTGCCGCAGCTCCCCAGGGGTCAGCTTCAGGTGTGCCAGCAGGATGGCTGCGGGCAGCGGCCGCGAAAGTGAGCGGGGTGGGGGAGGGGGGCTCGGGGAAGAATGGGCAGGGCTATTGAGCGGAGCCTAGTGTGGGACTGTGGGGAAGGGTCCTGAGAGAAGAGCTATAGGGGAGGAAGGGACGTGGCAGGAACTAACTGGAGACTAAGAGGGTCCTGGAGCCGGAAGGGTCAGTGGAAGAATCTTCCTAGACTATACCAGGATGCTGGGAGGGGCCTGTGCGTGAGGCAGGGCACTAGGGAGGGCGGAGTCTGGGTGGGGTGGAGTAGTGGATGTGGTTGGAGGCGGGGCCAGACCTGAGGAACCTATTACAGAGGACCGGGCCAATAGAGGGTGTCAAGGCCTGCATCTGAGACCAAGAGGGGCTCCTGTTATCCTGAGAGCAGGCCTTCATTAGCTGGGTGACGGATCCTGGCTACCCCACCCTAATTTCTATCATCCGAACTCCTAACTGGTCTGAACCTGTGTGGCCCAGTGGGCTGGACCCTGGGGCTTCTAGAATCTCTGGGGTTCTCAGGCTTCTCACAGGTGTTGTAGGCTTTCTTGTGGGACAAGATCTCCACCACTTCCTTCTTCCTGAAGGGCTCTGGCCCAGGCACTGGCTCTGGAAGGGAAACTACACAGCTTAATGGTCACATCGGAGGCTAGACTAACGCTGTTATAGCAGGGCCAAGGAAGCAATGCAGCCACAGTGACCAAGGACCCTCTTCCTGGCATTCACCGTCTTAACTGGATCAGCTCCAGATATTCAGACTTCCCCCATTCCTCACCCTTTCACTCATAAACCCCCAGGTTCAACCTAAGGCACTTAGTATGTGGCTTATGTCCAACCCCTCACTGGCTCTCTCCTCAAATATCTTCTCTTTCCTGTGACCTTCAGACTGAGCAGAGCAATGAAAACCAACCATGTTTTGACCTTGTGTGCTCCGTACAATTACCCTGACTGCTTGGAATCCCACCCAATCACTACAGGGAAATACCCCCAAGAAAGACCGGGGTGGGGGGGGCACGACACACACACGATACACAGATACACGGACACGGATGGGACAGGGACACAGACAGAACGGACAGACACTGGAGGAACATTTGTAGATATCTTCTGCTCATCCTAGCCTGGCACTGTGACTTAGAGCAAACTGCCTAGCCTCTCTGATGGGCTTCATTAGAAAGTGAAAGTGATTACAGGATCTACCTTGTATGGATTGTCAAGGAATTCATACAGAAGGGCTTGAAAGTTTGAAGCCACATTAACAGTAAATGCATGCCCTGAGGACTCAAAGCTAGTGGATACCCAGGAGGCAGCTGGCAGTGTGGTTTCTAGACATGCCCCAGAGCCATCAAGTCACTCACTTGTAGGTTTCTGGGTACCGAAGTGGAGTTCCAGGTCAAGGTACTTCACCATATCACTCAGTTTATCATAGTCAGAGTCCTCTCCAAGCTGCAAGGGAGGATGGGAAGTTCAGGGCAGGAATAGAGGCCCCAGATAGCCTGCCTCCCTCTGCCCTCTGTGTCCATCCTGGGGCCTCCTGAAGGGACAGTGTCTGTCAGGCCCACGATGAAACAAAGAGCAGAAAGCTGCAAGAAATGCTAAACAGGCTAGAGAGATGGCTCAGCAGTTAAGACCACTTGTTGCTCTTGCAGAGAACTGGAGTTCAGTTCCCAGCACCCTTGTTGAGTAGTTCACAGGGACCTGCAACTCCAGCTCCAGGGGATCCGATGCCCTCTTCTGGCCTCCACAGGCACTATACTCATGTGCACACACACACACATAAACATAATTTTGAAAAAAGGAAATGCTAAATGATCCATGTTACAAGCTAAGAAGATGGCTCCTGAGCAACAGGCAGCAATTCTTGGTTTGCTATCCACAAAGAAGCTGGGCTGAAAGAGGGGAGCCAATAGGGTTGGTGACAGCCAAGTGAGCTAAAGAGAGTGCCTGAAGGGCTTGTCCTGTTTTGAGGTCTCCTTGTATGTTTGTACATATGTGGTATATGTACGTGTTTGTGGGGGTATGCACATGTGTTTGTGGGTGTGTGTGTATATTTTTGTGCGAATGTGTGTGGAGTCCAGTGGTGGATATTGGGTATCTTTCCTTATTGTTCTCCACTTTATTTTACTTTTTGTATGTGGGCCTGGGGATTTGAACTCAAGTCTTCCTGTTTGAGCAGCAACTGAGCCATCTCATTTTATTTATTTATTTATTTATTTTTATTTTGTCTTTTTGAGACCGGGTCTCCTTGTAGCCCCAGATGTCCTGGAACTCACTATGTAGACCAGGCTGGCCTTGAACTCACAAAGATTCGCCTGCCTCTGCCTCCCAAGTGCTGGGATTAAGGGCGTGCACCACCATGCCTGGCTATTTTTTTATTTTAAAAGATTTCTTTACGTGTATGTGTGTGTGCCTGTCTGAATTAACATACACCACATTCATACCTCCACATAGGCCAGAAGAGAGTGTCAAATCCCTGAAACCTGAGCTACAGGTGGTTGTGAGCCACCCCACATGGGTGCTGGGAACTGGATGTGAGTGCTGGGAAATAGAAGTGAGTACTAGGAATTGAACCTGAGTCCTCTGCAAGAGCAGTAAGCACTCTCTCCAGCCTCACTGACCTCTTTTTAAAAATCTTATTTTATGTGTACGTGTGTATTGCCTGTGTGTAGGTAAGTGTACTCGTGTCGTGCAATGCCTGTGGAGGACAGAAGAGGCTGTCGGAGCCCCTGGAACTGGAGTTATGGACAGTTGTTAGCTGCCACGTGGGTGCCGGAATTCGAACTGGGTCTTCTGCAAGAACAACCAGTGTTCTTAACCACTGAGCCATCGCTCCAGACCCAACCTCTTTTTTTTTTTTTAAAGACAGTCTCTTCATGGAACAAATGTGGAGCTCACCAGTAGGGCTAAACTAGTTGGCCAATGAGCCCAGTGAACTCTAAGGATCTGTCTGTCTCTGCCCCACTCATGTGCATTACCATGTTCAGTTTTTACAAGGGATCTCAACTTAGGTCCTCACACTTGCACTTTCACCAGCCATCTATCTCACCAGCATCCTACTCCCCTGTTTTTGAGACAAGGTCTAGTTATACAGCTCAGGCAGCCTGGAACTCATGATCTCCCTGCCTCAGCCTCCCAAGTGCTTGGAGGACAGGTGTGCGCCACCATTTTCCCTGCCATTGTCAAGGTAGCTGAGGTTGTGAAAAGCCAGGAGCTGGAAGCTGGATCAAGGGGCTAAGATGGTTTAGGCAGAAAGTGACCACATGCAATGGTCATGGGAACTCAGACAGGGAGTGAAGATGGGGTGGTTGCCTAAGGAAAGATTCCAAACAGGGGCATGGAGATGGGGGTGGGGTGGGGAGGAAGAGAAATTAGGTCCCAGAACATGACTGCAGGGCAAGGTACAAGGCATGGGTGGATGGCCAGTTGTGGGAAGTGGCATGCTCAATCACGGTAACCAGAGGACTACATTGGGAAGCAAAGCTTGTGGGTTCATCTCAGGCTTATAGAAATAAGGTCTCCAGGAACCCAGTGTGAGAATCTTTTTTCTCATGGAGCCCAGGATGGCCTTGAACTCACTATGTAGCTGACAATAACCTTGAACTTTTGATATTCCTGCCTCTACCTCCCAAATGCTGGGTATATAAGCTCGTACTGGTTTATGTGGTGCTGGGGCTGGAAGCCAGGATTTCATGTATGCTAGGCAAGCACTCTATCAACTGAACTATATCCCCAACTGGAATGTGATTTTTCTTCCCTTTTTTGGTGCTGGAGATGGAACCCAGGGCCTTGAGCATGCTAGGTAAGTCCTAGACGGCTGAGCTACACCTCTGAATCCCACCCCCTGATAAGAAACAAGGCTCTTTTTTTTTTTTTTTGAAACAGGATCTTGCTATGCAGCCCAGGCTGGCCTCAAACTCAAACTCAGAGCAATCCTCCTGCATCAGCCTCCTAAGTGCCTAGATTACAGGCCTGAACCACTACACCAGGCTTTCTAGACCATATTTAAAGGAACATGTTGAGACAGGTGTGGTGGCTCGTGTCAATAATCTAAATTCAGAAGGCCGAGGCAGGAGGACTGCCATGAGCAAAACATAATCTAAGGGAACTAGTCCAGCCTCAAGGGTTTTCAGAGTGGGTAGGGTAATATTTCCAGGTGTTCCCTTTGTGCCTTTGGCTTGAGGACACAGTTTGGTGTGCACTGACCACCAAAGGTGGGCATGCATCCTTGAGAAGGCCAGTCCCCTTACTCTGCTTAAGATGGGAAGGACCAGAGAATATTCCAGTTGATGGTGGTGCATGGCTGTAATCCTAGCACTGGTAGATGGAGGCAGGAAGATAAAGAGTTCATGGGCTAGAGAGATGGCTCAGTGGGTAAAGGTGCTTGCCACCAAGCTTAATGGCCTGAGTTCCATCCCTGGGACCCACGTGGTGGAAAGAGAGAACTGACCTCAGCAAGTTATCCTCTGACCTATACACACACACATTTCACACAAGATAAATAAATAAATGTAATTTAAAAACCTTTTCAAGAAGAAGAGGCTAGTCTGGGTATGGGGGTGCACACCTTTGGTCCAGCACTCTGGAGGGCAGAGGCAGATAGATCTCTGTGAGATTGAGGCCAGCCTGGTCTACATAGAGAGTTCCAGGCTAGCTGGGGTTATAGGGAGACCCTGTCTCAACAAACAAACAAAACAAAGAAAAAAAGAAGAGGCCAGAGGTGCGAGAGAAGAATCTGCTCTTGCAGAGGTCCTGGGTTTTCAGTTTCCAGCATCCATATGGTGGCTAACAACCACCTGTAACTCCAGTTCCAGGGGATCCAACCCCCCATTCTGGCCTCCACGGGCATTGCATGCATGTGGTGCACTTACACACATGTAGGAGAAACACACATAGAAAATTTTTTTTTAAATTTTTTTTAAAGAGGCCAGAAAAATGGGTTTTGTCTCCAACGTTCCTGTCCGGACTACCCACCAGGTTGAGAGTGTCACTGGGCCCCAGGTCACCTACCTGACCCCAGATAGTGCCTTCTGAGTTCTCCACCTGCTCCCAGCGCAAACGCTTGACACTCATGTGACTGGTCTCGCTTCGCCGGTGACCCACACCCCGGGATATCATGGGGGGTGCACAGGGCACGGGAGGGGGTAGGGGTGGTGGGGGCGGTGGTGGGACTGGGTGGCTGAGTTGGGTGAGGGGTTTAGTCAAC
>NW_008360015.1:183720-217703 GCF_000622305.1 Nannospalax galili | reverse complement strand
TGGGGGAGGGCGGGGGGGGGGGGGGGGGATGTGGTCGGAAATGGAGGAGTAGGTCAGTGAGCTTCCCTCCTCACTGCTGCTCACGCAGTCGCTGGCGCTGCTTCTCTCATTGGTCACAAAGCTGCCCTGGTCATCGTGGAAGCTCATCTGTGCCAGGGGAGAGCAAGTTCAGTGGAAAGTGAAGCTGGGGCCAGACAGACTGCAGCAAGTGCATGTAGGGAAGACAGGGCAAGCAAATGGAAAGTGGGGTAGCCTGGGACAAGAGAAGCTAGTAGCCGGGATGGGCAGTCTGGTGAGTTAGCCTGAGATTGTGGGCAGGATAGCCCAAGAGTGTGGAGGATAGCCTGTGTGGTGGTTTCAATAGAAGTGTCCCCCATAGGCTCCAAGTATATGAACGCTTGGTCCCCTGTTCCTGGTGCTGTTTCGGGAGGTCATGGAACCTTTAGAAGTGTGACCATGATGGAGGAAGCATGTCACTGGGGGTGGACTTTGAGAGATCATAAGCCTCATTCCCACTGCCAATTTCTCTCTCTGCTTCCTGTGTATGCCTAAAGATGTGAATGCTCAGCTTTCTGCTCCGGCTATCTCCTGCCATGTCTTGCCCGCCACAATGGACTCCTATCCCTCTAGAACTGCAAGCCAAATAAGCTCTTCCTTCTATAAGTTGCCTTGGTCAAGGGTTTTATCACAGCAACAGAAAAGTGACTGATACAGCCTGGGACAAAGAATGGGCTAGCCTGAGACACAGTATATGGGGGAGGCTTAGGAAAAAGATGGGATAGCCTAGGGAAAGGTAGCTTAGTCTGAGGTTGGAATGAGGAATGGGGTAACCTGAGACAAAGTATATAGAATAGCCTCAGGCAAGGGGTGGGATAGATATGAATAAAAATTAACTTGGGATAGCTCCAGCTAGCAATCAAAGTAGGCTGAGACAGACTCTAGGACAGACTGGAGCAGGTGGAGAGGTAATTTGAGGTCGCTGTAGAGGGCTCCTGCAGGATCTTGGGGACTTAGTACCCCTTATGAACCTTTACCCCTCAACCCTCCAAGCCTAATTGCATGCTCACCTCTTCATAGTCATTTTCCGGTGTCAGAAAGTCATCCACAATGGTGACCCGGGGGCCCAGCTGCTCGCTCAGCACATCTAGGAAGCGATCCGTGTCTCGGCTCCGCACCGGGCGGGAAAATGTGAACAGCTTCCTGCGGCTGGGTGGCTGGATGGGGTCTGGACTTGGGGGGCTGTCTGGGTGGATGGATCCGAGGCCTGGCTGCGGGGAGGGTACTCTGCTGCTCTCCAAACTAGCGTAGGGGTGAGACTCAGAGCTGCTGGGAGAGGCCAGGCCCCCAGAGCACAGAGGGTCATAGCAGGGGGATGGCAGGTGCCGCTCACTGGGCCACGACACTCCAGACAGGGTCCTGGGCCCTGGGTTAGGGATGGAAGGTGAGGACCCCTATCAGCCAGCATCCAGCTGGAGTTGGAGGCATGTTTCTGTCTCTGGGCTCAGCCTGGGCAACCCTGCCTCCCAGGGTGACCAGAGTAGATGGACAAAAGCATGTCTGGTCTTCCACTCAGCCAAACCCCAAATCATCTGGGAAGGCACCCCAAGGGCCCCAACAACTATCTTTATCTAGGCTTCAGACAAGAGTTGTGAGGTACCTCCCTGCCTAGCAAGCCTCTGACATAGAGGCTCTGCCCCCACCAACGCCCCAGTACTGGGGACTGAACCTAGGGTCTTGTACATAATACACAAATGCTTGCCAGTGAGTTATAGCCCAGCTACTTCCCCTTTCTTGTTGCTTTTTGAGACAGTGTCTCACTATGTAGCCCAGCTGGCCTGGAGCTCTCAGTAGAACAAATTGGTCTTAAACTCACAGAGATCCTCCTGCCTCTGTCTCCTGACTGCTGGGATTAAAGACATGTGCCATCATGTCCAACCCATAATATTAGACTATGTTCTGTTCTTTTTTTTTTTCGGTCTTTTTTTTGAGACAGGGTCTCCCTGTAGCCCCAGCTGTCCTGGAGCTCACTATGTAGACCAGGCTGGACTTGAACTCACAGAGATCCACCTGCCTCTGCCTCCCGAGTGCTGGGATTAAAGGCGTGCGCCACCACGCCCGGCTTGTTCTGTTCTTTTTAATGTGTATGAGTGTTTTGCCTGCATTATGTAAGGCATCACATGTGTGCAATGCCCATGGAGGCCAGAAGAGGGTGTCAGATCCCCTGGTTACTGATGGTTGTTAACTACCATGTCAGTGCTGGAAACCAAATCTGGGTCATCTGCAAGAGCAGCCAATGCTCTTAACCACTGAGCCATTTCTCCAGCTGCCCCATTTTTTTTGACATAAGGTCTCATGTAGCCCAGGCTGGCCTTGAGGTAGCTGAGGATGACCTTAAACATCTGATCCTTCTGTTTCCAGTTCCTGAGTGCTAGGATCACAGTGTGCTCCACCACACCCACTTTTATATGATGAAACCCAGGGACTCAAGCATGGGAGCAAGCACTCTACCAACTGCATCCCTAGCCCTACTTAAAAAAAAAGTTTGGGGGGCTGGAGAGATGGTTCAGTGGTTTAGAACACTGATTACTCTTGCAGAGGACCTGGGTGCTAACAATGGTTCATAACTCCAGTTCTAGGGGATCCAACGCCCTCTTCTGACCTCTGCAGGTATTGCACAACACAGATGCGCTTACATGCAGGGGATACACTCATATACATAAAATAAAAATTTTGGGGCAGGATCTCAATAAATTGCCCAGTGTAACCCCAAGTTCACTCTGTAGCCCAGGTAGGCCTTGAACTTATGATCCTCCTGCTTCAGCTTCCTGAGTAGCTGGGATGACAGGACTGTACACTAGGCACAGCTGGTCTTGCTTAGACTGCAGAGAAAATATCTTCCTAGCTATGCCAGTCACACATCCTGGCATGCACTTCATAGTTTATCTAAGAGTCACGTGCTAATTTGAAGACTTATTTGGGGGTGTACCCTACGTTTCCAGATTCACCAGCTAAGGGGAGGACCACAAAGGACAAATGAGAGTTGAGACAAGCTAATCTTGACTACTCAACACATACATGAGGTCTATGAGGCTCCCTACCATCCAGCTTCACACCGTCTGGGAGCAGGGATGATAGGACAGTCAGCTAGAAGGACGGGCCAGCCAGTACTCCCTGAGGATCAAAGGCTGGTTGAATCCATACCTGATATGCCTATCAGGCTGGGGACTGGCGGGGAGGCCCGGGATTTGGACGCGCCTCCCATCTTTCCTTTGAAACTGCTGTTAAGTCGAGACTCAAGCTCTGCATAGACAGCGGACATCTGAGGACAGGGATGGGGGAGAAGAGGGTGGAATCAGTGGAGATGAATCCAACCTTCTTCTACTGCCCCCTGGTGGCCTCAACAGACCCTCAGAAGCTACGCAAAGGCAGTCTTCCCAGTGGCACTAGCCAGTGGGACACTTTGGTCAGGGGTCTCCATGCACTGGCAAGACATTTCCCATGGTTATTGACCCCATTTGGGAGGCTGGACTCACCATCTTGGGGTTGGGGGTCTCTGGGAGGGACGTGCCATCACCAGCCTGGCGCTCACCTGGGATCAGAGGTAGAGGTATGTCGGGGCAGTCGCCTGGTCCTGCCAGGAAGTTGCCATGGAGGCCCTGTTACCACATCTGAGCTCTAAGGCTCAGGTCCCAGTCCCCACCCCAGAGGCCCTGCATTGCCACCACAGCCGCCAGTCAGCCCTGCTAACCCCTAGGTCCCTGTCATTCCCCACTGTGATGGTTAATTTTTTAAAAAAGGATTTTAAATTTAATATTTATTTATTTATTTTTTCGATTTATTTTTATTTTATGTGTATGAGTGGTTTGCCTACATGTATGTTTATCTAAGAGTCATGTGCTAATTTGAAGACTTATTTGGGGGTGTACCCATGTCACACAATGCTGGCAGAGGCCAGAAGAAGGCATTGGATCCCCTTGAACTGGAGTTAACAGTTGTTAGTCACCATGTGGGTGCTGGAAACCGAACCTAGGTCCTTTGAAAGAGTAACCAGTGCTCTTAACTACTGAGCTGTCTCTCCAGGCCCATGATTTTTATTTACTTACTAACTAATTACTATTATTATTTTTGAGACAAAGTCTCCTTGTAGCCCCAGCTGTCCTAGAACTCACTATGTAGACCAGGCTGGCTTCCATCTCACAGAGATCGCCTGCCTTTACCTCTCAAGTGCTGGGATTAAAAGGCGTGTGCCACCACACCTGGTATTTATTTTTAATCATGTGTATAAATCTGTGTCTGTGTGTGGGGGTATGTGTAAGTCTGTGCAGGTGTCCACAGAGGCCAGAAGAGGGCATTGGATTCCCTCGAGGTGGAGTTACAGGTGGTTGTGAGTTGCCTGATATGGGTGCTGGGAACTGAACTCAGGTCCTCTAGAAGATGAGCCATTTCTCCAGCCCCTCGATGGTTAATCTTGATTGTCAACTTGGTTGATTTGATCTGAAATCAAATGAGTTACACTTCTGAGCCTTTGAGGAAATTATTTGGAAGGATTAACTGAGGGGGGAAGACTCTACCCCAAAGTGGACAGCACCTTCCTATACATAAAGAGGCCTGAGGGGAAAGTGGCTGCTTCTGTCTGCCTGCCTTCACCCCTTGCTGGTAAGTACATCTATCCTGCTGCTGCTTGTTGCTGACACCACTGCCATCATCCTTCACTGACATTGGAACCCAGATTCTTTGGTCTTCTAATGTTAGACTGAAGACAAACAACTCTCCAAGAATCTTCCAAGCCGTCAGTGCCAGATTGGGATGCTGAGACATCCAGCCATGTACTGGGTTCTCCGCTCTCCAGAATGCAGAGGGCCACTGTTAGACTACCCAGCCTGTATTGTGTAAGCCAATGTAGTAAATTTCCTTTGTGATAGACATTCAATATATCAATTCTGTTCCTCTAGGGAGCTCTGACTAATACACTCACCATTTCTCTAAGCCCATTTTGCAAGAGGGGAAAACTGAGCCTCAGCCTTTCCATCAGGGACCTTACCACAGCTGAGGCCAGCCTCCAGGCCCTGGGAGCGGAGGCTGCGGCGGCACATGGAAGAGGCCCTCAGGGAGCTCCGTGGCTGTGGCTCTGGCGTAGGCTCTGGTGTGGGCTCTGGTGTGGGCTCTGGCTCCAGGTCCAGTGAAGACTCTAGTTCTGCTGTGGGAATAAGATGTGGCATGAGATCCTTGTCCTGTCAGCTTCCACAAACAAGGAAGGTAAGGGCAGAAGTCACCACCACCAGCATGTGGACTCGGAACCCTGGCACCTTCCTGTCTTGTCACAGGACAACAGTGCTCAGGATGGAACCCAGGGTCTTGTGCACGCTAAGCATAAACATGCCACTGAGTCATGCCCCCAACTCCTCACTGGGGGATTCTAGGCAGGTGATGCTCTCCCACCAAGCCATACCCCCAATCCTTGGACAGTGCACTTTATGCTGAAGTCTTCATCCCTCCTCAGCAAACTGTGGCTGTAGGGGAATAGGCATACATAAAGGCTCAGCAAATAGAAAATCTGCAGTGACAGCCACGTAACTATAGTGTCAGTGGCAGGTAAAGTTGCAGGCTTTGGCACAACCTCCATGGCCTTGGCCATGAAATGCATGATATTTTAAAAAATTTTATACGTATGAGTGTATTGCCTACATGTATATAAGTGCACCCGTGTTGTGCAATGCCTGTGGAGGTCAGAAGAGGTTGTCGGATTCCCTGGAACTGGAGTTATGGATGGTTGTTAGCCACCATGTGGGTGCTGGGAATCAGACTCAGGTCCTCTTTGAGAGCAGCCAGTGTTCTTAAATACTGAACTTTTTTTTTTTTTTTTAAATAAAGGAAGCCTGGCTTGGTGGCACATGCCTTTAATCCCAGCACTCGGGAGACAGAAGCAGGCAGATCTCTGCAAGATCAAGGCCAGCCTGGTCTACATATTGAGTTTTAAGCCAGCTGGGGCTACAGGGAGACCCTATCTCAAAAACACCAAAAATAAAATAAAGGGTTATTTCCTTTTATGTGCATGTGTGTTACCTGCATGTATGAATGTATATGCATCACATTTATGCAGTACCTGAAGAGACCAGAAGAGGACATCAGATCTCCAGGAACTGCAATGTCAGGTATTTGTGAGCCACCATATGGTTGGGAACTGAACTCCAATCCTTTGTAAGAGCAGCAAGTGCTCTTAACCACTGAGTCATCCCTCCAGCCCCCTGCATGCTTTTTAATTGTTTTTTGTTTTATTTTTCCAGTTTTCATGTGTGGGAGCATGTGTGTATGTGAGAGATGAGTGTGTATGTGAGTGGGAGTGAGGCTGATGTTGGAACTTACTCTTCATTGCTCTTCACCTTATTCGTTGAGGCAGGGTCTCTCAATCAAACCCAGATCTCACTGATATGACTAGTCTCACTAGCTAGCTGGTTTTGGGGCTCCTCTGTCTCTGCCTTCTGAGGCTGGAGGCCACATCCACCCAGAATTTAAGTGGGTTCTGGGGATCTGAACTTGGGATTCCTGTTTGCACAGAAAGTACTTTACCTGCACAACCATCTCCTCAGCCTCTTGTTTTGTTTTGGGGACAGGTTCTCATTATGTGCTACATAGTGAATCCTAGGTTGGCCTCAAATTTATAACCCTCCTGTTTCAACATCCCTAAGTGCTGGAGTTAAAGCCCTAAACCACCAGGCCCAGCTACAAAATTTCAAAACAATAAGGGTGGGACTCTCAGTGGTAGAGCACTTGCCTAGCATGAGCAAGGCTCCAAGTTCCGTCCCCATCAATGTAAAAAAAAAATCACATTGCATGCACATGGTGCATTTACATACATGTATGCCAAACAATCACACACATTAAAAATGGCTCAACGATTAAGAGCTCTTTCTGCTCTTGCAAAGGACCTAGGCTTCATTCCCAGTATCCACACGGCAACTAGCAACTGTCCCCAGCTCCAGTTCCAGGGAATCTGATGCCCTCTTCTGGTCTCTGTGAGCATTGCACTTACATAGTACACTTACATACAGGCAAGCAAAACATTCACATACATAAATTTTTTTAATTAAAAATTAATGAAAATCAGGGTGTGGTGATGCACATCCATAATTCCCACATCTGGAGAGGCAGAAGGCAGAGAAGTTCAAGGCCAGACTCAGCTATTCACGAATTTGGGGTGAGGTCTGTCAGAAAGAAAGAGAAGGAAGGAAGGAAGGAAGGAAGGAAGGAAGGAAGGAAGGCTGAAGAGATGGCTCAGTAGTTAAGAACACTTGTTCTCGCAGAGGCCCTTAGTCAGGTTCCTAGCTCCTGTATGTGGCTTACAACCACCTATAACTCCAGTTTATCTGACATCCTCTTCTATCCTCCATGGGCATTGCATGCACACATGTGCACTCACATGCATGCAGGTAAAACACTAATAACACATAAAATTATTTAATTATGTGTATGAGTGTTTTGCCTGCACACATGTATATGCACCCATGTCCTGCAATGCCCAAGGAGGTCAGAAGAGGGTGTTGAATCCCCTGGAACTGGAGTTATGAATGATTATTAGCCACTATGTTGATGCTGGGAATTGAATCCTGGTTCTCTCAAGAGCAGTCAGTGCTCTTAACTATCAAGCCATCTCTCCAGCCCCCAAATAAAAACATTTTAAAAAGAAAGAAAGAGAAGGGAAAGAAAAGGAAGAAAATTTGAGTCAAGTTATGCTGAGTGTGTGCCATGAAGGTCAGCTGGGCATGCACAATCTCCAAAGTCAAACCTCAGTGGGTTGAGTATGTATCTACCTGGCACCTGGCATATGGGCATATATATGTACCAGAGGAGCCTAGAGAG
Source organism: Nannospalax galili (assembly GCF_000622305.1). Taxonomy (NCBI): domain Eukaryota; kingdom Metazoa; phylum Chordata; class Mammalia; order Rodentia; family Spalacidae; genus Nannospalax; species Nannospalax galili. The sequence goes on along the minus strand of NW_008360015.1, from coordinate 209,846 downwards.
GCTGTCAGACCTCCCAGTTGAGAACAGGTGTCAGGTTGTTCACCTGGCACAGCTGGCAACTTCGAGCATGGACTGCTTACCTGTCATGGCTGTGTAGCCCAGGAAACATGCAATTTTCTCCTGACAGAGCTCCTGTTCCTCATAGGTCAGGAGCTGGTAGATGAACTGCCAGAGCACCTGCTTGGCGGGTGTGTCCAACACAGGGTAGATATCCACAATGAGTGTGTCGATGTTCCTGGGAGAAGGGGATGCAAGAGTAGGGAGCTTATCACTAAGGGGCTCCCCAGAAGGGTGGTGTGGACCAGGTGGTAGTTCCAGGCCACAGAATTCCACCCATGTTTTGACCCCCAACCTTAAAAGACAGAACAGAAGGGACAGGAAAGGAGGTTCCAGGGACAGGCTGCTCATATTCAAATCCTAATTTGGTCTGGGGATCTTAGCTCATTGGTCAAGTGCTTATCTAGCATGTCCAGAGCCCTGAGTTTAATTTCCAGCACCAAACACACAAAAGTAGTAATTATGGGGCTGAAAAGATGACTCAGCAGTTAAAAACACTTATTCTTGCAGAGGACCTGTGTTCTGTTCCCAGGGCCCACATGGTAGCTAACAGTCGTCTGTAATTCCAGTTCCATGGGATACAATACCCTCTTCTGGACTCTTTGGGCATTGCAGACACTTGGTTCTCTTAAATACATGCAGGCAAACATTCACACACAAAAATATAAATAAATCCTTATAAATAAGTAAATGAGTTAACTGTACTAGGAAGTGTCAAAAATCAAGGTTTAGCTGGGCATTGTGGAACATGCCTTTGATCCCAGCACTCAGGAGGCAGAGGCTGGAGGAGCTCTGTATGTTCAAGGCCAGCCTAGTCTACATAGCAAGTTCCAGGCCAGCCAGGGTTACATAGTGAGAACTTGTTTTAAAAAAAAAAGTGAGGTTTGTTTCAGGCACCGCAATTGCTCCTCCTTTAATACCAGCTGTGTGGAGGCTTCTCCCCACCCAAGGAGATTGAGGAAGCACAGGCAGGGACACCAGGATTGCCGAATTTGGGTAGGGCTCCGGAGCCAGCCAGGACGGGTCCCCACCACCACTGTGTCCCAAGCACCTGTGCTGGAAGAAGCTTTCAAGGGCCCGACAAACTCCATAGCGCTCTGGAGGCGTGAGCAGATGCTCCAGCTGTTGACTGAAGGTCCTCCCCTGGACCCGGATACTGGATGGTAGGATCTCAGCCACCCACTGCAGCGAGGTGAGCGCCGACGACCGGTTGGGGGAATCCAAAGAATCTGAATCTGCGCGGACCACAGGTATAGGGAGGCACGGGTGACCGAGACTGGATGCCTGAGGTCAGCAGCCTGCTGAGCTGGGGCATGCAATGCACTGAGAAGTGCGCTTGGACAGAGAGCAACGAGCACACCCTGGTGGCAAGCCTGGGAAGCGACCAAACAGGCCTAGGAAATCTATGAAGTGAGTCTCACCACTGGCAAAGGGGACGGGTCCTTCCTCTACCACCAGCGTGGGCATGGCTCCACTGCCTTGCAACATGGATACCACCTTGTCATGGGAGCAATTCCTGCAAAGGAGATGGCCCAGGAGGGTCTGACAAGTGAGCTCTGTCCAGCTGCCAGTCAGTCTTCCCTGTCTTTTCCCATTGAGGTCAAACCCCAAGTCCACAGCTGGGTCAGGCCTAGTCAGGACCTGCTGCTTTGGGCCTGGCAGTCTGGGGTATAGAAGGAGCTATACCCCTGTGGCCCCAGGCAAGGCTTCACATGGAGGCATACAACTGTAATCTCAGCACTTGGGAGGCTGAAGCAGGACTGCAGAATTTGGGGCCACTATGAATTGCATAATAGCAAGCTCAAGGCCAGCCTGGGCAACTAAGTGAGACCCTGTCTCAAAATAAACATTTTTTTAGGATCTGGAAAAATGGCTCATCAGTTAAGAGAACTGACTTTTGCTGAGGCCTAGGGTTTGGTAGGAGGCTCACAACTATCTGCATCCCCAATTCCAGAGGATCCAATGCCTTTCTTCTGGCCTCTGTGGGCATTGCACCAATGTGGTATGCTTACATACATGCAGGCAAAACACACATACATATAGAATGACATAAAAATAAACTTTAAAAAAATTTAGCTGGGAGCCAGACATAGTAGTTCACACTTGTAATCCAGCACTTAGGAGGCTGAGGCAGGTGGATTACCATGAGTACAAGTCCAGTCTGAACTACTTAGTGTTTTCCAGGCTGGCCTCAGCTACAGAGTGAGACCTGTCTCAAAACAACAAAACAAAACAAAAATCATAAATAAAGGACTGAGAATGTAGCTCAGAGGTAGAATGTTTGCTTAACACAGGGGCCTGGGTTCAATTCCCAGTATGAATAAATAAATAAATAAATAAATAGTCCCCAGTGGAAGAGGGTCAGACACAGGGGTCAATGGATCAGAAGGAGATTAGGACCACAGTTAGAGTATCCCAAGAGGCTGAAGTCTTGGGGGATGGCTCAGCATCCCAAGATCTGATATAATCAAAGGTTACTGACCTCATGTCCAGGCCATTGAGGAAAAGGATCCTGTCGCCTGATTTGAGGGAGGCATTTTCAGCTGGGCTGCCTGGAGGAGAGAAGAAGAGAGCATGTATATTCAGCATACTACCCCCATCCTGGACTTGTGTTGGAGTCCTACCACTCTACCTTGCTCTGTGAGCCAGATAACCATTCTCCAAGTTTATAAATGGGAAATGAGACTCAGGGCTGGGGGGACAGCACAGTGGGTAAGGGAGCTTGCTGCCTAGCCTGACTACCTGAGTTTGATGCCTGGGACTCATGTGGTAGAAGGACTGAACTTTCTTATTCCACTTACCTACTCCCTTCCAGTGGGAAAAAACCATGCACGCAATGAAAAGCTTTTGCCCATGTCTCTCCCTCCCTCCTTCATCTGCCTCATGATCAATCCTGCTCTCCCATACCATCTTGTGTCGCTCCTCTGGGACCTGTGAATAGCAAAGTATGTTCCACTGGCAACTGCCTCTGTTTGTTTTTTATCTTTTAAAGACAGGGTCTCCCCGTAGCCCTAGCAGGCCTGGAACTCACTATGGAGACTAGGCTGGCTTTGACCTCATGGAGATCCGCCTGCCTCCATCTCCTGGGCTCAACTCGGTATGTCTGAATAATATCAAAACTGACATTTTTGGGGGGTGGGGGCAGTGTCTCATGTAGCCCAGGATAGCCTTAAGCTCATTATTGTGGCCAAGAAAAACTGTGAACTTCTGATCCTCCCATCTCCACTTCCCGGGTTCTGGGATTATAGGTGTCTACCACCAACACCCCAAATCTGGATTTTTTAAAACATGGTGGAGTTGGGTCTAGTGCTCAAGTCTTTAATTTCAGTGTTTATGGGGCTGAGGCAAGAGGATTTTGAGTTCAAGGGTAGTTTGGGATACAGCATGAGACTGTCTCAAAAAATAAAATAGAATCAAAAATAAAATAAGAGTTGGAGAGATAGCTCAGTGGTTAAGAGCATTGGCTACTCTTCCAGAGGACCCAGGTTCAGTTCCTAGCACCCACATAGTAGCTAACTGTAACTCCAGTTCAAGAGGATCTGATGCCCTCTTCTGGTCTCCCAGGCATTGCATGCACATGGGTGCATTTATATACATGCAGTCAAAACATTCAAACCCAGAAAATAAAAATAAATAAAATATTAGAAAAATAAGATAAAGAATTTTTGGACTGGAAAGGCTCTACCTGATTCAAGATGTCATGATTCCAGAAAAAAGAAGGTGCAAGAGGGGGATTCCAGTTTTGGGGAGTTGAGGGGGTGGTCTTCAAGGATCCTGAAGCCACATCACTTTTCTGAATCTGGTCTATTGACAAGTACCCAATTCACACTGGGATCTCTGTGCAAGGAACATTGTTTGGAGCAAAGCCTGTGTGGGTACCAGTTCTGTGAGGGTTTCTAGGGAAGTGCCAGCCCTCCTCATAGATAAACAAAAGTCTGGATGAAGCTCTTGGCTAACTTGGCTTGGGGTGATTTTAGGCTTGGAGGGGAGATGCTGAAACCAAGCCTCTGTCCTCAAACATCTTAGTCAGTGGGTTGATTATAATTGGGGACACTTCAGAGGACATTGGCTACCTGAGATTGGTGAGGGCAGGGGGTGAGGCTTTGCTGAGAAGTCATATATGAGTGGTATTACTAGGGGGAGCTACATCAGAGTCTGTCACCTCATCTCCTGTCTTAGAGACTCAGTACAATGTGCCCATCCCTCACCAGGCAGGACAGATTCGATCCAGACCGGTCCGTGGCCACGCAGAGTGAAGCCAAAACTCTTGTTGCCCTTGTAGACTCGGACGGTCCTGGGGAGAAAGACGGGACAGAATTGGTGGTAGGTGACCTGTCCTTTATCACCCTGGGGAGAGAGGACCAGGATGTAAGGGGTAGGTGATGTCTCATGTCCCTGCCCTCCCAGATGTCCACCTCCCTTGCCCTCTGTCTAGGTTTCTATCCCAAGCTCGCCTGTGTACCTGCGAGCGCCCCCGGGACCGGTGTGGCCACCCATAAGAGAGGTGGCCTTGCGCGGTGGCGGCTCATCTGGACGGCGGGGCGGGGCGCTGGCGCGCGTGGACACCAAGAGGCGCTCGGGTCGCTCCTCGCTGCGGCTCCGGCGCAAACGCTGAGCGCCCTGAGCCCTCCGAGCTCGGCACAGCTTGCCTAGCAGACCCTGCGACACCACTTCGTCAAAGCGTGCTCGGTGCTTTTTAGGGATGAAGATCCTGCAGGGCGAAGAACACGGAGTTAGGGCGCTTCCTCTGACTGCATACCAAAGACGCCTCCTGGTGGCTCTCCTGCCCCTTCTTTCTGGGGTGACTGGGGAAATTGCTCTTCTCTTCTGTACTCAGATTTGCATTCCCTACTATCGTGGACCGAGCGGCGAGATGGCTCAGGTAGAGAAGGCACTTGCTGCAAGGTTTGACGACCTGAATTCCATCCCTGGGAACCACGTAATGGAAAGAGAGAACCGACTGTCTTGGACCAGGTGTGTGGTGTCCTGCTTACCACCACTTGGAAAAGTTTCATGGACTGTTCCCCATTACCCTAGCCTCACTGTTTCTATAGCCAGTCCATGGAGGCTTCCAACTCCTGCCTGCCTTCCATCTCCAGCATTTAATTTTTTTTTTTTTGAGACAGGGTGTCTCTGAAGCCCCAGTTGGCCTCAGTCTCACAGAGATCGGCCTGCCTCTACCTGCCGAATGCTGTGATTATAGGTATGCACCTCCACCCCTGGCAAAAGTTCTTGTACCCACTAAGTCAAGCTTAGTTCCAGTTGGCAGTTGGCCAAGATTGCAGCAGTCTGGATCTGACTTCCTCCCCCTGTTCTCACACCCCAAGTCCTGCTTGTTTCTCTGGCCAGCCTTATCTTCAGTTGCAATTGCCAGGGCCAGATCACCTGCCTTCAATGCCACCTCCCAGCTTTTGACCCTGTCTGGTCCACCCTCCTAACTAAACTGAACTGGCCTCTCCACGCCCAACACCAGACTTCATCCAATTTAGTCTTACATTATGTTTTTCTTTTCAACAATTGTTTTGGTGGCTGGAGACATAGATGGCTCAATAGTTAAAACACACTGGTTGTTTTTGCAGAGGGCCTCCCGTGTATTCCCAGCACCCACATGGTGGCTCATAACCCGGCTATAACTCCAGTTCCAGGGGATTTGATACCCTCTTCTGGCCTCTGTGGGTTCTGCACATATGTGGTGCACTTACATACATGCAGGCAAAACATTCATACACATAAAGTTAAAAAAATCAATAAAGGGGCTGGAGAGATGGCTCAGCGGTTAAGAGCACTGACTACTCTTGCAGAGGACCCGGGTTCAATTCCCAGCACCCACATGGCAGCTACAAACCATCCTTAACTCCAGTTCCAGGGGAATCTGAAGCCCTCTCCTGACCTCCGCAGCATTGCACGACACAGGTGCACTCACATACATGCAGGCAATACACTTGTACACATAAAATAAAAATAATAAAATATTTTTAAAAATTAATAGAGTGCATAAAAATTTTAAGAATGATTTTATTAAGGCAGGCATGGAGGTACATGCCTTTAATCCTAGCACTCAGGAGGAATAGACAGGCAGATCTCTGTGAGATAAAGGTCAGTCTGGTCTACATAGTGAGTTCCAGGCTACCTGGGGCTATAAGGAGACCCTGTTTCAAGAAATAAAACAAAGAATGATTTTATTAGTATTAATTACATGTACATTTGTGTGTCTGTATTGTGCCCACAGACCAGAAGAGGGTGTTGGAGCCCCCTGGAACTGAAGTTGTCAGGCAGTTGCAAGATGCCTGACATGGGTGCTGGGAACTGAATTTGAGTTGTCTGCAAGAGCACCAACTACTCTTAGCCACTGAACCACCTCTACCTACCCTAAAAAACATAAGAAGAGGCTAGAGGGTAAGTGGCACTTCTCTGACAGTTCTTGAGAGGAGGAAACGTCTGTAATTAAAGTTTAAGGATGCTGACACTCAAGATGTCTGTAATAATGTCAAAGGATGCTGAGACCAGAGACATATTATCCCCTTAGTGAGCATCTTGGTGGGAGGCCTGCCAGAGAACAATAGCCTTAATAGAAAGAAAATTTATTATGAAGGTCCCAGTTGAACCCCCACTTACTATGTCCTCCTCTGAGTCCATTCCTTCTGCCCCTTTATGGGGCATCCTTGACTATTGATGGCATTACCAAGCTAAACTCCCGTCACCCATCCTAGAAATCTTTGTTCATCCTCTGGTCTCCTCCTTTACACTTGGCCATCACCAAACTCTGATGCTTCAACCTGAAAGCTGAATCCAGATTGGAAAACAGCTATACATGTCATCCTTACCACCACTTCCCCGTGGAGCCTGGGACTCACTTGTGTGGGCTCTGTGGCAGCTTCTAAAGGGCTCTCAGTCCTTTGAACTTGAATTTCTTGTCAAGTGTCTACTTTACTTCACTTTCCTCTCAAATATTGGCACATGAGGGAAGATGCTGAAGGCTGGTCACCCTTCAGCATAGCCTGGGTTCTCAGGCTTCACTCTAATACCTGCTATTTCACATGGAAATGTAGACATAAATAAGACAGTTAACACTACAGAATCAGTGAGGATGCTGTGCTCATATTTTTATCTTTTTTTAGTTTATTTATGATGTGCATCTTGTATGTGTATGGGTATGTATTTGTGTCTGTGTGTGTGTGTGTGTGTGTGTGTGTGTGTGTGTGTGTGTGTAGGTAAGAGAACAAATTGTAGGAGTCAGTTCTTTCCTTCTACCATGTGGGTCCTAGGGATCAAACTCAGGTCAGCAAGATTGGTACAAACCCCTTTACCAGCTGAGCCTTCTCACCCACCTTTTTTTTTCTTTTTCTTTTCTTCTTGTAGAGCTGGAGAAGGAAGCCAGGCAGGGTCTGCACGTGCTAGGTAAACACTCTACCACTGAGCTATGTTCCCAGTCCTCTGCGTATGTTTAGTGAATCCTTGCCATCTGTACCTGCTAGGCACTGGGGCTAAACGAGGAAGACCCTGTGACTTCTGCTCTCCAAAGAGTCACCCTGGAGGTGGTAGGGGGATGGCCACCAGGAAGCATCTGTACTCTGGGATGAATCTTTGGTAGTGCCTATGAATCTCCTCTGAGAGTCTGGGAGCTCTTCTGGGGCTGAGTTTGTAGCTGTGCTGTGGGCCACAGTGATAGGAAAAACCTTGGCACTTGGGAGGGGAAGATAGGGGAGGGTTTGTGAGTGATCCAACCTCATTTCAGCATAAAGAGGGCAGCTGACATCCGGATGGACTTAACAGAAGATTGTAGAGCACAGACAGAATCTGTAACTTTGCAGGGTGACATAGCTGGCCTGTGACACAGCTGGAATTAGGGCTCCTGATACTAGCAAGAACTCCTGGCTGTGTCCCAAGGCTCCTTTCCCTGTTCATTGTACTAGGCATCAATGCCAAGGGCATGATGGGAAATGAGAGAAAAGATGGGGGAGCAACAGCCTGGTGGCCAGCTGAGATACACCCTCTCTGAACACTCCCTCTAATGCTCCCAGCCTCTGTGGGCAGGGTTAATAAGGCCAGCCATGCAGAATAAACTCCCTACTGGGAAAGAAGGGGTGGAGATCCTCCAGGAGGACTCATGTTGACTCTGCTTCCCCAGGGAGCTCTGCTCCTGGGCTGGATGTTCCAGGTGACCAAGAGATCAGGGCGAATGGCCCGTTCTGCTGTCCTAGAAGCCCTGCCCACTGCAGTGAGTTTGACAAATCTAGAGCCTCATTCCCCAGAGAGTCACTCAAAGTATCCTGAGTGCGACACCTCCATCTATCTGTGCAGTTTCTACACTTCTCCCATCCTCATGTCTCATGTTGAGGCAAAGGAGAGAACAAGCCGGACACTGTCTTATAATGCCAACTTCAGCCCTCAAGCTTTGCAATGCATCAGACCTAGATTCTAGATGACCAGCCCAGCTCCATTATCAAGAAAAGGTCCTGCCCCCACAGTTGACCAGGCTGAGTGAAAAAAGATGAAAAAAGGTCTAGTGATTAGTTCCCTGCTACGCATCCCCCTGGCTTGGGCCAGAGGTCAAGGCTGCCAGTTGAACCAGACACCTTCCTGGCTGGTATGGGCTCTTGCTGTGTCTCTGTTTGGCCCAGCCACCCCGGTTCTGGCACTGTCAACTAAAGCAAGCCCAACCAGATGCAGGGGGTTGAACTAATTATAGGGACTGGTCATAGTCTCTATGACTGTGACAGCCCAGCTCTAGGTATCCAGGGCTCTTAGGACCCTGCTATGACAAAAGGCCTTTCTGAGCTCCCAGGGTTCTTCCTGAAAGCCACCAGCAAAACTCCCACTTAGGGTCAGTGGTTCTCATGCACACCTTTAATCCCAGCGCTCGGGAGGCAGAGCAGGCAGATCTCTGTGAATTCAAGACCAGCTTAGTCTACACAGGGAGTTCCAGGCTAACTAGGGCTACAGAGTGAGACCCTGCCTCAAAAGTGGAAAACAAAAAACAAAGGAACAGAACCAAAGAAACCTCTCAGGATTAATTCTGCTACCAGGGACTCCCTTCAGGTCCTCTCTTTGCTTCCTCTATCAGGGCAGCTTTCTCCACCTCACCCTTGATCTGGTGGACACAGTGGTGGGGGGTCAGCAGGCCTTAGATCACCTCTGTAGATGTCAGCCTGTCAGTGAGCAACAGTGGAAAGATCCTGCCTGCCAAACTCAGGACTGGATGTGCTAGATTCTCATCCAGAACATGCCACCCGCCTCCCCCAACACCCCAGCCTTGGTCCTATCCAGTCAACCAAAGCAAGAAGGTCGTTTTCCACTCCTAGCCCAATTTCTAGGGCTGCACGCCGGTCCTGGGTACCCAACACCAAAACCGTAGCCCCCCATGTAACCCATTCAGTTTATCTCCATTGTCCCCAGTTTCTGGGCCCCTCCCAGTCTCGGTGGGTACCCACCCAAGTCAGGGAACCCCCCTCGATGGCCCAGTCCCCCTCCCCCCACTTCAAGCTGGCCCGATGAGGGTGCATTCAGTCCCCCAGGGTACGGGGTTCCGGGAGATGCGGGACGCGATGCGGAAGTACCTAAAGTGCCTAGAGAAACCCTGGTCCTTCCCCATTCGGATCCACGACGGCGGCGGTGCGGCAGGTGCACCCCGGGCAGCGGGTGGCGGAGCCCGCGTTGGGAGAGAGGGCGCCGCGACTCCGGGAGCTCTGCTGGGCCAGCGCTCGCTGCCCCTCCCCGCCAGTCCCGCAAGGCGGCCCCGCCCCGCCCTTTCTTGGTTGCCCCGCCCCGCCTCTCCTCTGTCTTCTCGCGGGGACCCTTCAGCTAGCTGGTGGATGGGAAGGGGTTGGAGGTGGCGTTGCGGAGCGGGGGGGCGGGGGGGGGCGTGCGGTTTGCAGACTGTTACACTCCTTCCTTCGACTCCTGTACTCCCTCCGAGAGTCTTGCCTGGGACATCTCTGGGTCTGGTCCCCCTTACAGTGAGTGCCTCACGCCGTTCCTGCAGAGAGGAACCCCCTTTTGTAGAAGGAATGTTTCTGAGCTGGACTGCTGTGAAAAAGTCCTCCCTCCCTACCTTGCGATGGCCTGGGGCGGAGACTGCACTCCAGCGCCGAACCAGCCCCTGCCCTGCTCCCCCAGACTTGCTAAGGTTTAGGGATTCAAGGAGAGGAACCCAGAGGTTTTGGTACACCCGGGGAGGGGCCATACTGAAAGTCAACCCAAGGAATGGTGCAGGATGGGACAAATGGCTAGGTCTTTTTTTTTTCTCCTTTAGCTGGGGTTTGAACCCAGGGCTTCACACATGCTGGGCACTGTGCTACCACCAAGCTACATTACCAGACCTTTTTTTTTTTTTTTACTTTTTGAGACAATATCTCACTAAGTTACCCAGGCTGACCTCGAATTCTCTCCCCTGCCCTCTCTTTCTGAATCTTTCTGTTTCTCAAGGTCTTATGTAACCCAGGCTAGCCTCATACTTGCTATAGTCAGTGATAACCTTGAACTTCTGATCCTCCTGCCTCCACCTCCTTGATGCTGAGATCACAGGTATGTGACTCCAAGGTCTGGTTTTATGCAGTGCTGAGGATCAAAGTCAGGGCTTTTTAAAGTATGCTAGGTAAGCACACAGCCAGTGGAGCCACATTCCCAACCCAGACCTGGAAGTTTCTATCCTTCCTGTCTTGGTGTCCTGAGAAGCTGGGATTATAGACCTGCACCATCAGGACTGACTGAGTGGTTAGATTGAGTGGCTAGACTGACTGAGTGGCTATTTTAAAACAGAGGTGGGTCTGAGGATGTAGTTCAGTGGTAGAGCACCAGCCTAGAATTCCCCAGTGAGGTGTTGGGGGTGTGGCTCAGTGGTAGAGGACTTGCCTAGCATGGACAAGGCCCTAAATTTAATCTTCAGCACCCCAAACAAATCAAAATAAAAAAATACAGGTCATGCTGTCCCCCATTCCCCCACTTGAGTTCCTCCCATTCCTGGCCCCACCTCATTGTCATCACCTCCCAGAATTATTTCTCTCTGGCAGCAGCAGCACCAGTGCCCCTCATGCCATGCCTGCCTCAAGCTCACCCCTGCCTGGGAGCACATTATCTAACTACTCTCACAGCTAATACAGTTCCCTGCCATCGAAAGGCCACAGTCACTTTATCATGACAGAATTGTTTCCAGTGCTCCGTGTCAGATCCATGGCCCAGAACCAGTCACTCTCAAAGGCTATAAAAACTGTGCAGTGTGCCGAGGCCAGATGAGATGAAAACACAGAATAGATGTCCATGCTGGAGTCAGGACACGCTGCCTCAGGACCAGGTCCCTACAGGCACAGTGAAGTCCCCAGGCAGGGGGGGCAGTGGCCTGTGCATTGACCATGTGACTCAAGGCAGCATAGAGTAGACACTGGGAGACAGGTAATATGTGAACTGGTCTGCAGTGCCTGCGTTAGCGACAGAGCAATGCTGCCCCCTTCCCCTTCTCCACCTCTCGAGGACATTTGGCATTACCTCCAGACATTTTTTGGCTGTGATAAAATGACAGCTGGGAGAGGGATGTGTTGCTGGCATTGAGTGGGTAGAGGCCAAGGATGATGCTACCAAACAACCTATGCACACAGGGAAGCTCCCAGACACAGAAATGGTGGTCTCAAATGTTGCACTAAGAAACCAGCTATTGGAAAAGAGACCCCTCACACAAGAAATGAACATTAACTGAGCAAACTGGGTATTTCTGCTTACATTGGCTCATACAATTCCCTCAATACTGTATCCATACGTATTTTTTCTTTTGTGTATATACATGCATACTTGTATGTGTGTGGACATATGTGTGGGGGTGGTTGTGCATGTGTGTGTGTGTGTGTGTGTGTGTGTGTGTGTGTGTGTGTGTGTAGAACTGAGCCTGATGTGGGAATCATCCTCCACCACTCTCTAATTTATCCATTGAGGCAGGATCTCTCAATCAAACCCAGAGCTTGACAATATGGTCAATCTTGCTAGCCAGCTTGGTCTGGGGATCCCCTGTCTCTGCTTTCCAAGGTTGGAATTACAGACAAGTCATCATGCCCACCTGGCATTTATGTGGGTTTTGGGGATCTGAACTCTGGTCTTCACGCTTGTGCTGAGTGCTTTAACCATTAAGCCATTGAGCCAATGTAAGCTTAATGATATACATATATATGATTAATATATATGATTTATATATAGCATTTATATATAGCATTAATATATACCATATATATATATATATATAAATTTGTGTGTATATGTTGTGCTTGCCCATATGTGCATGTATGTGGAGACCAGAGGTCAACATTAGGTATCTTCCTCTGTTGCTCTCCACCTTATTTTTTGAGACAGGAATTCTCAATGAACCTGGAACTAGCTGATTCAGCTAGACTGACTGGCCAGTGAGCCTCCTTAGGATCCTCCTCTCTACCTCCCCGCACTGGGATCACAGGCATCGGTCACTATCCCTGGCTTTTACATGAGTGGTGGGATCCAAATTCACAGCAAATACTTTATCTACTAAGTGATCTTCCCAGCCCTATTGTATAAACAGTTTGTGTGTGTGGTGCTGGGGATCAAACTCAGGCCTTGGGCATGCCAGGCAAACACTCTACTACTGGGCTACATTCCAGCCCGTTTTCCTTCCTTCCTTCCTTCCTTCCTTCCTTCCTTCCTTCCTTCCTTTCTTTCTTTTATGACAGAGTCTCCTATAGTAGCTTAGGATAGCCTTGAACTCCATATGTAGCCCAGGCTGGTCCTAAACTTGCAATTCTATTTCAGTCACATATGTGCTAGGTTTACAGGTGTTTTACCTCATTTGGCTCCAAAAACTATATTGTGGTGTCCTTAATACTTATCACAAAAGTTGAAGAGGTCTTTTCACCTCCTCCAGGTCACCATAGCTTTTCTGATTACAGTCATCACACTTCGATTCTTGGGTTTGCTTCCCAGAACCCCACTGGAAGAACAGAAGATAAACCAGCCCTATTTCTCAGACAATCAATGAAGGTCAATTAACTTGCTCAAGGCTGAACTATCAGTGAGGAGACCCCTGGGTTCCTAGTTGAGATTCCAGCTCCCAGGATCTCCGTCATGCCAGAAGCTTCATTCCATTCTCTACCTACCCTGCCCTTTCCCTCCCAGCTGACATATCCCCCTGACTGCTTTTCTGTTTCCTCCTGGCCATGTCACACTTTCCAAACTGCCTGTCCTGTCCTAATTAGAAAGCCATTTACCTCTTAATCAGACTTGGATTCCTTGGGGGACAGACCCAAATTAGGCTCTGAGTGGCAGCAGCAACCATTATTATAAAGGAGTGTGATGCTTTTACCCACAGACCCATCTCACCCATCACCACAACACTGTCCAACAGAATCCAGACATGTTCAAGGTCTTTGCTGTTCTAGACAATAGCCATTCACCATATATGTATATTAAGTGTTTAAAGTGTGATTAACGAGAGGTAGATGAACTTTTTTTTGGTCTTTTTGAGACAGGGTCTCCCTGTAGCCCCAGCTGTCCTGGAACTCACTATGTAGACCAGGCTGGCCTTGAACTCACAGAGATCTGCCTGCCTTTGCCTCCCGAGTTCTGGGATTAAAGGCATGCACCACCACGCCCAGCAAACTATTTTTTTTGAGACAGGGTCTCCCTGTAGCCCCAGCTGGGGTGGAACTTGATATGTAGACCAGATTGGCCTCAGTTTCACAGAGATACACCTGCCTCTACCTCCAGAGTGCTGGGATTAAAGGTATACACCACCAGGCCCAGTTGAACTTTAATTTTTAGGGAGATGGGGTTACATATAGCCCAGGCTGGCCTTAAACTCACTATATAGTCTAGGATAACCTTGAACTTCTGAGCCTTCTGCCTCTACATCCTTGATACAGGGATTATAGGCATGCATCATCACACCTGGCTTTATGCACTGCTGGGAATTGAACCCAGGGCCTTGCAATTTTTGTCCAGGCTGGCCTCAAATATGCAATCTTCCTGCCTCAGCCTCTTAAATATGGGAATTACCAGGTGTGTGGCAGCCTAAATTTATTAAAAATTAATACGTATTGGGCTGGAGAGATGGCTCAGCAGTTAAGAGCATTGGTTGTTCTTGCAGAAGACCTGGGTTCAAATCCCAGCACCCACAGGGCAGCTAACAACTGTCCGTAACTCCAGTCCCAGAGGATCTGACAGCCTCTTCTGACCTCCAAGGGCATTGCACAACACAGGTGTACCTACATGCAGGCAATACACGCATACACATAAAATAAAAATAAAATTTTTTTAAAAGATTAAAAAAAAAATAATGTGTATTAAAAATCACATGTGGGCTGGAGAGATGGGTCAGCAGTTAAGAGCATTGGCATTTCTTGCAGAGGACCTGGATTCAAATCCCAGCACCCAGATGGCAGCTAATAACCATCCATAATTCCAGTTCTAGGGGATCCAATGCCCTCTTCTGTCCTCCAAGGGCATTGTACAACACGAGTGCACTTACGCACAGGAGGGCATAACACTCATACACATAAAAATAAATAAATTTTAAAAAATCACATGTGGTTAGTAGCTTCTGTGAAATGGCCCAGGGTCATTGGTCCCCTTCTTGGAGTTCCTCCAAGCCTTCTGTTTAGACCATTGGTGATTAACCCTCAGAGGCCCCGCTTTTGTGCTCTGGATGGGTTTTAGCCTCCATGGGGAGATTATGTATGTGTGTGTGTATGTATGCATTTTTACCCAATGAGTTGCCCAAGCTAGCTTTGAACTTGTGACCCTCCTGCTTTAACGTCCCATGTAGCTGAAATTACAGACCTCCTTGAGCCACCAGGCTAGGCTCTTTAGAGAGCTACACAAACACACACACACACACACACACACACACACACACACACACACACACAAAGTCATTCCTACCACACTGTGTCTGTTGAACCTTAAACCTTGTCTCTCTGCCCTGTGGGCTTCTCTGACTAGGGCAGTGACTCCCTGTGGTCCTCATCCTACCCTAGATGCTTGGACTTGATGAACTCCCCTTGGGGACTGTCCTTCCTGTCCATACGACGACACACTATGGGACCCCTCCTGAGCTGAACTTTTTGAGGCACAGCACTGACACCTGCCTAGTCCCTACCCTGATTGCTGGGGTCTGGATTAGCCATGGGCTGCCCCTGAACTTCAACTCAGACCTCAGAGTGACAGCTGCCGCTGTGGCACCTCCTTGCCCTTTCTCCCAAAGGTTTTGCTTCTAAGATCCCAACACATAGTGGGATTGTTGGAAGCTGACTAGTCCTTGGGAAGTGGAGAGGGATTTGAGAGGTGATGGTGGGGGGAGTTGGCTGAACCCCCCACTGCCATATAATCCTCCCTTTGGAGGCCAGCTGGTCGCTGCCCCCTCCTCCAACAACCTCCCCAATTTTCCTGTCGCACTTGACACCCTCTGGCAACACAAGCTTTTCTTTCTTCCTTTCCAGTAGCACCCCAGGGGAGCTGAGGACCACCGGGGCATCTCTAAGTGTCCAGGGATTCCCGCATTTTCCAAGGTCCTGATTCGCTAATAATGGGGGCCAGTCTGTCGCGCTTGGGGACGAAAAGCAGAGAAGCGGCCAAAGAGAGAGGCAGATAGCCACCGCTGTCCCAGAAGAGGTGGCGGGGTCAGGAGCCCCGCAGCACCAAAATGAAATGAGGAAAACCCAGCGATCCCAGCTGAGTCTGGCCTGGAGACAAGTCCCCTATGTCCCCCCCCAGGGGGGACAGCCGCGTCCCCCACTAGCCCAGCCCTGATGGAACGGGCAAACAAGTATCTGCCTATCCATCACCTCCCCAGGAAGCCCTCGGCCTCGCTGTATCTATTCCGCTCCAGAAATACTTTTTTTTTTTTTTTCTATCAGGATTTTTTTTCTTTTTCCCAGCAAGGGGCAGTCCCCCTTACTCACCCGAGGCAGCTCATCGTGGCCTCTTTTGGTGTCGTTCTATCCGCTCCGCTGCAGAGTCTCTATGCTGAGCCCCGGCTTGGGGGGGGGTGTTGGCCAACCCCGTCCCTGACATTGGCCAGGCCCAGAGGGAGGGGCAGATTGCGGGGTGAACGCCAGAGAGGGGAGGGGGACATGCTAAGCCTCGGAAGGGGGAGGGGGAGGGGCAGTCGCTCGTCCCAGAGGCAGAGCCAGGAGAGAAAGCCAGGCAGCACCCACAACCCTGATAGGGGAAACCCCAGAGGCGACCAGATGGAAGCTGTGTGTCCCGAGGCCCTTAAGGAGGAAGACCGAGATTGGGAACATCTTTGGGTCACCTGGGATCACTCCAAGTCAAGTCCCACCAGGAATTTTTTTTTTACCTCCAATATATTTACAGAGTGAGTCCAAGAACTGAAAGTGTACAGCTGGCTGGGTTCAAGGTCCTGTGACAGCCACTAATTTGCTGTGTGATCTCTTACAACCTCAGCTTGCCTCTATGAGATGGGCTTAATGTCCTGACAGTGTGCCCTTCTGGGATCTGACAGGGTTCTTGGCACACACTTATCACCATCATCATCACCATCATCATTATCACTATCAGCAGCAGCACCATCATCACTATCATCACCACCGCCATCATCATCATCATCATCATTATCACTATCAGCAGCACCAGCACCATCATCACTATCATCACCACCATCATCACTACCATCAACCTGCTATCATAGAGCCTGGTGTGGGGACTAGGGAGATGGATGGCCCAGTATGAGGACCTAAACCTAAATTTGACACCCAGCACCCGCATAAAAGCCAGGTGTGGTGGTGCACACCTTTAATCCCAGCACTTGGGAAGTAGAGGCGGGCAGGTCTCTGTAAACTTGAGGCCAGTCTGATCTATATAACGAATTCCAGGCCAACTGGGACTACAGGGAGATCCTGTCTTAAAAAAAAAAAAAAAAAAAAAAAGCTACATTCCCTTCTCTTACATTCTTTTTTTGTTTTGTTTTGTTTTGTTTTTTTGACAGGATCTCCCTAGTCACAGACCACCTGGAAGTAACATGTGAACCAGAGTGGCCTCGAACTCACAGAGATCTACCTGCCTCCATCTGAGGGCTGGGATTAGAGGTACATGCCACCACACCCAGTGGTGGTTTTATTTTTAAAGGAAGAAAAGAAAAGAAGAAAACATGAGAGAAGCTATGTTTGGTGGCAAATGCCTATAAATCCAAAAAAAAAAAAAAAAAAAAAAAAAAGCCTGGGGCAGTGGCACTCTGTAACTCCAGTGCTGGGAATGGGGAAGGGGCAGAGGCAGGTGGATCCCCAGGGATCCATGACCAGTCAGTCTAGCCAAAGTGTAGCACTCCAGGTTCAGTGAGAGATCCTGTCTTAAAAATAAGGTTAGACTGTGGCTGCCTGCCCAAGATTTGGATAACATCAAGCCCCCACCCCTAGCTGAGGAGCCATGGACAGTTGATGACTTCCAGGGTGGGAGAATTTTCTTTAAGGGTGTGGCCCCTGGCAGGTTGACCACATATCCATGAGTGTATGGACAACATAAATTGTAATCAGTAGGCAGCATGTAAGAAAAAGAGAACATGAAGTTGGGAGGGAGTGAAGAGAGTTAGGAGGAGAGGTGATGGATGAATATGACCAAAATACATTGCATGCTTGTATCACATTCTCAAAATATTAATGAAATGTTTTATTAAAAATAAAGTGAAGAGGCTAGAGAAGTGGGTCAGCAGTTAAGAGCACTTGTAGCTCTTACAGAGGTCTTGGGGTTCAGTTCCCAGAACTCACATGGTAGCTAACATTTGTTCTTAACTCCATTCCAGGAGGACCCGAAGCCCTCTTCTGACTTCCGTGGCAATGCACGACACAGGTGCACTCACATATATGCAGGCAATACACTCATACACATAAAATAAAATTTTTTTAAAAAGGCATAAAAGGAGCTGGAGTGATAGCTCAGCAGTAAAGAGCATTGTCTGCTCTTTCAGAGGACCCAGGTTCAATTCCCAGCACCCACATGACAGCTAACAACAGTCTGTAACTCCAGCTCCAGGAGAAAATCTGATGCCCTCATCTGACCTCTGCAGGCATTGCAAGATACAGGAGCACTTACAGTCATGCAGGCAATACACAAAAAAGAAAAAGAAAAAATTTAAATGCATTAAAAGATAGAAGAGAGTGGACATTGCCTATAGGATTGGACAAGTGTCAGGACACACAGAGCAACTACAGTTTCATTTATATTATACCATTGCTTGGGGACACTACAAAGCTGGGTGTATCTTGGTGCTGTAGTGGAAATCCAGCCATCTTGGTTTGGAATGGAGCTGGGAAACTGTAGTTTACATCAGGAGATGGCCCGTTACAGGCCCTGCCTACATCACACAATCACCTAGATTGGGTAATGGGCCACGTTGGTTCTGTGGCTGAGGACCAGCTCCTTGAACAGGCTGCAACTCCCACCTGGATCAGGGTACTTGTGGGAGACATGCCCACCCAGCCTGCTCACCATGACCCCAGTAGCAGTACCTGAGGTTGTCTAAGAGTGGTCCCTGGGCCTCGCTGGGCAGGGCCAGGGTGAGAGCCCATACCAATTCATCCACCCGCTGCTCAGTTGCAAACTGCTTCAAGGCGGCGAACACCTGCTCCTTGGCCACTGGCTGATCCCCCAATATTTCATCCATCTGCAAAGAGGGGATCCAAAGTAGCTGACACAGGAAATACTTGGCCCATATAACCTCACTTCCAACCTCTGCTGCCTTCAAGGCAGACACTGCTAGTATCTTTGTTTTGCATCTAAGATAACTGAGGCTGATAGAGGAGTGTATGTGTGTGCACAGAGGAAAGTGATTTTTAAAACAGACAGTTTATACAGTCACTGTGCATTGCAAGGTTATCAAGTCAGGATTTCAATTCAGGAATATATATAATTTATTTGCAGGGGGCTGCATGTTACAGTGTTATACTATGCCTGTGGAGGTCAGAGGACAACTTGCAGGAATCATTTCTCTCCTTCCACCATGTGGGTTTCAGGGATCAAACTCAGGTAGGTCATCAGGGCTTTGAGCAAGTACCTTTACCCACTGAGATATCTCAGCAGCCCAGAACAACTATTCAATGAATATTCTAAGGATCAAAGGACTTAATAGAAGGGCGTAAACACGTGCCAGGCACTCACTAATTACTAGTTTCTATTATTATAATACTATGCTTCATTCCATTCTATGGCACTGTTTGCTGAGAGTTCCCACTGAGAACATTCTGGCTCCACAAAAGCTGGTTTTCCCAGCCATGAATGTTAACCCCCTCAGTTCTCTCTCTCTAAAATTTTGTTTTCTTTCTCTTTGTGTGCACAAACTAGCTAATACTGAAGGAACATTTATTAGAGGAATATGGGGGCATAGAAAACGGGTCTGCAGATGTACACAATGTTCCTAGAAAGTTCTGGAAAGTAGCTTGTTAAATACCTAAAGTGTGTGCTCTCTCTCTCATTCTGCCTCTGTCTCTGTCTCTCTGTCTCTCTTTTTCCTTCTCTCACTGTGTGCTTGTTTGTTTTTGTGCAGTACTGAGGATGGAATCCATCCTCATCTACTTGCTAGGCAAGTGCTCCACCACAGCTACATCACCAGCCCTATTTGTGTGTGCATATGTGTTTGCATGTGTGAGTGTGAGTGTGTGTGCACATGTGTGTGCTTGTGCGAGTGGAGCCAGAGGTCAATGTTGGGGGCCTTTTTCAGTGGATGTTCATTCTTAGTCTTTTTCCCTATTCATTTTGAGATGGACTCACTAAACTGCTCAGGTTGAGCTCAAACATGAATTGCAGCCCAGGCAGGCCTTGAACTTGTAATTCTCCTGCCTCAACCTCCTGAATAACTTAGATTATTGGCCTGTGGCACCAGGCTGAGGTGTTTTTCTTTTTTTTTTATTTTCAATTTCTTTCTTCCTTTCTTTTTTTCTTTCCTTTATTTTTTGAGACAAGATCTTGCTATGTAGCTCAGTCTGGCCTCAAACTTGATATCCTTCTGCGTCTACCTCCCTAGTCCTGGGATTACAGACAAGTATCATCACATCTGGCTAACGCCTATTTTTTTCTTTCAATAACCTGATTCATAGGAATTTATCCAGGTTATGTCCTGAGAAAACAAGAGCGTGATGACCTATGTGTGACATTTATCTTTTTGTCATTACAGTGTTTTATTGTTTATTTATTTATCTATCTATTTATTTATTTATTGTCATGTGTATAGGCATGTGTGTGCCATGGCACACATGTGAAGGTCAGAAGACAACTTGCAGAAATTGGTTCTCTTCTTTCACCATGTGGATCCTGGGGATCAAACTTGGGTTGTCAGGCTTGGTGGAAAGTGCCTTTACCCACTGAGCCATTTTGTTGATGCTTTGTGTCATTTTTAATCCTTAGATGTTGCAAGTAGTATAAGTGTCTGACATGATGGCTTCAATTGCAACACAAAGGTGGGGAGATGGACCCAGCTTTGATTCCCAGAATCCAGGTAAGAAAGCAGGCATGGAGGTACACGGTTGTAATCCTAGTGCAGAGGTGGAGACTGGAAGATCCCAGGGGCTGGCCCAGCCAGCCCAGCTTAATCAGTGAGTTCCAGGTAAAAGTGAGAAACTCTGCCTCAAAAACCAAAAAAGGTGTTAAGAGACTGAGGAAGACACACAGGGTTGACCTTTGTTCTCCACATACCTGCACCCATATTTAATACACATATGTACAAAACATGTACACATATTCACATGCACACATATATACCCATTCACATGCACATACTACACACAAGTGCACATATTCATAT
Organism: Nannospalax galili; assembly: GCF_000622305.1. Lineage (NCBI taxonomy): Eukaryota > Metazoa > Chordata > Mammalia > Rodentia > Spalacidae > Nannospalax > Nannospalax galili. The sequence continues at coordinate 189,031 of NW_008360015.1, read as the reverse complement.
TCATATGCACAGGCACACGCATGAGTGCACATAGTCGCATGTACACACAAACACACATTCACATGCAAATGCACACAAACATGCACACATATTTCACATGTGAACACATACTACATGCACACATATTTGCATGTACACATACCACACACAGGTGCACACAAAACAAGTGCAATGCATACATCTAGAAGGTATTTATAATTTCTTAGCTACTCAGACGAGAAAAGATCAAACCCTAAACTAAGTGGGAGGTAAGCTCCTGGTGGTTATTTTGTATCTCTGATCAATCAGAGGGTTTTTGGCTGCTGGGAGGCCCATTGGAGGTCAGTACTTTGGTTCTTAAAGGAATGACACAAAAATGCAAACATTGTTACTGGACAGTAATAGAGGAATACAGTACACCTTGAGCAGATTCCTGCAAACTGCATTAAGGCAGCTGTGCTTCTGACTGGAGCTCCTTTGCGGGTTCCTAGCCTGAGTCTCCAGCATTGATTCTGTGAACTGTGAGACCCACACTCCTTTCCTGACTAAGTCAGTGGGCTCAATTTTCATTGTTATGTAGTCCAATATACTGTATACTACCAACATGGATAGAGTGTGGACCCTAGGGTCAGCATTTATTTTTTAAAAAGATTGATATTAGGGCTGGAGAGATGGCCCAGTGGTTAAGAAGAGCACTGACTGCTCTTGCAGAGGCCCTGGGTTCAGTTCCCAGAACCCACATGGCTGCTAACAACTGTTGATAACTCCAGTTCCAGGGGGATCTGATGCCCTCTTCTGATCTCCACAGGCATCACAGGTACACTTACATACATGCAGGCAATATACTCATACACATAAAGATTTTTTTTTTGAGAGGGTCTCCCTAGTCCCAGCCCACCTGGAAGTCACTATATGGACAAGGCTGTCCTTGATCTCACAGAGATCCACCTGCCTTTGCCTCCCAAAGGCTTGGATTAAAGGCACACACCACCATGCCTGGCGTATAAAATATTTTTTAAAAAGATTTATTTTAGGGCTGGTGAGATGGCTCAATGGTTAAGAGTGCTTTTTGTTGAATTAGGAATGGTGGTCTGCACCTTTAATCTCAACGCTTGGGAGGCAGAGGCAGGTAGATCTCTGTGAGATGTGATATTGAGGCCAGCCTGGTCTACATAGCAAGTTCTAGGCCAGATGGGGCTACAAGGAGACCCTGTGACTCAAAAATAAAAAGTACTTGTTCTTCCAGAAAACCTGAATTCAGTTCCCAGCACCCACATTAGGTGGCTTACAAACACCTTGTAACTCCAGCTCCAGAGGGATCTGACTCCCTCTTCTGGCCTGTCACTGCGCTCAGGTATACAAACCCACACTATCTCACATACACATACACACATGGTTAAAAATAAGGTAACAAGGGGGCTGGAGAGATGGGGTTAAGTGCTCAGGGCTCATGCTGAGGGCCTGGGTTCAGTTCTCAGCACCCACATGGTAGCTCACAACCATCTGTAGCTCCAGTTAGAGAGTATTGGATGCCCTCTTCTGGCCTCTGCAGGCACTGCATGCATGTGGTGCACATACTATGGGCAGCCAAACATCCATAAAAATAAATAAATCTTTTAAAAAAGTTTGTTACTGTGTGTATGTGTGTGATGTATGTGTGGCCTGTGTGCACGTGAAGGTCAGAGAACAACTTTGTGGAGTTAGTTCTCTCCTTCCACCTTTACATGGGTTCTGGGGATTGAACTAAAGTTTCCAGGTTTCTGTGGCAAGTCCCTTTACCCACTGAGCCATCTCTCAGCCCCAGCCTGTGCTTTCTAGATGGTTTCACCAGGATATCAGGGCAACTCTTAGAACAATGACATTAGAGAGAATGAGTTGGCATTAGCAGGTGATATGAAGGGATCCTAGAGACCACTGTGCATGTAGAATTCCTAACACATTGACATTAGGAGTCTTCACACGGCACTGTCACCCCACCAGCTATGACAGCCCCATGCATCCCCAAACACAAGGCTGGCACACAGCAGACACTCTGTGCATATTTAAGGGATGGAACTAAAGAGTGGTAACTGCATGACATTTCCTGCAGTCCCCTACTGACTTCTGTTGTCCTCTGGATGGTTAGAACAAGCTGCAACACCAGCTGCGAAGGTTGACAGTTTAAATCAAAGCCAGCAGCAGCAGCAGCAGCCTCAATTCAAAGGAGTGTGTGGCTAGGTGCAGGGATGCTTTATGTAAGAAATAGGAAAAAATAGTCCCCCCTCCTGGGACCCAGGCCACAGTGGCTCCATCACAGGACATTAATGGATTTTCTATTAAATATAAGCCACCTCAAGGAGGAAAAACTGGGGCAGGCAGAGAGAGTTCATGGGGACCTGAGGGGGTGGTTATTGAAAACTAGTGAGAATTCCAGAGCAGTTCACCCAGAATCTATCTTTTATAAGAATCCATTCACTTTGTGGAGTGCTTGGTGAACCCTAATCCATCAATTCCCACTCCCCCAGACCAAAAATAATGCTCTGTAATTTCCCTGATAGCCAGGCAGAATCCATCTTTGACATCTCTGCTTCCTGGGCAAGTCTACATGCCCATTCTGCATGACTAGGGGCTCTAAGCAGGCTCCCTTCCAATTCTGCAGCATTAGAAAGGACAAGCCTTCGGTTCACTGGCAAGTCACCCAGGATGGTAGCAGGCATGACTTCATTAGTTAGTTAGTTAGTTAGTTAGTTAGTTAGTTAGTTAGTTAGCTAGCTGTTTAATTAGTGATGTTGGGTTTCATGTAGCCCAGACTGGCCTTGAACTCCCTAAATAGCTGAGGATGACCTCAGACTTTTGATCCTCCTGCCTCCACTTCCCAGATGTTGGGATTACTGCCTGGTTTAACAGACATGATTTTAATTTTTATCAGTACTTCTAGCTCGTGCTCCTTCTTAGGGGTACAAAAGACTACATTTACTAGCACCCCCAAGGAATAAGAATATGACCAATTCTGGCCACTGGATACTGAGTGAAGACAGCCTCAAGAGCATAAGCAAAATTCCCCATGCATACTCTTGTCTTCAGTGGGGAATCCTTTTTTATTTTTATTTTTTGTCTTTTTGAGACAGGGTCTCCCTGTAGCCCCAGCTGTCCTGGAACTCACTATGCAGACCAGGCTGGCCTTGAACTCACAGAGATCTGCCTGCCTCTGCCTCCCAAGTGCTGGGACTACAGGCGTGCGCCACCACACCCAGAATTCTTAAAAAAAAAAAATTGGGTGTGAGGGATTGGAGAGATGGCCCAGAAGTTAAGAGCACTGGCTGCTCTTGCAGAGGATCTGGGTTCTGTTCCCAGCACCTACCTGGATTCTAACAACTGTCCATAACTCCAGTTCCAGGGGAATATGACACCCTCTTCTGGCCTCTGAGGGAATTGCATAACACTGGCATACTTAAACACATGCAGGCAATATATTCACACACATAAAATCAAAATAAAATTTAAAAAATTTAAAAGTGTGTGTGTGTGTGTGTGTGTGTGTGTCACAGTGCACATGTAAATGTCTGAGGATAGCTTGCTGGAGTTGGTTTTCTTCTTCCACCATGTAGGTCTTGAGGATTAAACTCAGGCCATCAGGCTTGGTGGCAAGCACCTTTACCTGCTGAACCATCTTATCAACCCTCCCCCAGTTTTTTTTTAAACTCTGAAGTTTCATGTTGAGATTTGGGAATCTTATGTGGATATCAGCCACTTTGGAGAGTCACCTAGACACCTGTAGAGGACTTTGTGTGTGTGGGCAGTCAGCTTCTTTACTTCAAAGGCACTGAGTCACTGGTGTTGCTTGTTGTAGCTTGAATGTCACAACTTTTGAGGAGTTGGGCATGAATGGTTTAGGGCATCAAGAGCTGGGCATTGTGTACATAGGCATGCATGTCGTGTGTGGTACCTGGCTAGCCTGATACAGAGGCTAGCCTGCTTAGGGGTATGGGACTGAGAAGCTCACTAAGGGACTGTACCAGGATATATATGCAGCATTAGCTCTTGAAGGGTGAGTTTAGAAGGAATGAGGACTGGACCAAGTTTGGGTACTGGAGAAGGATGGAGTGGGTGGGGATCTGACACTTGGATAGTGGGACAGGAAACATTTCTGCCATAGTTAAATTCCAACAATGCTGCTGGAGCTCCTGGGCCTCGAAACCCCAGAGGTCAGGCACCTTCCCAACCCCAACCCACCCTGCAGCCCACACTAAGGGCAGGACTGAGCAGTTCCCATTCCATGGAAGACAAGTCCAGGAATTCAAATATCCCAGTCAGGAAGCAGATGCCAAGTTTCCAGGCTCAGCATCCTGGTGGACTGGAGTGTTTGGATTCCAGAGAATTTTTCTTGGTCACACACATGTTCACTCTTTGTTCTGTTGGAGCTTGGACCAGACCAGAACCTCTATCTATCTATCTATCTATCTATCTATCTATCTATCTATCTATTATCTATCTATCATCTATCTATATATATAATCTATCATCTATCAACCATCTATCTATATCAATCTATCATCTACCTAACATCTATCTCCATCCTATCTATCATCTATCTATCATCTATCTCCATCTTATCTACCATCTATCTTCTATCATCTATCTATATATATAATCTATCATCTATCAATCATCTATCTATATCAATCTATCATCTACCTAACATCTATCTCCATCCTATCTATCATCTATCTATCTATCTATCTATCTCCAACTTATCTATCATATATCTATTTATCATCTATCTTATCTATCATCTGTCTATATATATCATCTATCATCTATCAATCATCTATCTATATCAATCTATCTATCATCTACCTAACATCTATCTCCATCCTATCTATCATCTATCTATCTATCTATCTATCTATCTCCATCTTATCTATCATATACCTATTTATCATCTATCTTATCTATCATCTGTCTATATATATCATCTATCATCTATCAATCATCTATCTATATCAATCTATCTATCATCTACCTAACATCTATCTCCATCCTATCTATCATCTATTTATCATCTATCTATCTATCATCTATATATATATATCATCTATCATCTATCAATCATCTATCTGTATCAATCTATCTATCATCTACCTAACATCTATCTCCATCCTATCTATCACCTATCTATCTATCATCTATCTCCATCTTATCTATCATCTATCTATTTATCATCTATCTATCTATCATCTATCTATATATATATCATCTATCAATCATCTATCTATATCAATCTATCATCTACCTATCATCTATCTCCATCCTATCATCTATCTATCTATCATCTATCTCCATCTTATCTATC
>NW_008360015.1:99776-183627 GCF_000622305.1 Nannospalax galili | reverse complement strand
CTATCTATCTATCTATCTATCTATCTATCTATCTATCAATCATCTATCTTTTATCTATCATCATCTATCTATCATCTATCGGACATTTACTTTGGAGGCAGAGTCTCACACGCTGGTCTGAAACTCGCTGTGTAAATCTTTAGAACTTTGTTGAGCCTGCAGCCCAAGGTAGTGTAGAGCCCCCCCACCCCCATCTAGCTGGCCCCCTAACCATGGCGCCCTACCTGAAGGCTGAACTCCTGGGCTTTGCGCCTGCGCTCCCTGTGTACGGCGTCTGGGCGCTGGCGGCCGGCCAGGCACAGGAGTTCTCCACGCCGCGCTAGGCCGCCTCCAAGTCGCGGGGCTAGGCAGGCTGCGGTTAAGGCCTTGGGGCCACTCTGGGGACCCGGGAGCACGCCGAGGCTGGGTGGCACTCGAGGGCAGCGTCGTGCCAGGCGCACCAGGCGCTCGCGGCTCAGGCCGCCCACCGCCAGCCCCTCCACTTCCAGGATCTGGTCGCCTGGCCGCAGACCTCCAGCGTGCGCGCTGCTGCCCTCGGCCACCTCCAGCACGAAGCAGGGGCCTGAGCCGCCCAGCCGGAAGCCGAAGTCCTCGGGCCAGCCCTGGTTGGTGGCCGGCATCGCAGCTGGAGAGAGTGGAGAGAGAGAGAGAGAGTAGTATAAATCAGAGAGAGAGGAGAGATGAGAGGGAGGGAGAGAGAGAGAGAGAGAGAGAGAGAGAGAGAGAGAGAGAGAGAGAGACCCTTATGGCTGGATCTCAACTTCTCTACCTTCTCCGTCTGCCTCAATTTCCTTCCATCTGGCCCTCTCCACTCAACACATCTGCCCTTGAAATACAGGAAGGGTAATGGCCCTGGAGGTGGAGCCCAGGGGGGGATCATCAGAAGGGCAGTAGGGTGGTTTGCTGGGCACAGACAGGTGTCACATCCCGCAGAAGCATCATGTAGGTTGGAGGGCCATGATTGAGGCATATAACCTGGGGGCTGATGCTTGCGGTAAATGGGTGCTCTCTAAAGACCTCTCATTTCTCTACAGTGCCTTTAGCTCTGAGTCCTGGGGATTGAACTCAAGTCTTGAGGTTTGATGGCAAAAGTCTTTACCCACTGAGCCATCTCTTCAGCCCCACCCCATACACGCTTAAAAAAGGTTGTTTCCCTTCCATATGATTGTAAAGATAATGAGTACTAGAAATTGCTTAAGAACAAGAAGCTAATAAAAACCAACCTTGGTGGTGCACATCTATGATCCCAGCACTTGGGAGGCAGAGGCAGGAGATTCATGAGTACAAGGCCAGCCTGGGCTACAGAGCATGATTCTCTCTCAAAGAGAGAGGGAGAGGGAAAAGAGAGAAAGGAATAAATTTTACATGGAAATACTAACCTCTTTCCCTTTTGCAAATGCCAGGCCAGAGTTCTACCATTTAGCTACATCCCAGCCCCTTTTAGAGCCTTTTTTTTTTAAGGTTGGAGAGATGGCTTAGCAGTGCATGCTAAGAGTGCACACTGCTCTTGCAGAGGACCAGAGTTCAGTTCCCAGCACCCACATCAGGTGGCTCACTACCTACTGTACTACTCCAAGGGATCTGATACCATCTTCTGGCCTCCATAGACACTGCTCTCATGTGCACATACATGCACAAAAATAAATAAAAATAAAAATAATTTGTTTGGAGATAGGGTCTCTTAGAACCCCAAGTGGCCTGGAACTCACTGTATAGACCAGGCTGGCTTCAATTTCACTGCCTCCCAAGTACCAGGATTAAAGGCATGTACCACCACAGTTGGCCAAAAATAAAGTCTTTTAAAATTAAACAGGGGTCTTGCTAAGTTTTCCAGACAGATATTTTTGATTTGTTTTTCTCTTGTTTTTGTGTTGAGATGAAATCTTGTCACATAGCCCTGGCTTGCCAGGAACTCTCTATGTAGATTAGGCTGGTCTTATAGCAACCCCACCCCTTACTTCTGCCTCCCACATCCTGGGATTACAGGTGTGTGTACCATAGTAGGCTTTGCCCAGGCTGATCTTGAACTTGCTCTGTAGTCCAGCAGGCCTCAAACTTTCAGTCCTTCATGTGCTGCTGACTTGGCGGTAGGGTTGGGATCTACCTTTTGATGTGAGACCCTTCTTCTTGACCCTGTTAAGTATGACTGATTTGGTGTCTCTGGAAACATAGCTCTAGATGGGTTCAGGGGAGGCGGTGTCTGTTCTCTAAAAGAGGGCTGTTAATCTGGACAGGAGAAGTGTCACAGACATAGCCTAGGGAGATTAGTGTGGGGGGAGAGAGAGAGAGAGAGAGAGAGAGAGAGAGAGAGAGAGAGAGAGAGTGTGTTTCTGTCAGGTTTGTGACTAGAAATTCCTTACAGGTGTCTATGGAGGCCTCTGCATTGTGGACAATATGAAATGGGAAGTCTGTGTGTTTGTACATGTGTTTGCATATGTGTGTATATTTGTGTGAGGGGGTGCGTGTAAACATGGGTGTGTGTGCATGTGGAAACCAGACAACAACCTCAGGTGTTATTCCTCAGGCACTGCTCGCCTTTTAAAATATTTATTTTTATTTATGTATTTATGTGTGTATCTGGGTATATATTTGTGCGTGTGCATTTGGGTGCCTGAAGAGGCCACAAGAGGCCTGAAGTTACAGGTGGTTGTGAGCCTCCAGATGTGGGTGCTGGGAATTGAACCTGGGTCCTCTACAAGAGCATCAAGTTTTCTTAACCTCTGAACCATCTCTCCAGCAACCCCCACATATCCTTTTTTTTTAGACAAGGTCTCTCACTGGCTTGGAACTAACTCCTCATGTAGGTTAGGCTGACTGGCCAGCAAGCTCCAGGGCTTTGCTTGTCTCTGCCCTCACTGCTCTGGATCATCATACCCAGATTTATTTTAACTGTGTTCTGGAGCTGAACTCAGGTCTTTGTGCTTGAAAGATATTGACTGAGCCATCTCCCTAGTCTTCCTTTTTAAAAATATTTTATTTTATGTGTATGAGTGTATTGCCTGTCTGTGTGGAAGTATACCCATGTTGTGCAATGCTCATGGAGGTCAGAAGAGGGTGTTGGATATCCCCTGAGACTAGAGTTACACAGTTGTTAGCCACTACATGGGTGCTGGGAATTGAACCCAGTTCCCTTAAAGACCAGCCAGTGCTCTTAACCTCTGAGCCATTTCTCCAGCTCCCTTTTTGTTTTTAAGACAGGTTCTCACTATGTAGCTCAGGCTAGGCTTAAACTCACACCAATCCTCCTGCCTCTACCCTCATGAGTGCTGGGATTATGGGTGTGAGTCACCACTACTTCTGGGGATGAGTCTTATCTGATCAGAAGGTTTAAGGGCTCCCTGATGCTGGCTCAGAGGGCCCCTGAAGACTGTTTTTTATGTGTATATGCACATGTGTGTGGGTACCCAGAAAGGCCAGAAGTGGGTGCTGGGTTCCCTAGAACTGGAGTTACAGGCAGTTGTGAGTTGCCCAGTGTCAGTGCTGGGTACTGAATTTGGGTCCTTTGCAAGAGCAGCAAGTGCTCTTAACTACAGAGCCATCTCTCACCCCCTGAAAGTTGTTTGTATGTTTGCTACAGGATCTTGTGTAGTCCAGGCAGGCCTTGGACTTGCTCTGTAGCTGAGAGTCACCTTAAACTTCCTGCCTCTACCTCCCCTGCTGGAATTATAGGTGTACTCCATCATATTCAGTTTTATGTCATGCTGGGAATGGAACTCAGAGCATTGCACATGCTAGGCAAGGGTTTTACCAATTGAGCTACATCCCCAGCCCCTGAAGGTTGCATTTGAAGGCCCTGGACTCAGAAGCCCCTCAACCCTCTGCAGGTGCTTGGAGACCTGCCTAACAGAGTCCTCTCAGGAATTCCCTCTTCCAGGAAACAGCCTGTCCAAGGAGGCTTGGGAATTGCTTCTTAGAAGATGGAGAATTTGGCAAGGGAGGAAGGTCCAGCTTTCCAATACCATGGTGAACTATGTGAAAATGTCCTTAGGGTGACAGGCAGTGAGATGTGCCTTGTCTCCTGTTACCAGTGAGCACAGTGTAAGAATTCCTCACAATGGGCAGGGTGGAGGCTATTGTAGCCTGAGGCTGGTGGGAAGTCGGTCCTGAGCCTGCAGGTAAAGGAGCCCTAATCCTTATCTGCTCAGGATGGGCATAGACCCTCAGGGACACTTCCCCATCACTTATCAAAACTTTTTGGCTCCCATGGGCTAGAAAGATAGCCCAGGGTTAAGAGTACATAATGCTCTTCCGGAGGAACTGAGTTTGATTCCCAACACCCACATCAAGCAGTTCATAGCTGCCTGTAACTCCAGCTCCAGAGAATCTGATGCCTCTGGCCTGTATGAGCACTATACTCATGTGCACATACAACCCCCTACACACACAAATACACAGAATTAAAAAGAAAAATAAATTTTAAATACAAAAGCTGGGTGTGGTGGTGCACACCTTTAGTCCCAGCACTCGGGAGGCAGAGGCAGGTGGATCTCTATGAATTCAAGGCCAGCCTGGCCTACGTAGTGTGTTCTCAGGACAGCTGGGGCTACAGGGAAACCCTATCTCAAAAATACCAAAACAATAAAAATAAAAAACTTTGGGTTCCTGTGGTTCATTGGGCACAGGTGAGGTTGTGATTGTACTACATCCTGGAGAGATGAGGTCATTCCTTTTAATTACTGAGCCATCTCTCCTGTCCCTTATTTTTCTCTTGTATCCCCTCCCCTTTCTAAGACAGGATCTCAGGTAACCCAAGCCAGCCTGGAACGTGCTGTATAGCCAAGGATGACCTTGAATTTCTGATCCTCCTGCCTCCACCTCCTGAATGTTGAAATTACAGGCAACCCATGCTGGCCTCAAACTTTCTATGTAGTCCAGACTGGTCCTAAATTTCTGATCCTCTTACTTCCACCTTCCAAGTGCTAGGATTCCAGGCATGCACCACTACATCTGATTTATACAGTGCTGGGGATGGAACCCAGGGCCTCATTCATGCTAGATAGACACTGTATCAACTGAGGTACATCCCCAGCCCAAGACTCACTTCTTTTGTTGTACAAAAATTGACCTGTGTGGGCTGGAGAAATGGTTCAGCAGTTAAGAAAACTGGTTGTTCTTGTAGAAGACCCAGGTTCGAATCCCAGCACCCACATGGCATCAAACAACAGTCCATAACCAGTTCCAGGGGATCTGAGAGCCTCTTCTGTCCTCTGTGGGCACTGCAGGACAAGGGTGCACTTACCTACATGCAGGCAATACACGCATACATATAAGATAAAAATAAACAAAGTATTTTTTTAAATGTTTAAAAAAATAATTGACCTGAGGGACTAGAGATGGTTCAGAAGTTAAGAGTGAAGGAGTGCCCCCCAGACCCCCTCCCTGTCCTCTGAGAAAGAGCTGCCCTCCTCCTGACTCTGGAAATCCCCTACATTGTTCGACCCCTTTCCTGGTACATCTGTTTATGGTTTCTATGGAAATGGTCTGGGGCAGGAGAAGAAGAACATTCTGCCCCAGGTAAGCTAGCCAATGGCTGTATAGGTTAAGGCTCTGAAAATCAGCCCTAGATGTTCAAATCCTTTCCTGGTTCTTCTGTTTATGGTTTCTATAGAAATCCCCTACGCTGTGGTTTTGGTGCTTAAAAGCCCTGTGTTTCCACAGCTCTGGGTCGCAGTGCAGCTCCCGGGCCTGCCTGCATCCCCGGCCAGTAGGTCTCAGATAAGCAGGTAAGTTTTCCTGAGTCTCAGTGTCCGAGTGGTCAATTCAGGGAATTCTTCAGACCCCGAACAAGAGCACTGACTGCTCTTATCTCTAGAGGACTTGAGTTCAGTTCCCAGCACCCACATAGGAGCTCACAATGGTCCATAACTCCAGTCCCAAGGGATCTGATGCCCTCTTCTGGCCTCCATGGTACTGCATGCACATGGTGCACTTACATGCAGGCAAAACATTCACACACATAGAATAAAAATAAATAAATAAGGCCAGGCATGGTGGCACACATCTTTAATCCCAGCACTCAGGGGGCAGAGGCAAGTGGATCTCTGTGAGTCCTAGGCCAGCCTGGTCTACAGAGTGAGTTCTAGGCCAGCTGGGGCTACAGGGAGACCTTGTCTCAAAAAGACCAAAAATAATAAATAAATAAATAAATTAATTAATTAATTAATTTAAAGGAGGGAATAACTGGAAACTGAATTTGGAGCCAAGACACACAGTCTCTTCTCCAAAATATGCTTATTCTGAGCAGCACACTCATGTTGGACATTAGGGCTACTTACATAATCCCATCACACCCCTCCACTCAGCCTAGGGGGCCTACAAAAGCTAAAAAGACTGATCAGCAGGGCCAGCAAGATGGCACAGTGTGTAAAGGTTCTTGCCATTAAGCCTGAGGACCTGAGTTGGGACCCTGGGACCCACAAGGTGGAAAGAGAGAATTAACCCCTGCAAGTTGACCCTGACCTCCACAGGTGTGCTGTGGCACATGCATGTACAAACATGACCCATGCATGTGCACATGTGCACCCACACCTGCAAAGTAAATAGGTTGTCAGCAGACCCCCAGGACTTCTGAACTTTGTCAAACTTTCTGATGTGTCCCCATCCCTGAAAACTGACTGCTGTCCTCTCCCATCCACCTGCCTCCCCTCCCCCACTGTATGGGTCACCTTTCCCTTCCTCCACCACACTTACCAGCTCTTGGATACAAGAATCCAAGCTCCCCAGTAGGCTGACTGGACCATTTCAGGGCATGAGTGGGAAGCATCTTGAGAAGCCCCCATTCTAGATTACTGGGGGCTATGCCTGTTCCACACATTCACTCACTCACCTGCCACTTGAATGACTGAGGTGGTCAGGGGACAAAGCCCAGCATTTGTAGATCAAGTAGGGACACCAGCTTTCTGCCGGCTCTGTGTCACTCAGGGCCTTGGCATCGGTTACTGATGCGCCTGGGGTGACAGCTGTGGTTTCAAAGGCAAAGCTATACTCTGAGTAATCTGAGAAGGTCCCCTGTTACCAGGTAGACCAGCAGGATGCCTGGACAGCTTGGCTGAGACCCAAACTGGCCAGCCCATGCTGTATAGTCCAGAGGGCCAAGCAACGCTCCTCAGGCAGAAGTGGGGACTTGGTGGGGTTGAGTCTGGGGTTAGTCTAACCTTAGGTCTGGAAGGTAGGTAGAGAGGATTCAAATGGGTTGTTTTTTGAGGGGTTGGGGAGTAATTAGCCATCATTTCAGTGGGACCAGTAATGGGAGAAGGGACTGCTGGTAAGATCAAGTCTGGCATGGAATCCAGTCTCCACAGAAAATGTCACAGCAGGAGACCACAGGCTAGTTTTATTAGCAACACAGAGAGAGACACTGCCCAGAAAAAAACAAATTGGGAGGCTGGGGATGCAGCTCAGTTGGTAGAGTATGTGCCCAGTATGCTTAAGCCTTGGGTTCCATCCCTAGCTCTGCATAAAATAATAGGTAGTAGTGCATGGCTGTAATCCCAGAGCTGGGGAGGTGGAAGCAGGAGAATCAGGAATCAAGTTTAACCTCAGTTATATCATGAGTTCAGTGCTAGCCTGGACTAAAAGAGACTATCTAAAACAAACAAACAAAGGGCTGACAGATGGCTCAGTGGTTAAGAGCACTTCCTGCTCTTGCAAGAGGACCCAGGTTTGGTCCCCAGCACCTATATGCTGGTTAACTACTGTCTGTAGCTCCAGTTCCAAGGATTCTAATATCCTCTTCTGGCTTCTGAGGGCACTGTAAATAAGGGTGGACTTTACATACATGCAGGCAAAATGCTCATACAAATAAAAATAAATAAAATATATCTTTAAAAAATGAAAGAGAGGGGCTGGAGAGATGGTTCAGTGGTTAAGAGCACTGACTGCTCTTGCAGAGGACCTGGGTTCAATTCCCAGCACCCACATGGCAGCTACGAACCGTCCTTAACTCCAGGGGAATCTGAAGCCCTCTTCTGACCTCTGCAGCATTACATGACATGGGTGTACTCACATATATGCAGGCAATACACTTATACACATGAAATAAAAATAATAAAATATTTTTTTAAAAAAGAAAGAAAAAAGTTTAAAGATTCTTTTCTTGGCCAGGCATGGTTTCACAGGCCTGTTCTCCAAGTACTTGGGAGGTTGTGGTAGGAGGATCATATGTTCAAGGCCAGTCTTGGCAACTTAGTAAGACTAGATCGCAAAATAAAAAGCACAAACATGGCTGGGAATGTAGCTCAGAGGTAGAGCATTTATCTTGATTAATCCCTAGTGAAAAGCTAGGGGTATGGCTCAGAGGTACAGCACCTGCCTAGAATCCCTCAGTGAGGGGCTGGGGGTGTAGCTCTGAGGTAGAACTCTTGCCTTGCATAGACTGAATTCCCAATACACCCTGAAAATGTCCTCTTGGGTGTATGAAGAGGTCAAGATGAGAAGCCATAGTGATTAAGCTATATGCTTTTTATCTTTGCTGTACCTTAACATGCTGTGTTATTCTCGCTACCTCTCAGACACACAGACACAGACACAGACACAGACCACACACACAGAAAAAGAGAGAGAGGACAAACCTATCTACATTCTCATCTACACTATATACTCTGCACTTTGGGCCTTATCCTCCTACAAATCATGACCATGAATGAGCAAGAGTGTTCCAGAGCAGAGCAGGATCCAAGTATCTAATCATATGCTCCTGTAACAGAAGACATCTTAGAGCAGAGCATCAAATGCCTAACAGCCACTTAATTGTTGGGCTGTGTGGCAATTAGACATGAACAGCAGTAGTCACACGGGTGACTTGATAAGCCCTTTTTGTCTTCTATATTAACAAACTGAGCTAAGTGTGGTGGTGTGTGTCTGTAATCCCAGCATTTGGGATGTGGGGGCAAGAGGATCCAGAGTTCAAGGCCATCCTTTCCTTGGTTACACAGCAATTTTGAGCCTGGGCTGATAAGATCTTGTCTCAAAACACAACAGGGGTCATGGAGAGATGGTTCAGTGGTTAAGAGCACTGGTATCTCTTACAGAGGACCTGGGTTCGATTCTCAGCACCCACATGGCAGCTAACAACCATCCTTAACTCCAGTTCCAGGGGAATCTGATGCCTTCTTCTGACCTCGGTGGGGATTGCATGACACAGGTACACTTATATACATGCAGGCAATACACATAAAATAAAAATAAATAAAAATATTTAAAGAAAAATAACAGGCTGGAGAGATGGCTCAGCAGTTAAGAGCGCTGACTGTTCTTCCAGAAGGCCCAGGTTCAGTTCCCAGCACCCAAATGGTGGCTCTCAATTGCCTGTAACTCCAATTCCAGGGGATCTGAATACCCTCATCTGTCCTCTTCAGGTTCCTGCACACATATGGTACACATAAACTCATGCAGGCACATACACATATACATACAAATAAATAAAATTTTTTAATAAACCAGATATGGCGGTGCTGAGTAAAATTAACCTAATGAACTCTGACCTCAGTATAACTCTGTTCTGTATGGAAGATGAATAGGCACTAACAAGAGCCTTCTGTACCCCGAACAATAAGTGTGCTTGTTGATATATGTAGGAATAACAGGACTTTGTAATAGTGCTTTTAAGGTTTTTAGCCTCTACCTTAGACCTGTGTTTAAAAGCCGTAAGAAGGAAAAAATCTTTCAGTCTGAGTTCAGTTGACACTAACCCTGAGAGAGATTTTAAGATCTTTATTGTTTCCTGAGTGACAGGAGGATCCTTTGTGTTAATGAAAAGACTCTTGGTGGGCTCCTGGGTACCAAAGGATGGGGGCTGGATGCCAGGGGAACCAGCCATATGACTAGAAGGTTGGAACTCTCAACTCCATCTCCAGCTCTGAGGGAGAAGAGCAGAGCTGGCAGTGGAGTTAATTATCAGTGGCTGATGGTATAATCGGTCATGCCACTGATAGAACCTTCATGGGACAAGCTTCCCAGGGTATCTGCATTGGGAAACAAGAAAGCAGTGTGCCCAAACTCCATGGGGACAGAAGCTGTTGTGCTCAGGACCTTCCCAAACCTTACAGGATATATCTCTTGGGCCAACAAGATGGTTCAGTGGGTAAAGGCTCTTGCTGCCAAGCCTAATGATCCAAGTTCGAAACCCAAGACACACATGATGAATGTGTTTTGTTTATATTTATTTATTTATTTATTGTTTGTTTGTTTATTGGACATAGGAACTCCCTATGTAACTCAGGCCAGCCTCCATCCCACAGTCCTCTTCATCTTAGTCTCCTGAGTGCTGAGATAATAAGCCTGTGCGACCATGCCCAACTTTATATGCATGTGTGTAGTGATTTAGTTATTATTTTTGTATATATGGACCACATGTATGTACACATGTGTGGGGACTAGAGGTTAACCTCAGGTGGTGTTTCTCAGGCATCATATGTACATCTAGGGGGCGGGTATGTGTATATGAGTGCTGGTGCCCAAGGAGGTCAGAAGAGTGAGTTGAAGAGTGTGTTGGATCCCCTGGAGCTGGAGTTACAGGCAATTGTCACCACCCACTGAGGATGCTGGGAACTGAACTCCCGTCCTGTACAAGAGCAGCAAGTATTCTTAACTGCTGAGTCATTTCCATCTTGTTTTTTGAGACAGGGCCTCTCATTGGCCTGGAACTCTCCAAGTAGGCTAGACTTGCCCAGGGATCCTCCTGTCTCTTCCTCTCCAGTTCTGTCATCACAAGCCTGCACCATCATGCTCACCTGAGTGCTGGGATCAGACTCAAATTGTAGGGGCTGGTGAGATGGCTGAGTGGGTAAAGGTTCTTGCTACCAGGACCCGAGTTTGATCCCTGGAACCCACATGATGGAAGGAGAAAACCAATTATTGTAAGTTTTCCTGACCTCCAAAGATACACACTCTGTCATACATCTATGGGCACACATATGCATATAGAAACAAATAAATAAATGCAATTTAAAATTTTTAAGGAAAAACTCAGGTCTTTATGTTTGTGTGGCAAGCACTTAACAACTGAGCTATCTCCTCAGTACCCTGCTTGTTTTAAATTGACACATAATAAAAATTATTGCCTTTTTTTTGAGACAGGGCCTCATGTAGCCCAAGATGGTCTTGAACTCACTATATAGCTGAGGATGACCTTGAATTTCTGATCTTCCTGACTCCATGTCCCAACTGCTGACATGCATGATAGACATGGTCCATCATGACCCATTTATGTGATACTGGGGATGGAACCCAAAGCTTGGTGCACACTAACAAGCCCTCTACCAACTGAGCTACATCTTCAGCCCCAATTTATGGGCATTTGTGCCTGATAAAATGACTTTTGTGAGCAACTGACATTGGTAAGCAAACTATGCTCCAAGTTCTATGATCTACTGTCATACATTAACTGAACCCAAGGAAGAGGTTGGGTTGATCACAATTATACATACTGTTGTAGTCAACACTATCCCACCACACACACACACACACACACACACACACACACACACACACACACACACAGAATCAGTGAGGAAGCCAAGTATGTTCATTGTTTTTTTTGCTGTTTCTGCAACAGAAATATCTGATAGAAACAACCTATGTAAGTAAAGATCTGCCTTGGCTCACAGTTTCAGAGGGTTCAGCCTGTCTTAGCAAGGAGGGCTGGCTGAGGGCAGCACCATATATCACATTAGGCAGGAAGCAGAGAAAACAGGATTGTTAGTACTTCCTGGCTTTCTCCTTTCTTCCTACCCCCCCCAACCTTTTATCTAAACTGGGCCCTCAGCCCCTGGTATACCATCCCTCACATTGAGGGTAGGACTAACTCTCTGGAAATGTCACAGACATACTCAGCAGTGTACCTCAGTCTCCTAGGTGACTCTAAATCAAGTAGCATTAACAATGAAGATTTACAATCCTACCGAGGAACCTTGTCCAGGATAACGCTGCCACAAGCTGTGTGAGAGGAGTGGGTGATTTATGGTGATCACTGGAAAGCAGAGGGTAAAGTCTGTAGGATTCCTTGATGTTGGAATCTGAGTTGTAAAAATGGAAAGTAGAGTCCAGATGCCGCCAACCCTGGAGTTGGAGAGATGGCTCAGCAGCTAAGAGCACTGGCTGTTCTTCTAGAGGACCTAGGTTTGCTTCCCATCAACCACATGGCAGCTCACAACCATTCACAACTCCAGTTCCAGGGGTTCAGACACCATCTTCTGACTTCTGCAGGCATTGCACAACATGGGTGCACTTACATACATGCAGGCAAAATACTCATGGAAACCCTGTCTCAAAAAGACAAAAAAAAAAAAAAAAAAAAAAAAAAAAAAAAAAAAAAACCAAAAAAAAAACCAAAACCAAAACCAAAACAAATAATTTTTTAAATGATGCCAACCCTTCTCCACAATTCCCACTGAAGCATCTCTGGGGAATGTTTCCCACACCTACAGGTAATGATGCTTTCTTGGGCCTGGCTGCCTCCTGAGAGAAGAATGAAGGAAGTCTGGTCAGGAAAGCAGCAATAAAAAGAGCACTGGACTAAATAGTCCCATGGAGGGCTGCAGTGGCAATAAGAGAAGAGGGGCCAGCAAGATGACTCAGTGTACTGGGTAAAGGTGCTTGCTGCCAAGTCTGATGATTTAAGTTCAATCCCTGGAGCCCACATGGTAGAAGGAGAGAACTGATTTCTATACAGGCACCAAGGCACGTGCACACTCACATACAGACACACATGTACATACAAAGAAAATAAATAAATGTAAAAAGAGAGAACTAAAAGAGAACCAAATTGTATTTTGTTTTGTTCTGGTTTGGTTTGCCTTTTGAGACAGGAGCTCTAGCCCCAGCTGGCTTGGAACTCAAACTCACTATGTAGACCAGGTTAGCGTCCATCTCACAGAGATTCACCTGCCTCTGCCCCCTGAGTGCTGGGATTAAAGGTGTGCATCATTATACCTGGCTTACAATTATTTTTGAGGTAGGGTCTTATGTAACCCAGCGTGACCTCAAACTCACTATGTAGCCTGGGCTGACCTTAAACTCCTGATCCCAGTGCCTCTACCTTCCAAGTGCTTTGATTATAGGCATATGCCACTGTGCCCTGTTTTATGCGGTGCTGGAGATCAAACTCAGGGCTTCGTGCATTTTAGGCAAGTGCTCTACCAATTGAGCTGCAACCCCAGCCCCCAACGTGTTCTCCTGTTCTCATACTAAGTACAAAACTCAATATAGACCACTCTAACTTCAGATGTGTGGAGTTTTTTTCCTCACCAAGAAATTCTCCAGCAGATCCCAGCTGGGCGTCTGTATTCATTCAGTTCTGACATGGCTACCTGGAGTTCAACACAGAGCCCATAGGTTAGAGGTTCAGTCCATCAAGACTATCCACCAGCTCAAATACAAATAGCAAGTTCCAAGTTGGCACCTGTGATGTACAGACCTATGAAGGGTCATCCCCAAACTCTCATGTGGAAGGCTTGGGTCCCAGTGCGGCCAGGTTGAAAGGGGAGGTTTGAGGGATGTGCTTTCATTTTGTTTCCTGTTGCTGTGATAAAATACCCTGACAGAAGTGACTTAGGGGAGAAATGGTTTATTTGGCTCATGATTCCAGGTTATAGTCCAACATTGTGGGGAAGTCAAGGCAGCAGGAACTACAAGCAGCTGGTCACTTCCCATCTACAGTCAAGAACAGAGACAGACTGAGTGCATGCATGCTTAGGACTCAGCTAACTGACATACACAGACACAGAGACACAGACAGACACACACACACCACAAAGTAAATAAAATGTCTGTTTTATTACTACAAGCAGCTGGTCATTTCCCATACACAGTCAAGAACAGAGACAGAATGAGGACATGCATGCTTAGGACTCAGCTAACTCACACACATACACACACACACACACACCTATAAATGTCTAATAAATGTCTATTATTGTTGAGTATGTGTACAACGTGTGTGTTTATTATTGTTGAGTATCTATGTGTATGATGTGTGTGTAATAAAATAAAATGTCTATTATTGTTGAGTATCTATGTATATGACGTGTGTGTGTGTGTGTCTCGCAACACTCATGGAGGTCAGAGGACAACTTTGTGGAATCAGTTCTCTCTTTCCACCTTTATGTGGGTTCTGAGGATCAAACTCAAATCACCAGGCCTGTATGGCAAATATCCTTTACCTGCTGAGCCATCTTGCAGGTCCTTTCTTTTTTCTTTCTCTTTCTTTCCTTTCTTTTTTCTTTCTTTCTTTCCTTTCTTTCTTTCTTTCTTTCTTTCTTTCTTTCTTTCTTTCTTTCTTTCTCTTTCTTCCTTCCTTCCTCTTCCTTCCTTCAATATTTTAAATATTTAATTAATTTTGTGTGTGCCTGTGTGCATGTACCCATGCATGCCACAGTGCACATGTGGAAGTCAAACAAAAATTTGCAGAAATGGCTTCTCTTCTTTTTTAAAGAATAATTTATTGAGAGTTTCATGCATGCATATAAGGTGTTTTGATCAAATCCATGCCCACTCCCTCCCCTCCAACTCCTCCCATATCTCCCCATCACACTTTTTTCTCATAACTTCATGTGTTCTTCCTTCTTCTTTTTTTTTTGTCTTTTTGAGACAGGGTCTCCCTGTAGCCCCAGCTGTCCTGGAACTCACTATGTAGACCAGGCTGGCCTTGAACTCACAAAGATCCGCCTGAGTCTGCCTCTTTTTTAAATGGGGTTTTTTGCTACTCTAACATTACCCGCTCTGAAGAGGTAACCCTAAAATCTTTTAAGGCTTAGATAAAAGCTCCAAAATACTTTTGACATTTTAAAAATATTTTATTATTTTTATTTTATGTGTATGAGTGTTATGCCTGCATGTAGGTAAGTGCACTCGTGTTATGCAATGCCCATGGAGGACAGAAGAGGCTGTTAGATACCCTGGTGTTTACAGACAGTTGTTAGCTGCCATGTGGGTGTTGGGAATCTTCTGCAAGAACAATCAATGTTCTTAACTGCTGAGCCATCCCTCTAGCCCCCTACTTTCAACATTTTTGGCCTGTGGACTGGAGTATGTTGCTAAGAGGCCCAAGGACATTGTGAGTTTTAGCCAAGAAAGTGGCTACTTTTCTTTGGAGTCTTTTTACCCTACCTGCCTAGCCAATTCCTAACTCCTATTCTTATCACACCATCCTCTGAAGAGGTTACCCAACTTGGGGATAGGGAATTGGGACACAACTGCTCTGGCTTCTTCCATGCTGAACAGGGATGCAGGGTGAGGCAATTGGGGTACCCCTTCAGTGGGTCTATCTAAAAGACTCCCAAATTGCATAACTCTTATCTGTAGGGGGAAAAGAAAGTCCTTGACTGGTGAATAGGAGATGTGTAGGAGAAGTAAAGGCAAGAGTAATTAGCATTACAAGTTCTAGAAAGGGAACTAGAAAAAAGTCAGAACAGGGCAATTTTCAAATGGTCATATGAGAGTCCATTGGAATTTCTTGACAAGGGTTTCCAAAAGACCATGTGGGATCTGGGTATTGGACTCAGGTTATCAGGCTCAGCAGCAACCTTTACCTGTTGAGTCATCTTGTGAATCTTTCCCTCCCTCCTTCCCTCCCTCCCTCCCTCCCTTCCCTCCCTTCCTTCCTTCAGATTGGGTCTGATGTGGTCCAGGTTGGCCTCAATCTTGCTCTGTAGTTAAGGATAGCCTTGAACTCCTGATCTCCCTGCCTCCACCTCCCTGCTGCTGGGATTACAGGTATGCCTCACCCTGCCTGGTTCCTTGACAATTTGCCCCATCCCCCTGCCGTTTCTCACCAACATGGCTGCCATCTTGAGCTGTTAAAGGGAAAATAAGATGGTATTCTTATAAGAGGAGGAAATTGGGGCAAAGACACATAGAGTGATGCTCATATGTAGAAACAGGAGAACTCACCATTTGCAAGCCATAGAGAAGTCTTAGAAGAAATAAATGTGCTAACACAAGTCTCAGAATTCTCTTCAGGACTCTGAGAATATACATTTTGAGGATGGGGATGCAGCTCAGTGGGTAGAGTGTTTGTCTACTATACAGGAAGCCCTGGGTTCACCCCTAGCACCACACAAACCAGGTGTGGTGGTGTCCATCTGTAATTCTAGCACTGGGGAAGTGGAGGCAGGAGGATCACAAATTCAAGATCATTCTGGTTTACATAGGAAACTTGAGTCTAGCCTGTGTTACAAGTCTCTGTCTCAAAACAAAACAAAACAATTCTGCTGTTGAAACTTCTTGCCTGTGGCATTTCATCCCAGGGTTCCCAGCAGTCTAGACAGCCATACTGAGATTTTATCTGAATATAAAAGGCTTTAATTCAGGGTATGGTGAGGGCAAGAGGAAGAAGCTTTTCCCGGGAGAGCAAATGAAGTCAGACAGAGATACATGAGGAAAACCCAGACATCGGTTTGAAGCTGGCCAGAGTCCTGCTCTCTTCCTGCCAAGTCTACCAGACACATTCAACCTTTCCAGAATGAAGAGACAGGGTCCAAGCTTGGATTTACACTGTTCATCATGCACTCCCGCCCAAAGCTCTGTGTGTGTCTGCAATGTGCCCTTAAAATTTTAGGTGACAGGCAGGACGTGGTGCGTGCCTGTCATCCTAGCACTGGGGAGGTGGAGGCAGGAAGATCAGCAGCTCAAGGTCATTCTTGGCTAGTTACATAGCGAGTTTTAGGCTAGCCTGAGATACACGAGATTCTGTTTCAAACAAAATCTTGAGTGAGGCTGGAGAGATTGCTCAGTGGTTAGGAACACTTGCTGTTCTTCCAAAGGACCCAGGTTTGCTTCCCAACACCCATATAGAAGGTAATAACCATCTGCAACTCAAGTTCCAGGAAATTTGACACCCTCTTCTGGTCTCCATAGGCACCAGAGTCATGTGGTACACTTACATACATGCAGGCAAAAACTCATACACATAAGATGAAAATATTTTTTATAATGTCTGGGGTGTTCAAGGCCTGCCTGGTCTACATAGTTAGTTCCAGGACAGCTGAGGCTACAGAGAGACCCTGTCTCAAAAAGACCAAAAAAAAATGTCTGGGGTGACAAGGAAGTATCAGGTGATACACATCCTGAAGGGCAAAGGTGTCAGCTTAAATGAGGGACCAACTTTGTAACTGAACCCGTGTTAACCAAAGAATGATATAATTTTGCTGCTTGGCAGTTGTGACTACACCATGTTGTAACTTTCTCTAACAACATGGGCAGTGTATTAGTCAGCATCATTAAAACTAGCTGCTGTAACAAACAGCCTTCAATTTCAATGGCTTCACATAACCAAGTTTGACCTCACACAACCAAGCATTGACCTCTCTGAGCCCACTAGCATCACTTTGTCATTCTGTTCATTTCCTGTTAGTCTTGTTCCCTTACATTCATTTTAGTTACTTTATCTTTTGTGTGTCTATACAAACTGTACCATTGTGTATATACATGGATGTTCCCACAGTGGTCAGACAGAGTTGAAATGGAGTTGTGAGCACTTGATGGGCTAGTCTGAAGCCACCCTTGGAGCCAGAATGGGTGGGGGACACCTGACATTGCTCCCCATTACATGAAGTCTATTTGAGGCTTGTTCTAGCCCTCTCATTGGCCTTACCTGTTTGCACTTCCCTGGGGAGATCACGCATTCCATCTGACTTCGTGTGTGTGTATGTATGTATGTGTGTGTGTGTGTGTGTGTGTGTGCCCATGTGGAGACCAGAGGGAGACACTGAGTGTCTTCTTCACTCACTCTCCACTTTACTCCCTTGAGTCAGAGTCTCCCACTGAACTGCAGATCACCACTGCAGCTAGGCTAGCTGGCCAGTGAGTGCCTGGGATCCTTGCTGAGGCTGCAGATGTGCACAGCCATTCGTTTTTTCACATGGGTGCTGGGGATTCGAACTCAGGTTCTCATGCTTGCATAGCAAGCCTTCTTACCCACTGAACCATCACTCCAGTTTCAGATCCTCTTTTTTCTACTGGCCCTGCTTTTTTTCTTTTTTAAAATTTTGTATTTTTATGTGTATGCATGTATTGCCTGCATGTAGGTAAGTGCACCTGTGTCATGAAATGCCCTTGGAGGTCAGAAGAGGCTGTCAGATCCTCTAGGACTGGAGTTATGGACAGTTGTTAGCTGCCATGTGGGTGCTGGGATTTGAACCTGGGTGTTCTGCAAGAACAACCAGTGTTCTTAACTCCTGAGTCATCTCTCCAGCCCCAATTCTTTTTTTAAAAAAAATTTATTTCTTATTTTTATTTTATGTGTATGAGTATATTGCCTGCATGTATGTGAGTGCACCCATGTCATGCAATGCTGCAGAGGTCAGAATAGGGTTTCAGATTCCCCTGGAACCAGAGTTAAGGACAGTTTGTAGCGGCCATGTGGATGCTGGGAATCAAACCCGGGTCCTCTGCAAGAGCAGTCAGTGCTCTTAACCACTGAGCTATCTCTCCAGCCCGTTTTGTTTTGTTTTGTTTTTTGAGACAGGGTCTTACTATGCAGCCCCAGCTGGCCTGAAACTATGTAGACCAGGCTGGCCTCAAACTCACAGAGATCCACCTGCCTCTGCCTCCTGAGTGCTGGGATTAAAGGCGTGCACCACCCTTACTGGCTTTTTTTATTCAAGAGTCTCTCAGCCTCTCTACTCTCTCACTCCTCCTAAGGAACAGCATCTCTTCTGTGACCTTGTACCACTGCACAGACGACAACTCTGTGGATAAAATTTCCTTCCCCTGACTGAATATTCATTTCCTTGAACCTACACCAGAAGATGGTTGCCAGGAAGGAATCTTATTGATTTGCCTTTGAGTGTGGAAGCTGGAGGACAGGTACCACACACTCTCACCATCTCCATTGTGCCTTCATTCATCCCTGGGTTAATAGTAAATTTGGGGGATATTTTTGACATATTCCTCCCATTGTTCCAAATATCACAACTTATTAGATACCCACTCGTGCTCTGCCTATCCCATACCCATGCTCCCGCCTATGAGTTTCTCCACCAAGATCTCCTTTCTGGGGAGAAACTGATTCCCCTTCCTGTGCTGCCTCTGCAGTGAGTTGGACTCCTGTGGCCCAAGCCACATTACTTTTCTATTTCTTGCTCCTGTCATTGGTTCAAGGGCAAACATACAACCTGAGCTAGCCCCAGGTGAATCTCAGCATTCCTATAGGAACGCTAGGGTAGCTGTCCTTCCCCTCTCGTTCCATATGAATATAGATGCATGTTTCAATTGTGGCTGGCAGTCATTTTATCACCAGGAGGAAAGTTGGCTGGCATGTGTAGTTGGCGTGTGTGTGTGTGTGTGTGTGTGTGTGTGTGTGTGTGTGTGTTTGCAGGGCAGAGTTCCTAAACAGCAAGCCATCTCTGTTTTTGAGATACGGTCTCTCACTGGGACCTGGGACTAACTGAATAGGCTTGACTGGCTGCACAGTGAGTCCCAGGGATCCACCTGTCTCTGCCTCCCCAGTCTTGAGATTACAAGTTTGTGCCACCACACTTTTTTTTTTCTTTTAGTTGGGTTCTAAGGATTCAGGACCTCATGTTTGTATTTTACCAACTGAGTCATCTGCCCAGTCCTGGAATACTGTTTTTTTGTTTGTTTTCAAGAGCCTCACTATGTAGCCCTAGGGGCCTCCAACTCCAACTCACTATGTAGACCAGGCTAGCCTCCAAGCCCACCTGCCTCTGCCTCCTAGGTCCTGGAATTAAAGGTGTGGACCATCATGCCTTTTTTTAATTGAATGATGATTTTGAGATGCGATGACATTCCAGTGGTGGCAGAATGAGGCAAAAAGAACCTATGACTAGGCATGCTATTTGAGAAACTGAGGCAGGAGGATCCTGGGTTTAAAACTAGCCTGGACTTTATAAGTTCCAAAATAATATTGGGCTACAGGGGAGACCCTGTCTCCCTTCTCACACCCCACCCTCTGGAAACAAATTCTGTCCATAATGATATCATTCTGCTGTTGAATCAAGCCATTCCTGAAACCATTATTAATCTCTGGGTGCCAAGAAGTTTCCTTTGTGGTTTAATGCAGTGTGAGTTACTATCGTAGCTTAATTAACTGCAGTGGCCAACAATTAATACAGAGACAATACAGGTCAAAATACTGTGATAGGATCCCCCTCACAAAGATTTAGGGGAGAGGGGCTTAATTGGCTCACAATTCCAGGTCACAGTTCATCATTGAGGGGTGTCAATCTGGAACCTGACGCAGCTGGCCGCATCACATCCCAGTCAGGAGCAGAGCAAGATGAACGCATGCACACTTAGCACTCAGCCCTCTCCATGTGGGTGCTGGGAACCAAACCTGGGTCCTTGCAGAGGCAAGAGCAGCGAGTGCTGAGCCATCTCTCTGGCCCCAATCATCAGTTAAATTTTAAATTAAAACTAACCTAAAGCTCTTACACTGGAGTCACTTCCTGGTTTGTTCTTCTGACTGTAGTTAATGTGGAGGGAGGTGTCCATGTCATCAGTGGCGAATGTTCACTGAAAGTGCTCTTTGCATGTTATCCCATTTAATCCTCACAATAGCCCATTGGGGTTAAATTCTCTTTTCCTTACTTTTGAGATGAAGAAACTGAAGAATAGGTTAAGCTATTGGCTTGTAGCCACACAGCACACAGGTAGTCATGGGGCCTGAATAGAAGCCAGGAACTCTGATTTTTGAATGTACAATCTTTTTTATTATAAGCCAATCAGTTTAATTTGGGTTACTTAGGGGAGCACGGTGAGGCGTTACTGACAAGAGCATAGGTGATTTACCAATGGCTACACCACTGCAGAAAATAGCTTTCTCCTCCAGCAACTGTTAACTGCCTATAGATCTTCAGAGAAGGGTGGGGCCTTGTGGGCCATTCCTCTATGACAAACTTGTCATTGGCCTGACAAATGGCCGGACAAACAGGCCATTTTGTGGTCTCACTGTGTGGCCCATGTTGCCCTCAGCTGAGATCCTCCTCTATGAGTTCAAGGCCAGCCTGGTCTACATAGTAAGTTGCAGGCCAGCTGGAGCTACAGGGACACCATCTCAAAAAGACAAAAAAAAAGAAAAAAGGAGGAAAAAAAAGTTGAGATCCTCCAGTGTGCTGGGATTATAGGCATTCCCCACCAAGCCTGGCTCTGTGCGCACACTCTGAACCCCTGCCTGCCAATATTTTCATTCTGATTCAGGCTGGAATTATATTTCCATCTGTCCTTAGCAAAGCTCAGTGTGTATTCTGACCCAGCCAGCAAGGCCCAGTGATCTTGTCTCCACTTCCCTTAGAGCTGGGGTTGCAGGTTGCACAGGACTACATCTGCCTTGTTGCATAAATACTGGATTCAAACTCTGGTCCCCATGGTTGTAGAGCAAGCTCTTACTGTTGAGTCATCTTTCCAGCCCCCATCTGGTGTGTGAGTGTGTGTGTGTGTGTGTTTCAGACTTTCTCATAGGGACCGGGAGTTCATCAATTAGGCTAGATTAGCTGGTCATTGAGTCCAAAGATCCTTTTTCTGCCTCCCCAGTGCTGGGATTACAGGTGCATATCACCACATCTTACTTTTTAAGTGAGTCTGGGTATTGAACTCAGGTCTTCAGGCTTGTGTGGCAAGCATTTGACATCTGAGCCATCTCCACAGTCCAGCTGTAAAGTATCCCATCTCCAAATTACTGCCCCAGACATTCCCTTGTGGACAAGGATCATGGTGTAAAAGGTGGTTGACCCTGTCAACTGATCTCATGACAGTTTAAAGAAAAAAAACTTGATATCGCAGGTCCAATTTCAGAGGCTGACAAGAAGGTTTAAGAATAATTCTAAGAGGAATTATTTTCTCTACACAATAAAGGCAATGCAATCTTTTCTAGTAGACTTGAGTCAAATTCTTGGTTTTAGGTTTCAACATTTTCTCCTATGCTTTTAAAAAACACAGGTACTAGGGTTTGTGCTTAGAGATTCTGAAGAGAGAAAAAAGAAAATTCCAGAAACATGATTTTCAAGAACTAGAAAATCACTGAGAAATGTATTCTACAATTTTAGAGCAGGGTGTGTGGTGGCACACACCTTTAATCCCAGTACTCCAGAGGCAGAGGCAGGCAGATCTCTGTGAGTTCAAGGCCAGCTTGGTCTACATAGTGAGTTCCAGGATAGCTGGGGCTACAGGGAGACCCTGTCTCAAAAAGACCAAGAAAAAAAAATTTTTTTATTACATTTGCTAGGTGTGGTGGCGCACGCCTTTAGTCCCAGCACTTGGGAGGCAGAGTCAGGTGGATCTCTGTGAATTCAAGGCCAGCCTGGTCTACATAGTGAGTTCCAGGACAGCTGGGGCTACAGGGAGACCCTGTCTCAAAAAGACCAAAAATATTTTTTAAAATTTTAGACAGGGCTTTGTCATAAACAGTCTTGGTTGGCCTTGAACTCTCAATCCCCCTGCCTCAGCCTCCTGAATGCTGGGAACTTCCCAGGCTTTTTTTTTTTTTTAATTTCTTTGAGACAGTGTTTCACTATATAGTTCAAGCTGGCCTCAAACTCAGGATCCTCCTCCCTCAACCTTCCAAGTGCTACTATCACAGGACTGTATCACACTTTACTGTGTGAAAACAAATATATGCCAGTTCAAAAACTATTTGTAATGTTAAAAAATAGGAAATAATACAAATATTGCATAATATGTTAAGTTCACTATACTGTAGGTGAAACTAAAAAGAATTTAAAATAGTCTAGAACTAGGTGTGTCCAACCTGTGGCGCTCAGACTGAAAGTGGGGTCTACGTAATCCAGAGTGGCCTCAAACCTGCAATGTAGCTGAGGATGACCTTGTACTTTCAGTTCCTGGAATTACAGCCGTGTGTCCCATGCTAAGCTTTATGTGGTGCTTGGAATAGAATCCAGAGCTTCATACATGCTAGGCAAGCACTCTACCAACTGAGCTCCATCCCCAGTCCCAGGTTCAGCAATTTCTTGTTTTATTTCCATGTTCCCTCTACCTAGGGCAGCACTTGGCACCTATTACTCAAAATGTGTTTGTTGAATAAATACATATGTATACATGCAAAGAGGGTATGGCCAGGCATGATGATACAGCCTGTAATCCAGCACTTGGGGGGCAGAGGCAGGGCGACTGTGAGTTCAAGGCCAGCTAGAGGTACATGATTAGATGTTCCCTACCCCACCAAAAAAGAGAGGGGCTTGGAATATACATACTAAGTAAAGGAATTCCATCAAGGGTGTGGGATTTGGGAGGGGTGGTGATTTTTGTTGTGGACAATTGACTCTTTTACAGAGAGAACACATTGCGTTACATATTGTTGGGTGACACTATCTTTGGGGAGAAATGAACAAATGTTCACTCACCCCAGATAGGGAACCAGCAGAAGGACACCATCAAAATCCAACTTGGTGAACCAGTAAGTTTTATTTGGGTTATTTACAGGAGAATGGGTGAGGGGTTACTTACAGAAGCAGAAAAGACTCAAGGACAGCTGCATCACCAAAGGAAACCCCAGCATGGGCGACAGCAACAAAAGCTGGAAACCTGGAACACACTGTACAACCTGCAGCCAGCTTGGCAGGATGCTCTTCTGGTCTCTGCCTCTTCCGGGTAGCTTGGCTTGTCTGAGAGTCTCTCAGCAATCCTTACAGATTATGTATGGGGAGGGCAGTGCTATGAGTAGTTTAATTCCAGAGCATGCTGAGCTTCCCTGCAGTATGAAATGTTTTACCTCCTCTCAAAACATCCTGCTGTTTACCCAGCTTCCTTCCAAGATGGAAGGATTGATCTCAGAGGAAACTGCTACACAACACTGCTATACAACACTCTACCCCTTCCTCCAGCTCTTACATTCTTTGCACCCCTCTTCTGCAATGTTCCCTAAGCCTTGGAGGGGTGATGTGGATGTACATCTACAGTTAAGCAATGGGCCACTGCACTTCAGCAGCAGTCAGTCACTTGTTCTCAGGAGCTTCACCGGTAGTTGTGAGTCTCCGGGGCACATTATCATTTGTAAAGGAAGTTTCTTCCCATGACAGATTGTGGCTGACAGCAACAGTGATCTATCAGCATAAGCATAAATGTTTAGAAGGCAGTTTTGACAGTAACATCACAATCCATCTAATGAAACAATAGCTATCCCCACCACTGGGGCCTATGACCTCCCCAGCCAAGGGTTTTTGTCTGGGCTTCCGGTACCAGATGTGAACTTCCTTTTGTGGAGCAGGCCTTAATCCAATCAGAAAGCAAGCTGTTGATTGCATCCATGACAATCGTGCCACTACTGCACGAGCAGGTACTGGAATTCCAGTGCTGTAACACACAGGGTCTATAGCTGAGTAGGAATGTTGGTGACTGCTATCCACCAGCAGCCTGCCTGGTGCCTTCTGGCACTACAAAAGCCAGCAGCAGAGTAGGCACTTCAGTTCATACCCAGTTTTATTTCTCCATGTCCTTCAGTCAGCATGTGGTGCCTTCAGCAATAGGGTCTTACTATCTAGTACTTGCAAAACCAACAGCAGTGGCAATAGCCTTTATGGTTTATGGAGCCTCAGGGGCTTCCATAGCTAAAAACTTCTAGGGAGGTAGCCCACCTCTGGCACTGGGGTTTACATTTAACAACCTTACAGACTCTGGGAGTGTCCTTTTCCTTTGGATTTAATTTTCTTTAGCTGTTGTTTTAACAACCCATTTTTTCTATTAACCCAGCCGCAGTAGGACTGTAAGGTAGATGGAAGTACCATTGTACATAGTTGTTCTTGTTAGAGTCCAGGTCAGCAGCAACCCTCCCCCAGTGCAGTAAAGCCTCACAAGATAGGCCCTGTGGGCCTCTCGAAAACAGGAGTTGAGTCAGCATGAGCCAGCATAGTCTGTTTCCCTCAGAGTCAGAATGAGTCAGCATAGTCTGTTTCCCCAGAGTCAGCATGCATCAGCATAGTCTGTTTCCCCTGATAAGTTTTGCAATGTATGGACTCCTGCCTCCCACTATTTTTATCTTTCCCATTGTACTCCAGCCAGCGGCTTGCAAGCTGGTGGATTCCTCAGTCCCGAGCTAAGAGCCACCCCATGTGATCTTCCAAATAAACCCTGCCATGCTGGAGTTCTTGTCTGTGTCTCGGGTTTTTAACCTATCATATGGTGCCGAAACCCAGGATGCTGCCATTGGAGCTCACATGTAAAGACGTTACCGGCCCCCATGTGCGCCACTGATTTGGCTTTGAGGTATATCCTCTTTTTCTCTCCCTCTCTGTTCTCTCACTCTCCTTCCCTCCCTCCCTCCCTTCCTTTTCAACTTCGTTGTCTTCCTTTCGATTTGACTCAGGTCACTCCCAGACCAAACTCAAGGCCACTGTGTAGCACTGGCCTCTGCAACTGTTGAGTGTCCAGCACAGTTACTGTGTCTGCCTAAGCCCATCTGAAGTGTAGACCTGCCCCTCAGTTGCTCTCAAAACCTTTCTCTTAAGAGCCTCCCAGTCCCAGTGACTAGTTTTCCTAAAAGAGCACAGACCTCTCCCAGCCTGCTAAAAGGTTTTCCGGCTGCCCATTATAACCAAGGGTCCCAGTGACCTTAGCAGCCTACTACTACACAGGGGGTGCAGGCCTCTTGTCTTGAGGTCATATTAGTGTTCTGTGTAAAATTTCTGAACTTTGGCTCTGCAGACCAGAGTCTCTCTTTTTCCCATTCTACTTATACTCTCTGGAACTTTGAGAGAAGGCCGACCCCACAAAGGCATGGGCTTGACCTGAGGCATGTCCAAAGGCTGGTCCTAAGACCAGGTAAAATGGGGAAGGCGGATTCTGGAAGTTTCCACTCTCCTCCTTTTCCTCTCACAGATTCTCACTAAGCGCCCCCTCCCCCTCCCTCCCTCCCCACTGTGCTCCACAATTTGGAGCTTTGCTCTTTTCCACTCTTCTTTCTTGCTCCTACCCTCCTTGAGTTCCTCTTCCCTCAGCTTCCACTGGGTCTCAGATTCTCTCTCTCTCCCCTCACCCTCCTACACCCCATGTTCGATTTCCTACTCTGCCACCTGGCCATGCCACACTCTCACTCCTGGGCTTTCTGCTTGAGTCGTAAAACCACACTTGTGTGCCAGAAAGCTCCTTCCTTCTCTGGATGCCGTTTCCAGAGACAGGAACATGCTCACCTTCCTGTCCAGGACAGGAAACTGCTCTTTCCCCTCCCTGGTGATCACAGAATACTGCCTCCAGGGACAGGGAACACATTTCGGGCCTCTGTTGGAAAGGGATGCGTTACTTGATGATTGGTCCTGCACACTCTTGCTTGGCATGACCTGCAGCCTATATCTCTAGTCTATCCTTCTCCTCTTTCCTTCCCTTCTTTTCCTTGAATCTCTCACCTTTCTGCCTAGCATCCTAGCCACCATCTCAGACTCCACTCCTCGTGGTGAGAGGATCCTCATCGTCTCCTTCTACCTACTTGCTCAGTTTCTCCTCTATTTCCTTATCACTGTCCACCTGATCTGCCACTATGGGAACCTCTCTATCTAAACCTGAAGGTCTCACACCTCTTGCTTGCCTTCTCAAGTCTCTAAAGCAATTAGGACTTTCAGAAACAATCAAGCCAAAACACTTTGTGCACCACTGCCTGACCACAATACAAGCTAGACAATGACTCTGTTTAGCCAGATGCAGGAATCCTAGACTTCAACATTTTAAGAGATTTGGATAATTTCTGCCAGCATAGTGGCAAAAGGTCTGAGCTCCCCTATGTCCAAGCCTTCTTTGATCTTCAAGCTAACCTCTCCCTCTGCACATCTTGTTCCCTGCATCAAGTCCTCCTCGCAAACACTATTCCACATAAACTCAACCTGTCTACCGCCCCCCCAGCCCTCTGCTCCCCCTCCATACTCCTCTATCTCAGCCTTTGATCCCAACACAGTGGATGAGCATCACCCAATTAGGACTCAACCTCACCTCCTCCTTCCCTTCAACCTGAGGCACAGAGGGCTGCTCCTCCCACTCAACCTTCACCATATCCCTCTTTCCCTCTACTCCCTGAACCCAACCCCACTGCCCCAAGTCACATACTCCTTCCCTTGCTAGCAGCTCTACCCTACTTGAACACAATCCAGGCCTCAAACAGCTTCTCAATCTCAAGCAACTTCTCGACGAACACCATCTACTCTCCCCCATTTCACCCTCTACTACCAAGAATCCATTTATCTCTCATATGTCCACTCAGACTCCCACCTCAACCTCAGGGCATGCCTCCTGCCTTCTTGCACTCCCTTGTGGACAGGACACCCCTCCTAATTCTCTGACTCCCCAGGCTTCCCTGACTTTCCTCTCTCTTCCCCCACCATCCCCCATATCTTGCCATACCCACTCCCATGCTCAGTCAGCCCTCTGTCATGGCATCTTTCCCCTTTGGGAGGTGGCCAGAGTGGAGGAAGTGGTTAAAGTCCACGTCACATTTTCCCTTGGCGACCTGTCCCAGCCGAGTGCAGAACAGACTCTTACTTTATTGACCCCACACACTTCATACAATAATTCAAATGCATCACCCATAGCTATGACCTAACCTGGCATGACATCTTTATGATTCTCCAGTCCACCCTCACCCCCCATGAGAGACATAGGGTCTGGATAGCAGCACAAGAGTATGCTAATAAACTCCATTCTACCAACCAGACCCATCCCATTGGAGCTGAGGCAGTTCCCTTACAAGGCCCCAAGATGGAATTACCAACTTCCACTAGGAGATCAAGAAGGACCTTCCCCAGGTAGGCCAGCAAGGAACCACATGATCACTTGTCTCCTGACAGATCTTCAGAGAGCTTCGCCTCCTAAGGTAGTTGTCTTAGTTTCTCCATTGGTGTGACAAAATACTATGACCAGCACCCACTTGGGAAGGAAAGGGTTTATTTGTCTTACATCTCCAAGGTCACAGTTCATCAGGGAGCCCAAGGTAGGAACTCAGGGCAGAAACCTGGAGGCAGGAGCTGGAGCACAGGCCATGGAGGACTGCTGCTTACTGGCTTGCTCCCCTGGCCCCTGCTCAACCTGCTTTCATATGCAACATAGGCCCACCTGCCCAGGGGTGGCACCACCCACAGTTGGCTGGGCCCTCCCACATCACTCAACACTCAAGAAGATGCCCCATGGACATGGCCACAGGCCAGTCCAATGAAGGCAATTCCCCAATTGAGGCTCCCTCAACCCAGGTGTGTCAAGTTGACACTAAAGCTATCCAGCACAGTAGTTAACTTTGAAAAACTTAGGTTGATTGCTCAGGGCCCTACTAAACCCCAGCTCAGTTTATGCACAGGCTTACTGACGCCCTAGTTCAGTATACTAAGTGTGGCCCAGAGTCCAGAGAGGGATGGCTTATACTCAACCAACATTTTATCTTATAATCAGCCCCAGACATTAGAAGGAAACTTAGATGCCTAGACAAAGGTCCTAAAACCCTCACAGGAGATCTGTTAAACCTGGCATTTAAAGTCTTCAATAACCAAGAGGAATAGGAAAGGGCAGACAAACTCACCCTCTCCAAACAAAAGTACCAGCTGATGGCCACAGTCCTGAGGGTTCCTCCAAAGAAGATGATGGACAACAATAGGGCCCAACAGCTGCCACCAGGACCCTGCTTCAAATGCAGACTCACCGGACACTAGGCAAGGCAATGCCCAAACCCGTGGCTGCCTCCTGGACCGTCCTCAATGCAGGCAATGAGGTCACTGGAGGGCTGATTGTCCTTCTTTGCAGTGCCAAGGTAGGCCACTCACCTCCCAGACCCAACTGGCTTTAAAGGGTTCAGTGAATGACCTCCTGGGCCTGGTGGCTGAAGACACGATGACCATCACCATGGAGGAGCCCAGGGTAACGGCTATGGTGGCAGGTAAGACTATTAATTTTGTTTTGGATACAGGCACCTCGTGGTCTGTTCTCCCCTCCTACTCCAATAGTTTTCCCCCATAGATCTCCATGGTGGGGGTTGATGAGGAGCTCCATAACCCCCAAACAACAGGACCCTTGTCCTGCATATTCTGAGAAACTCCCTTATCCCACTCTTTTCTGGTTATGCCCTCATGCCCAGCACCTCTACCTGGCAGAGATCTCATGCAAAAGCCCTCACTGTCTATATCTTTTCCCTTCTCCACAGCCTTCCTCCTTTCCCCTTTATCCCTCCCCCATGTCAAGTACCTGGGGTTCCTCCTTACCCCTACCTCTTGCCGTTTAACTATAGATAGAACAAATTACTTAAGGTCTTTAAGACCCCCACAACCAAGGAGGAGATCCTGTCCTTCCTAGGCATTGCAGGGTATCTACACACCTGAATCCCTAAGTTTGCCCTTCTAGCCAAGCCCCTCTATGAGGCCTCCAATGGGGACCCCCTCTTGAGCCCATCAAGCCTCTAGGGACAGTAACAGCAGCTTTCTACACTATCCAGGAGGCCCTCCTAAAGGTATCACCTCTAGCTCTCCCTGACCTGGGATCTCCATTTCTCCTCTATACAACTGAAAACAAGGGCCTGGCATTGGGGGTCTTGGGACAGATGAAGGGACCTATTTTTGCTCTGGTAGGTTATCTTTCTAAACAGCTGGATACCACCATCCAGGGATGGCAGCCTTGTCTCTGTGCTCTGGCTGCCACATCCCTCCTAGCCCAGGAGGGGATTAAGCTCATTCTACGTCAACCCATCTGTCTTCTCCCCACACTGTCTTAAGGACCTGCTAATCCACTCGTCCCTTGCCAATCTAGCCCCTTCGAAGCTACATTTTCATGCCACCTTTCTTGAAAACCCCTTGCTCAGCCTTGACTCCTGCCCTCCTCTCAATCCTGCCTCCCTCCTTCCCTCTGCAAAGCCACTCACTCACTAGTGCCTAGAAACCTTTCAGGAACTTTCTTACCAGGACTCCTTTATCTCCCCAGAACCCCTACCTAACCCAACCCTGACTTGGTTTGTGGGTGGAAGTTCAGCACTCACTCCGACAGGGTCCCACAGGGCAGGGTATGTCATAATGTCCCTCATAGACATCACTGAGTCAGGACCACTGCCACCTGGGACCACGTCCCAAAAGGCTGAGCTTGTGGCACTCACCAGAGTTCTAACTTTAGCCAGGGGTCAGAGGGTTAATATTTTTATAGATTTTAAGTATGCCTCCCACATACCTCAGCACCATGCCTCAGTGTAAAAGGAAAGGGGTCTCCTAACTGCTAAGGGAACCCCCATAACTAATGGCCCATTGATCCTTAAACTCCTAGAAGCTTCCTACCTTCCAAGCTATGGTGGCTGTTATCCACTGTAAGGGCCATTGACCTTCTTTCTCTAATCCCGTAACTAGAGGCAATAACCTGGCAGACCAGACAGCTAGGGAAGCCGGCATGACCCACTACTCCTCTGATGGTTTACACTTCTTGGCATCAACAGGGATGACCCCCTCCCATCCTGCCCAACAGTGAGAGAGCCTCCTGGACATGAGGGCTACCCAGGGGCAGGAGGGATAGTAGCTTCTATCAGACAAGTACTGCTTGCCCGAGGGACAAATCTCCTCCATCTTAACCCATTTATATAGTATCTTTCATGTAGGTGCCCAGCCACATTGTAAGTTTCTAGACCCCCTCATCTATTGCCCTTACCTCTCCATACTCCTTGTGGAAGTTACTAGGCTTTGCCCCACTGTGCCGTTGTTTCCACCTCCTTCTTTCAAATCTCACCAACACTGGGGAACCCTCCCAGGACTGGATTGGCAGATAGATTTTACCCACATGCCTACCTGCAAAAAACTCAAGTACCTCCTTAGTCTGGGTAGATAACTTCTTGGGTTGGGTAGAAACCTTCTTGGGTTAGGTAGAAGCTTTCCCCACAACAGGTGAGATAGCTGACATAGTGGCTAACTACCTAATTCAGAACATCCTTCCCTGATTTGGTCTCCCTCTCACTCTTCAGTCAGACAATGGTCCGACCTTCATCTCCAAGGTTACTCAGACTGTCTCTCAGTCCCTGGGAATAACCTGGAGGCTTCATATCCCTTACCACCCCTAGTCCTCAGGAAAGGTAGAGTGACCTAACTCTTTCCTTAAAAACCACCTTACTAAACTCTCCCTAGAGTTACATCAATCTTGGGTCACCCACCTACCTCTTGCCCTCACCAGATTACAGGCCATCCCACGAACCCCTTCTTCAGTCCTTTTGAACTCATGCCCTGAAGGCCCTTCCTCCTAAATAACCTCTCACTTCAACACTCCTCACCCCTTCATGACTATTTACCCGCTTTTATCTTCCTATGAAAACTACTCAGAGAACATGCCGACTGGATTATTCCCCAGACAGCTAAAGATCAGATCGACCACCGACTCCAGCCAGAAGACTACACTTACCTACGAGCCACCACCCATGAAAAAGGGGTGAGGGGACTCTCAAACCACAGTGGATTGGGCCTCATTTAGTGATCCTGTCTACCCCAACAGCAGCCAAGCTCGTAGGACAATCTGGTTGGATCCACCTCTCCAACCTAAAGCCTGCCAGGATCACATCAAGTACCAGGCCACTAGCACTGGTCCCCTTTAGCTAAAAATCTCAAGGGTCCCTTCCTTAATCCCCATCAAGAATGAGCCCTCTACTAGCCATACTTCTCACCTCCTTCCTAGATTCTATGACTTAAGCCATTCCTCAATGCACACATCTACCCTGCACCTATAGGTTTGAAGTATGGAAGATTAATAGCAAAAACCAAGAGATGGAGTCGCTTGGGTCTATAGCATACTGTTTGACTCCTGAGACAAAGTCTCAGTGGGTTTTGATATGGGGGATGGTACATGCTACTCTAGGTATTTGTGCTTCATATCAGACCAAACTAGTGATAAATGCAAAGACTCTGGGAGATGGGAAGGATGCCCCTCAAGGTCATGCAAATATCACTGGCTTCCACATAACAAGCTATCTGAAGGAGGACCATGGTGGGTGAACTACCTCAGAGCAAAAGGAAAAACATGGGAGGACTTCCTAGGGGAAAAGTTGGGTTGGTTAACGTTCGGCCGCAATTGTGATACCCCAGATAAATGGTTGGCCTATAACTGAGGTACCTGGCCCACCACCAAATGCAAGCAAGTCTCATTTAAAATAACTAATCCAAGCTGGGCGTGCTGGCACACA
Organism: Nannospalax galili; assembly: GCF_000622305.1. Taxonomy (NCBI): domain Eukaryota; kingdom Metazoa; phylum Chordata; class Mammalia; order Rodentia; family Spalacidae; genus Nannospalax; species Nannospalax galili. Next base: position 151,556 of record NW_008360015.1, on the reverse strand, counting down.
CCTTTAATCCCAGCACTTGGGAGGCAGAGGCAGGTGGATGTCTGTGAGTTCAAGGCCAGCCTGGTCTACATAGTGAGTTCCAGGACAGCTGGGGCTACAGGGAGACCCTGTCTCAAAAAGACCGAAAAAAAAAAACCTAATCCACATTCACGGACTGACCAGGTTGCAGCAGCAGGCATGCTTCTTTCACGGCGCCTTCCAAGGCCATTTCCAAATAAAACTTAAAAAACAATCCAAAAATCCTGGTCCCCAAAAGCCACAGAGACTCTAGACCAAGTGGGGGACCAGATAACAGCTCCAACATTTCCCTCAGCTTCTCTTGAGACCACGTTCTCACTCTCTCCCTGACACTCCTAATGGGCTTCTTTAACCTCAATGTATCTACCTGCTTCCTCTGCGCCCCTTTGCAGGGCCCACTCCTCATTCGTCTCCCAGTCTACAACGTCACCAATCAAACTAACACCCAGTGCTCCCAGAGCCCAGTAGAACAACAACCTCTTCCTCCCCCACCCCTTCTCCTTAATAAATCAGAGTGCTGGGCCCCCATGCCTCTGACTGCCCCCACTCCTCCACCCGCAATGTTACAGTCTGAGGCAATACTAGTCTAGCCCCAGGGCTGCTTTTTCTTTGCTCCTCCAAAATATATATCTGTATCTCCCCACAAGTCAAGAATACCTGTACCCCGGTTGTTCTCATACTCAGACTAACTCTATACACCTCAAGAAAAGTGCATGATTTTCTCTCCACAGAAATAGAAGGCAGCAGGACAAAAAGGTCAGCTACCTTGGTGGGAATCAGCCTGGTATCAGCTGTAGCCACTACAGGATTTGCAGCAGGGAGTCTGGGGCATACCTTACATTCAGCCCAGCATCTCTCTCTCTCAGGAGATCCAGGACCTTAAGCAAGAGCTCACTACGGTGGTAGAGGCAACAGCCCAGTCAATCCAGATCCTATAACAGCAACTGTCCTCCCTAGCCAAAGTCGCCCTCCAGAACATGTGAGCACTGGACCTATTAACTGCAGAAAAAGGGGGTACCTGCATTTTCTTGGGCGAGGTATGCTGTCAACTGATCAGGTAAGGTCAAGCACAATGTAAAATGCCTTCAGCAGGTGGCCAAAGATCTCTCACTCAAAACCTCCCAATACCAACAGTCACCCCAGTGGGATACTTTTACAGGACCAACACCTTGACTTCTGCCCCTACTCGGCCCCCTGCTATCCATCACCCTCGTGTTAACTATTGCCCCTTGTCTTTTCAGATATTTTCAGGGCTGCATTCCACAACTGACTCACACCAACTTTAACCAGTTTTTACTTTCCTTCCCCCCACGTGTATGAATGCCTGTAGACCACTGAGAACCTTGTCCAGATACACAAAGTAGAGACCCCCGCTGCCTGACCATACTCTAGCCCCCGGCCTCTCCCCATGCTAACCCTGACCAGCAGGAAGCAGCCAGATGAGAAATACTGCCCCCTATCCTATAACACAAAAAACCAGAATGTTAGAGTCCAGGTCAGCAGCAACCTTCCCCCAGTGCAGTAAAGCCTCACAAGACAGGCCCTGGGGGCCTCTAGAAAACAGGAATTGAATCAGCATGAGTCAGCATAGTCTCTTTCCCCCAGAGTCAGCATAGTCTGTTGCCCCCTGACAAAGTTTCAAAATGTTTCGACTCCTGCCTCCCTCCACTGAAGCTATTTTTCTTTCCTGCCTTCCACACCCCTATAAAAGCCCCCAGCTAGCAGCTTGGAGCTGAGCCACCCCATGTGACCTTCCAAATGAACCCTGCCCTGCCAGAGTTCTTGTCTGTGTCTCAGGTTTTTACCTACCACTCCTCAGCTCAGGTCTGTATATCGATGTTTGTGGAATGGCTAACCCCATCACTGTCAATTCTCCATGGTCACCCATATGTAACAGTTGTGAGAGATCCTTGATGGTGGCTTTACTGATTGCTTATTTGCATGAAAATGCTTGTAATGGGCCCGTGGAGGTGTCCACACAGGTGAGGATATATTTGCATCCCTCACTGACAGGTATAGGCCCTATGAGGTTCACCTGCCAATCTTACACAGGACTGGCTGATTTTTGTATATGTCCTATCAAAGATTCCGTTTAATGAGGCTATAATTGGGAACAGGCCTTATATTTGGACAGCATGCAAAATATCAGATTATTGTACAGGAATGCCAACAGCCTTAGCTATTTTCCTATGTTGGCCCCCCATGGCCAGACTCAATGGGCAGCTTCTGAAAGTACCTGAGGGGAATGGCCCACAGTTTGGTAAGGGCATCTGCTTCTTGATTTCCGGGGGGGGGGGGGGGGGGATGGATATTAAGGGCTGTAGGCCGCCACGTGGAAAACTACAAGGGGTTTTGATTCCCACTGAACTCTGTTTCATATTTTCTTATTTCCTTCCATATATGCTGTTCCCACAGTGGCCAACTCAGCACCTGCCAATCCTCCTTTTCCCAGTGTGCCATCCATATAAAGTGAGGCCTCTGAAAACAGCCCAACAATCAGTATAGACTGTTGCAGTCAAACCTCATGAATTACTACTATCCACATTACTCTTAACTCAGTCCATCGACTGCTTTTCCCAGCCTCATGGTACCTGTTCACCTGTGTTGTTATGACCATCATTCCTGTTTGGTGCTTTTTTTTTTTTTTGGTCTTTTTTTGAGACAGGGTCTCCCTGTAGCCCCAACTGTCCTAGAACTCACTATGTAGACCAGGCTGGCCTCGAACTCACAGAGATCCACCTGCCTCTGCCTCCCAAGTCCTGGGATTAAAGGCGTGCGCCACCACGCCCGGCCTGTTTGGTGCTCTTACTCGTACCATCTGAGTAGCAGGTTCTATAGGACTGAATGGATACTAGTCCTAGGACAGCCTGCATGGCATTGGTAAATAGAGCTTACAGACACCACACCACATTGCTGCAAATATGCACACCTTTGTAGAGCTTGATTTCTACGTGTCACACAAGAAAGAGGTTTGGTCAGTAAGCCTTCAATCCAACCCTTTATTGGATAAGCTATCTTTACCATTACTGAGGTGGCACCAATTATGGATTCTGCCTGTTGCAATGCTTTATATACAGCTAACAATTGCTGTTCTAGCACTGTATACTGAGCTTCTGTCCCTTTGCAGGACCTATTGGAACTGTTTTCTCAGGTTGGTTTTGCCATCTCCCTCAGCTATAGCCTTTTGAACTTGTGATGACTTCTAACAGGAAGGGACCCTGGGGTAGTGGGGTCCACAACCCTTTAGCCTGTCCTAGAAGTATTTTAGCCTGCTCCAAAGCTTTTTGAACCTTTCTGTTCCAATCACAGAGCACCCCTCTTTATGAAGTCATACAGAGGATAGACAACTAGGGTAAGATGAGGTATAAAAAACCAGCAGCAGCCTGAGTGCCCCCAAATACCTGCAGATCTTGTAAAAGAGCTTTTATTTATAGGCATAAGATGTTGTAGGATTTTTTTTCAGTAACACTGTCAGGTATCTTACCAGACCACAATACTTCCAAGAATTTCACAGCTGTTCCTGGAGCTTGTACCTTGTGTGAATTGATTTCCCATCCTCCTCCTTTTGGCTCCATCTGTATGTCTTTTTGATGTTTTTCTAATTCTGTAAAACACTCAGAAGTTAGCATTATGTCATTTAGGTAATGAAAACCTTTTTCGAGGGCAGGATCACAAAGCAAGGTCGCAGGCCACCATTCCATGACAAACAGGTGGGACGGACTCTAAAAGGGAGTACTCTGAAGGTCCACTGTTGAAGTGAATGCAAGGTCACTGTTTCATGGGAATGCAAATTGGTCTTGGGATTCAGCAGCTAAGGGAGTACTAAAAACTGCATTAGCAGGGCCTAATACAGCATGGAAAGACCCCATTGCTTGTACCAGTTATTCTGTCAAAAGAGCAATGTTGGCACAGCAGCATGAATGGGGAGAACAACTTTATCAACCTCTCTGTAATCTATGATCATTCTCCAGGAGTCATCGGAATTCTTCACAGGGCATACTAGGCTAGTGAAGGGCTGTGGGTGGGATGAACAATCTCTACCTTTTCTAGCTCCTCAATAATTTCTATAATTTTGACATATCCCCTAGGAAGTCTATGCTGTTTGGTATTTACCACCCTGCCAGGAGTAGGCAACTTTATAGGTTCCCATTTTGCCCAACCACACATGACTACCTTCATGTTTCACACTCTTGGGTGAAACTCTCCAATGGAGGTATGCATGGTGAGTCCCAATAATACATCTACCTGAAAATGTTCTGTGCTGGAGAATTGCATACCCTACGCACTGAAAGGGGCTAACTGCCCATGCCTAGGACAAGCTTAACCCTTTTGATCTGTCCTGTCTTAACCCCATATCCATCCACTGCTTCCCACTATCTTTGATGGCTTGAGGGGTTTCCATAGATTAAGGTACACTGAGCTCTAGTATCCACTAAAGCCCAAGTCTTTTCTACATTAGTAGAGGACCAGTACATTGTAATTTGACATGGGGCCCCCAGTCACCATACATGACCCTAGCTCACAGGCAACCTTGGCCATCTCATCAAAGACTTGGCTGCGGTGGCTCCCACCCCATGACCTCCTTCCTCTAGAGCAGGGGGTGCACTGGGGATCACTCACACCTCTCTCTCTCTTCTGTTTCCTTCACCCCTCTGGTGAATTGTTGGTCAGACATTAAGGCCTTCCAAAGGCACACAAAAACAGAATTTGGCTTTTAATCAAATTCTTTTCACTAGGAACTCCAGCTTGTCATAAATATTGCCACATTTGCTTTAAAGTAACCTGGACAGGACCCATTACCTGTTTTTTTTCTTTTTTCATCTCTTTTTGAGTGTTTTAGCACCCTATAAACCCAATTTATATACTGGTCTAAATAATTTAAGTCTGCTAAAGTTTCTTCTATCTCGTAAAGACTATGTCCTATCATGGGAATCAGTAAGGCCACTAAAACTCCCTATCAGTGCCATGGTCCCTGCAGAACTAATCTCTTCCTAGCTCCCCTTTCAACACAGTCCTCCTGGCCTGGTGAACTGGGCATCAAATAATGACTCTCTTATGCTCAGTTTCCTAAGTACTACCTGATAGAGTCCAGGCCTATAGCAACCCTTCCCCCATTGCAGCAAGGCCTCATAATTTTGCAAGCCCCCATGGAACGAGTTTCACAAGGCCCCCTGGAATGCAGGAACTGAGTCAACGGTTATGCTAACCATCTGTAGACAGATAAACAGGTCCCTTGTACCCATGACCCAAACCCCATGACCACAAGAGGTGTCTTAGCTCAAGCTGCTTCCCCCTGATAAATTTCACAATGTGCAGACCCCGCTTCCCTCCAAAACTGTAAAGATTATTTTTGCGGCCTTCCACATTCCCCAACCCCCTATGAGAACCTCCCCCAGCAGTCATCAGGCTGCTGGTTTCTTTCACTCCCGAGCTGAACACCAGCCCTGCGGCCCTCCACAATAAACGTTACTTTGCTGGAGTCCTCCTGTGTTTTTTGTGGTGATTCCCTGCCCAACTTTATCTAACACTACCTGCCCTTCCTCTATTGTCTTCCATTCCCAAATATTCACAAGAACCTCTGCTGGCGATAAACAAGTGTCCCTAATGACCATTATGAATGAGCCCATCAGGTACTGATCTCCCTCACAATGCCTCAGGTTATGCAGCCCTTGACTTAATGAGGGATGGGTAGTTATATTACTTAGTTTTTCTGCCTCTGTAGAACTTAAATTGCTCCCATCTGCCCCCACACCTCAGAACCTCACAAGCTAGACTGTGACTCTTTTAGCACTTAAGTCTTTCTCAGGATGGAAGGACTGGCTCAGTGGTTAAGAGCACTGGCTGCTCTTGCAGAGGTTCCAGGTTTGGTTCCCAGCACCCATATGGCAGCAAACAACCATCTGTAACTCCAGTTCTAGGGGATCTGATGCCCTCTTCTGGCCTCCACGGGAACTGCATGTATGTGGTACACTTGCAAACATGCAGGCAAAACACTCATACACATACAATAAAAATTAATTAAAAAAAAAAAACCTTCAGGGATCGAGAATGGCTCAACAGTTAAGAGCACTGGCTGTTCTTGTAAAAGACCCAAGTTCAAATCCCAGCACCCACCTGGTGGCTAAGAATGGTCTGTAACCCCAGATCCATAGGCTCTGATGCCCTCTTCTGGTCTCTGTGAACATTGTATGCATGTGGTACATTTACATACATTAAGGCAAAACATTCATACACACAAAAATCAATTAATTAAAAAGAAAACAACCTTCAACTATTCTTAGGGCACCTCCATAACACAGTGGACCCTAATTATAAAGTAGGGTTGCCACCCCACAACATGCAGATGAAGATGGCAATTCTGGGATTCCTCTCATGGATGCTCCATTTCTCAAGAGTGCAGCCTTAGTTACAAGCCTCATTAACCACAGCAAGACCTCTACAACCACTTCCACAGCAAAAAGAGCATACTACCACATGCCAGATAAAGATGGCTGTTAGGTCCCTCAGATGGCGACACAACTGCAATGCTCTAAGTTGGCCACAAGAGGCCTCTACCAGGAAAATAGAGACTTAAACCTAGCATTTCTCAGAAATCCTGTGACTCTAGGATGTTGCTTATCAGAAGACTGAAGCCTCTACTTTCCTAAGGGCTAACTACCCCAGGCAGATGAACATCTGCTGTCCATAAACCAGTCTACCTATGCCAGCCAGAACCCCTCAGGCCTCTGAAGGGCCTATAAAACCCATTTAACTTCCCTCATGGGCTGCTGTTCTCTACTCCTGTGAGACAGCCCAGAAGTTTGTCCCCCAATGAACTGCTTTTCTCCCCTTCGAGTGGGGAGTGGTCTTGTTTGGTGGTTTTGCTGAGCACTTGCATACCTTATTTCAATCCCCCACCCTACCCCATCCCCTCGGATGCTCCAACCTTAGACTGTTCAGTCTCAGTTGCATGGATTACTACCCATAGTCAGGACCATGCAATGAGTCCTCCCCAACTCATCTTTGATTCTACAGGTCCCTGTTCAGGGTGCCAATTATATTGTGTAACACTATTCCTGGGGAGATATGAACAGAAGTCTACTAACCCCAGATAGGGAACCAATCACAGACCAAAGTAAGGGTAGTACCAAATGATAGAGTCCAGGTCTGCAGCGACCCTCCCCCAGTGCAGTAAAACCTCACAAGATAGGCCCCAAGGGCCCCTTGAAAAACAGGAACTGAGTCAGCAGCTGCACTGGCCATGAAGAAGCTGTCTCAACACAGGCTGTTTCCCTCAGATAAGTTTAGAAGATAAACAGACCCCTTAATCCCATGACTCATGACCTGGTTGATGTAAGAAGCTGTCTCAGCAGAGACTGCCTCCCCTGATAAATTCCAGACCCTGCTTCCTGCTAAAACTCTGAATTATTTTCCCCACCTTCTGCATTCCCTAATCCTTTGCAAAAGCCTCCAGCCAGCAGCCTGCAAGCTGGTGGCTGTTTCTCACTCCCAAGTTGAGAGTCACCCCCAGTATCCCCCCCATTAAACTTTGCTTTGCCAGAACCTTCTGTGTCTTGGTGATTCCTCCCGATTTACCTAACACCAAAACCCAACTTGGTGAAAGAGTGAGTTTTACTGGGGTTACTTACAGGCGTGTGGGAGAGGGATTACTTACAGAAGTAGAAATGACTCAATGGCAGCTGCATCACCAAAGTCAATCACAGATGACAGCTCATAAAGGCAGGAAACCTGGAGCGTACTGCACAACTTGCAGGCAGCTTAAAAGGTTGAAAAGTGTCCTTTCCAGACACCTCAGCTGGTCTGAGCCTCTTCTAGGAAGCTCCTCTAGTTTGAGAAAGTCTCTTAGCAGTCTTGGGGAGGGAAGGGCCTAGTGAACCTGGTCAGTTTTAGGGCCTTTCTAAAGCTATTGAATTGTTTACTTCCTGAGCTTGTTTCACCTCCTCACAAAATATTCTGTTGTTTACCCAGCTTCCTTCCCAAATGGAAGGCTTTATCTCAGAGGAAACTGCTATATAACACACACACACATACATATATAATGAAAGGCAACAAAGCACAAAATGGAATGGATGACTGAACTAAGATTCAAAGTTAGTTGGAACTAAAACCATCTAGAGAAAACCAAAGAAGGATGGAAATAAAACTCTGAATTAATGAGAGGGCTAAAAAAGACAACTCAGAACATTCAACTATCTGCTAAGTGTAAACTAGCAGGGGAGGACTCACTGGAGACGCTGATGAAATGTAAAGCACTTTCGATGTGGGATGGGCTGGATCCATAACCAGTCTTCCTTGCTTCCAATACATTTGCAGGTTGTGGGTTCCCAAGTTTACAAAGGCTTTGGATACAAGGTGTTGGAAAAAGAAAAGGACTCAGGAAGCTGGGGTAGGCAACAAAGCAAAAGGGAAAAAAAGTAGAGCTTTGAGGTCCCTAGTGGAGATCAGACATTTCCCCTCAAAGGCAGCCTGTTTCATAGGTGTCAAGAATAGTTCTTGGTGGATCTAGAGGCATTCAGAGCAAAGCAACACCCACAGGGAGCTTCTCGGTGCTATGTTTGGAAACAGCTCTTCTCATCCTAAATCTAGCTATCCTCAAAACAGCCTTCTTTATCCTTAAGGTTTATTGTCAAACACTTGTCTGTGCTCTCCACAGGGAGGATGTTCAGAGCTGCACAGAGACGGCAGGAGCAAGAACAAGCTGTGCAATGGCAAATGCTGGGGCCCTGGGGACAGGTTTCAATGATGTAGCTGGCTGTGAAAAAATTTTGTTCATCAGCAAGACATACTTGCAACCATCTGGAGTACCTGCTGGATGTGTCAGGAGCCATAGCTGGGTCCTTCCAGGCTAGAGGAAGGTGCAACTTGTTTTTCACAGGCTCTCCTGCACTGAGCCCAGGAAAGTCCTCTCATCAGTTTTCTGGCAAAAGTGCTGGAAAGTCCCCTTTCCAGTCCACTTCTCATGCTGACTGTAGTGGTATCACCTCAGCACAAGGGAGGTTGAGGCAGGAAGACCACAAATTTAGGGCCAGTCTACAGTCAAAAGTCCAAAAGGAATCTGTCTGGACTAAAATTGTGATATCAATCAAATTGCACTTCACACTGAAATTCATGAAGAATCTGCTTCCAATCTCATCTACATGGTTGGCTGGACTCGACTGCCTTAGGCAGGAGGACAAAGATATCAATTTCCTTGCTGTTCATCAAGCAGTGAACTGTGCCCTTGGAGCTGAAGCAGTAAGGTTAGACCATTAGAGGGAGGATCCCAAGCTGATGGTCAAGTGATTCCTTATTGCTGCCGGCCTGTCTACGTGCTCGTGTACATCTAGTCACTAGACTCATTGTGTGTCTGCTTCAAAAGAATCTAGAGTGCACAGCTGACCAGGGCCAGACCTGTAAGGAGAGACCCTGGGCCTAGAGGTTGCAGAGGTCTCCAAGGATGCGAAGCATCCATGTTTTTCCCCTCATCTTCTGACGCATGGCACCCTGAAGGAAGATCGTATGGCTGAGACACCCAGAACTTCCAAAGGTCTTAAAGTTCCAATGCCTTATCAACTGCTACTGCATTATCAACTTCAAGCAATTCTAGTGATGGCTCCAGAAGGCAAGAAGAACAGGGTAACCCAAACAACCCATCAACTGTCAGGTTTCTAGAATTCACCTGCAGATACAAAAATAGATTTCCAGGGCTAGAGAGATAGCTCCGTGGTTTAAGAGCACTGGCTGCTCTTGCAGAGGACCAGGGTTCAGTTTCCAGCACTCCCATGAGGGTTAAGAACCTTCTGTAACTCCAGTTCCAGGGGATCTGATGCCTTCTTCTGGCCTCCGTGGGCAATGCATGGACACATAAGAAAAAAGGGTAACTAGATCCCATGATGAATTACATGCTATACAAGCATCAGATAAAGAGTGTGAACATGGAAGATCTGATGAGACCTGTCCTCAGAGAAGATGAGGGTCCATGAGCTCCATGTGCCAGTCACCGAGCACATGGAGATGGTCTTTGGCCTGGATAAGGAAGTAGGTGCTGTCCATTACTACTATAGCCTCTTTATCAAATTAAGTCTCACCTATGATGGAATGCACATAGCTTTCCCAACCTGGTCTCCTGATACTTCTCTTGTGTGTGGTCTTCATGAAGGGCAACCATGCCACTGATGAGGAGATATGGGGGGCTGGACAGATGGCTCAGCGGTTAAGAGCACTGGATGCTCTTGCAGAGGACTTGACCTAGAATCCACACAGAGGCTAACAACTATCTGTAAGTCCAGTTCCAGAGGATCTGATACTCTCTTCTGGCCTCTGCACAACATGAGTATACTTACATGTAGGCATAACACTCATAACACACAAAATAAAATTACATTTAAAAAAAAAATGTTACGCCAGGCGTGGTGGTGCATGCCTTTAATCCCAGCACTCGGGAGGCAGAGTCAAGTGGATCTCTGTGAATTCAAGGCCAGCCTAGTATACATAGTGAGCTCCACGACAACTGGGGCTACAGGGAGACCTTGTCTCAAAAAAACCAAAAAAAAAAAAAAAAAAAAAAAAAAAAAAAAAAATTAAAAAGAGGAGATATGGGAAAAGAGTCTGTGAGGGAGCAGCACTTGCAGTAACAGCCAGTGGCTAATAGTGTTCCTGTCCTGTGCAGTATGAACATGTGTGGGGCCCAAGAGCTCATGCTGAAACAAGCAAAATCAAAGTCTTAGTTTGTGGAAAAGGTTCATGGGGCAGACCTCAATGTTTTACATTCTCAGTATGAAGAGGCTCTGTCATGACTTTAGATAGAGCTGGCTCCAGTTCAAGGGCCACTGCCATGGCCAGCAAGTTCCTCCTCACCTAGCACAGAGACAGATTTTCCTGTATACTCTACAGAATAGTTACTCTTGAAAAATGTAGGTCATGGGACATTCTGAATGGATGGAAGACTATATCATGTATAGTACTATTTTGTATGTGTACTATGGCATTTTATTCTTTCATTGTTTGGTCTTTTTGTTATTCAAATGTAGTCTCATTTAATAGCATTTTCAGTTAGCTTTAAAATTCCCACTTAATGCTGCAAAGAAGAGCTTTGTTGTGGGGGCTGGAGATGGCTCAGCGGTTAAGTGAACATAACACTCTTCCAGAGGACCCAGGTTTGAGCACCCCTATGGTGGCTAACAACCACCTGTAACTTCGGTTCCAGGGGATCCCACACCTTCTTCTTGCCTCTGCAGGGTGCATTTATATATATTCAGGCAAAGCACTAATATACATAAAATAAAAATAAATTGTAGGGGGCTAGAGAGACGGCTCAGCCCTTAAGAGCACTGGGTGCTCTCCAGAAGAACCGGGTTTGTTTCCCAGCACCCACAGTGACTAAAAACACTCCATAACTGCAGTTTCAGGACATCCAAAGGTGTTAAAAATCCTCCATAACTGCAGTTCCAGGGCCGCCTTCTGGCCTCTTCAGGCTTTGCACAACACAGGTGCACTTTACATGCAGGCAAAACACTCATACACATAAAATAAATAAAATTTAGGGGCTCCAGAGATGGCTCAGTAGTTGAGAGCAGTGGCAGCTCTTGCAGAGGACCCAGGTTCAGTTCCCATCATCCACATGGACTAACAACTGTCCATGACTCTGAGGCTCTTTTCTGATCTCCAAGGGGATTGCATGCATGAGTGCCCATATATAGCACACAAAACACTCATACATGTGAAAAAATAAGTTTTAAAAAGAGCTTTGTTGTGGCATAAAACTAATTGGTAAATCATCCATGACAGAATATGTGAACCTCAGGAAAGCTATGAGCTTCATTAGAGGAGGCCATAAAGGCATAAAATCATCAGAGTGGCCAAACTGCTCTAAATTGTAAAAGTGCAAAGTTCCCCCAGTGACCTAACAGCTATGGATTAGAAGTCTGGCTTTGCTCACCCCTTATCAGTTGGTCACTCCCAGGACTGAGAGAAAGTGTTTGTGGAACCCACATATCTCCTCTAGGGCGATAGATAACATGCCTGCCAATTTCTGAGGAAATAATCTTAAGAAGACCCTCAATCACTCCAAGGACACCAAACCTGGGCACTAACTCAACTCCCCACAAAGTGCAGCTGTGTCTCACACTCCTGGTTATAACCCCCACCCCCACCCCTGTTGTGGTTGTGTGTGTGTGCGTGTCTAGTTGCAGAACCTTGGTTCCCACGGACAGCCTCTACCTCTCACTGTATCTTCTTTGAATAAAGGAAGATATGTTCCTTGCCTGTTGCAGGTCTGGCTCTGGTTTGTCTCCCACTCTTCTAACTTTCCTTTTATTTTCCAAAAATCTAACAATCCATCTATCTGTATAATTACCTGGAATTATAAACCATGGTTTTGCTAAGCCTTAAACCTTAAAATATCTTTGTCTAATAGTTTTTTCCTTGTAAGTTATTTTTGTTGTTCTGTTTTGGTTTTGTTTTTAGCTGGGGTCTCCCTGTAGTCCCTGCTGGACCAGAACTCACTACGTAGACCAACCTCACAGAGATCAGCCCGCCTCTGCCTCCTGAGTACTCGGATAAAAGGAGTGTGCCACCACGCCCGGCAACTCTCCATTTCTTAGTAAAATTAAGACAAAAGACCCCCGTTTCACAAAGAAAAAAAAAAAAAAAAGAAGAAAAAGGAATCGAACCCCCCCCCCCAACACGCTCATGCAAGCAACCCTAATTAAACTCAGTGGGTCACAAACTAAAATAGGAGAAAATACATGAAAATAGGAGTGGGGTTTGTTGGAAAGGGTTCAGCCGAAGTGGAAGCTGGATGAGAGGGAATAAGGAGATAATGAGCAAAATTCATTACATACATATAGAAAACTGTCAAGTAATAGAGGGAAGAAGAGAAAATGAACAAGAAAAAGAAAAAAGGTTTCGCTTACAGGCTACTCTCGACGTAGGAGGAATCCAGAAAATGAGAAAAGAGAAATAAAAGTAAAACAACATAATAAAATAAAACTCCACTTAACAGCTACCCGCCGACGGCTCACCTCCGCCGGAAGTCACCAGAACGCGGTTTGTGATGACGTCACACACGCACCGGAAGTTACCGCGAGCGCCCGCTGGGAGAGGCTGGCTCTTGGCCGGCTCCGGGTAAGGCAGTCCACACGGGTTCTATGACATCCCAGCTGCACCGGGGCCCCATCTTCGAACCTCCCCTGTTGTGTGTGGGGCCACAGTCCTCTCTGCTCCTCCTGCACCCCGCTTCCGGTGCCCCCTGCTAGTCGCCCGTGCTCCTGGCCTTCACTTCCGGGCTTGCGAGTCCATTAACACTGGCGTCTCCCTACCTGCTACAGAGTGTCCCTATCTCCTCTGGAGCCTGCTGCCGTGGGGATCTTGGTGTGGGATGGGCTCCATCCACAACCAGTCTTTCCAGGTCCCTCACAGCTGCAGATTCTCTGTCCCTCTTTGTGCAGAGACTTTGGATATAATGTTATCTAGAAAGTGTCCGGCAAGGGAAAAACTAAAGCCAGGACTGCATGTAGGCAACCTCGCCCTGTGTCCAGTCTCGTGTGCGCCCCATGGATAATGATAGGAACAGTGACAGCGCTAGAGAAAATAGACCCAAAGCTACTGACTTTTCATTTTTTATTTTCTAGTTAGCTGTTTCTTCCAAAATATATAGGAGCTGGGCTTGGTGACGGACACCTTTAATGCCATCAGTGGGGAGGCAGAGGCAGGTGGATCTCTGTGAGATTGAGGCCAGCCTGGTCTACATACCATGTTGGAAGCAGGACTAGAGGATATATGAGTTAAGAGTATTTTAGTCTTTGCTGTCTCCTATAGCAACAGAGTACGAAGAGCCATGGCCAAATAGTTTTTATATTTATTAGCACAAGAATAATGAACACAATATATAACGCAGTCACAAACAAGCCAATTTGGGTAGTCATCAATTTAGCAGTTTAGTTCAATCATAAGCTCTACTCTGTCTATTGCTCTTTCTCCCGGGGATCTCACCAGTCACAAGTTCCAGCGGTGAGTGTAGCTCGTGGCTGATGCAAGTTCGACGGCCTCCACGATGGGGAGAGTTCGGAGACCCAACCCGGTCTGGTCTGGAGGTGGCGAGAGGATCTGTGGGCAGCAGCTGTTCTTGCCTCCGTCAGATACGCTGAGGACTGGCCTCTGAGCTCTACTTATATGGAGAGTTTGACGTCATTGCTGACGTAGTCTCTCAATAAGCTGCTGTTGAGTAGTTCAATAAGCAGGTGTCTGGTTGGCTGGTCCCCTGGAGCTTATCACTAGCTAACATGCCTAAGTTTCTGTTCCTAAGTTCATGTCACAATTCATAATTTCACACATTTCATAATTTCATAATTCTTATAGATTATTCAATAATCACACATTCTAAAGCAATTCCACCTTGTTCATGTACTCTATTACAGAATTTACATTTCTGCTCCTGACAGTACCGAATTCCAGACGGGTTTGGGCTACAGGGAGACCCTGTCTCAACACACAAACCTTCAAAAAGGAAAAAGTCTATCCACAGAGGTGGTACAGAGTCCTATACTACCATACCCTAAACCACAGTGTGTCCCACCCTGACACGTGCTCTAGTATTGTGTGAATGTTACACCTGTTTTCACAGCCAGTTCCAGCCTCCTGGAGTAACTGTGTCACCAGGTTTGCGTGTAGATGCACATCACTGCCCAAGAGGACCTGCTGTCTGAATCTGTGAATGTTGGAAAGAGGGATGTAGGCAGGAGACCTTTCCTTACCTGTGAGAATCGGTGCACTTTGTTTCCTCTCTTTGTTGCAAATAGTTTCTTGTTTAAGTATCTCATTTGGAATTCTGGCCCAACATCCATTTATTCTCTCCCCTTCCCCCTTCCTTCCTTTGGACAGGGTCTCCCTGTAGCTTCAGCTGACCTGGAACTCACTAGCTGGCCTTGAACTCACAGAGATATGCCTTCCTCTGTCTCCGGAGTGCTAGGATTAGAAGTGTGGACACGTGACTCCATTTCAAATTTCTTAACACAGGACTGTGTGTGTATTTTACTCTGGTTGTCCTGGGTGATCCTTGACATTGTGGTCATTGATCTGCTTAATAGGTCGTGATACCTGATGTGGGGATAGAGCCCCTGACTCCCATTAGGATGATGATGGGGTCACCAGGTTCTTCTGGGTACTTTGTCAGTGTCTATGTTAATATTTAAGGAAGTAAAAGAAGGGATTGTTGCTGGTTACATGGTGGCCCATGTAAGCTTTTAGTCCTAGCACTCTGGAGGCAGAAGCAGGAAGGTCTCTGTGAGTTGGAGGCCAACCTGCTGTACATAGTGAATTCCAGGCTAACCAGTACTATACATTGAGACCCTGTCTCAAACAGCGGGGAGGGGCTCTAGCTGGGACATAGCTCAGTGGTAAGAGCAACTTTGCAAGCATGAACATCTGTTCAGTTCCCAGCACCTGTATAAAAGGTTGAGTGTGCCTATTTTTCTACATGTACCTGTTTTGTTTGTTTGTTTGTTTGTTTGTTTTGTCTTTTTGAGACAGGGTCTCCCCATAGCCCCAGCTGGCCTGGGACTCACTATGTAGATCAGGCTGGCCTTGAACTCACAGAGATCCACTTGCCTCTGCCTCCTGAGTACTGGGAATAAAGGCCACCATGCCCAGCTTTGTTAAAGTTTCTGTTTGTTTGTTTGTTTTTGGGGTTTTTTTTTTTTTTGGTCTTTTTGAGGGCTGCATGTACCTGTAACTCTAGTGCTAAGGACGAGAGTCAAGAGGATCACTGTGGCTTGATGGTAGCCACCCTAGCAAAAAACCCGGTGAGCTCCAATTTTAGCAAAAGACCTTGTCTCAAGGGAATAAGGTGGAGTGTGACAGGAGGACACTTGATAAGTGTGCACATAGGTAGACACCAAAGAAGATAAATAGTAAAATAAAACAGACCTTCCCAGATCTTAATTAAAAAAACAAAACAAAACACTGGAGTAGTGGTGCATGCACACCTTTAATCCTAGTACATGGGAGGCAGAGGCAAGTGGATCTCTGAGTTTGAGGCCAACCTAGTCTACATAGTAATTTACAGGTTAGCCTGGGTTGCATACCCCACCTCAAAAATAAAAAACTTGAGTGTAGTGTGCGTGCCAGTAGTTTCAATATGAGGGAGGCACAGACAGATCTCTAGGGCTTGCTATCTAGCCAGTCTAACTGAATCAGTGAGAGAGCTTCTCTCAAAACAAGGTGAAGGAGGGCTGTGGTAGTGGCTCATTGATATAAGACTTGCCTCACATACACGAAGCCTCTGGTTCAATCCCCGATACTTCCAGGGGGCAAAAAATCATTGCCTTGATGTTGTCTTCATAGTATGTTTGGGCT
Organism: Nannospalax galili; assembly: GCF_000622305.1. Lineage (NCBI taxonomy): Eukaryota > Metazoa > Chordata > Mammalia > Rodentia > Spalacidae > Nannospalax > Nannospalax galili. The sequence continues at coordinate 135,206 of NW_008360015.1, read as the reverse complement.
GTAGAGATGGCTCAGTGGGTGAAGTGCTTGCACTGTAAGTGTGAGTGCCTGCATTTGAATCCCCAGAACCATGTAAAAACTGGATACAATAGTGTGTACATATGAAATACCAGTGTATTTCACAGTACAATGGGAGGCAGACACAGGAGAGTCCCTAGAACATATGGGCTAGCTAGCCTGGCATGCACAGCAGCAAACAAAAGAGACCCGGTGTGAAACAAGGTAGAAGGTGAGGCCCACCACCTGAGCTGGTCCTCTTGACCATGTATGTGCTGTGGAATGCATGTTCCTGCACTCACATGAGCACATAGATTTGTTTATGAGTGTGTTGCCTGCATGTATATAAATGCACCTGCCATGCAATACCCAAGGAGGTCAAAGGAGGGCATTGGATCCCCTGGAACTGGAGTTATATAGGATTGTTAGGTGCTATGTGGGTGCTGGGAACTAAACCTGGGTCTTCTGTAAGAGCAGCCAGTGCTCTTAACTGCTGAGCCGTCTTTCCAACCACTGTTTTTTTTTGTTTGTTTGTTTGTTTGTTTGTTTTGTTTTGTTTAAATTAAGATGGAGAGTATATGCGGAAGACACCTGACATTGACCTCTGCCCTGAGCATACACATGCATGTGCATCTATATGTATGCTCACTTGCAGACACACACACATACACACACAACCCAGAAACACACTTAATGATAGGAAAAGAATCCGTTGCTATGAGGAAAGAAGTTAGATGCATTAGAACTTGTAGGCCCCAAAGATAGTCCACAATGTTCATCTTGACGATGGACTAATGTCCAGTGATCTAGGGGTGGACCTGGAACATGGGATCATATTCAGTGTCCAGGTCCTTCTGGGAGGCCCATTGAAAGTAGGGCTTTGGCGTGTGCCTGAGGATCACTGAATTCTGCTTTGGAAGCTGTTGGGGGCAGTTGATATCTAAGGTACATGCTGTAGGATGAATTCTTCAGCAGCAGCTAGTCACAGGTCTCTGTTCCTTTGCAGCCCCAGCATGGACTTCCTGGTTCTCTTCCTATTCTACCTGGCCTTTGTACTGATGGGTGTTGTTATGATCTGCATCTGCACCAAAACCCAGCGTTTGAAAGGTCTGGTCCTGGGAGGAGCACAGGTAGCAATGGCCCTTGCTTTCACTGCTTTGACTACTGTGCTAGGTGTTAGTCTGAAAGACTCATGGGCCCAGGTGTTGTAAGACAGGCCTATAATCCCAACGGGTGGGACATTGAGGCAGGAGGATTGAAAATTTCAGGCCAGCCTGAGCTACATTTGCTTTGAGATAAGTGGCATTCTTAAGGCTGGCTATGTAACTGTGTAATATCTGCAGTTGGGCAGGCATATGAGTAGCATTTGCTTAGACATGCCTGGTGGATATATGAACAGAAATCTCTCCATCTTCTTTTGGGGGGACAGAGAGCCAAATTGGAGCAAGCAGTCCATGAGAGGTTGACTTGAGAGGAACCTGGGCTAATGCCCAGTAATCCTTGGTAGATCCTGAGCATAGGATGAAACCCAGGGCAAAGGAATGAGCAGCATTCATCATCATCCCTAAACCTCTGCTTGCCTCCTTTTCTCCAAAGGCCCTGATGGCCACATTCTTTTTTAGCCGTTAGTTAGTTAGTTAGTTAGTTAGTTAGTTAGTTAGTTAGTTAGTTAATTTTTTGACACTGGGCCTCACTCTGTACCCCTGACTGACCTAGAACTCACTATGTGGAGCTGGAGAGATGACTCAGTGGTTAAGAGCAGTGACTGCTCTTGCAGAGGACCTGGGTTTGAGTCCCAGCACCCACATGGCAGCTAACAACCATTCACAACTCTAGTTCTAGGGCATCCAATGCCTTCTTCTGACCAAGGGCATTGCACCTGTGTTGTGCAATGCCCATGGAGGACAGAAGAAGCTGTCGGATCCCCTGGAATTGGAGTTACAGACAGTTGTTAGCTGCCATGTGGGTGCTGAGATTCAAACCCTGGGTCTTCTGCAAGAGCAGTCAGTGTTCTTAACCACTGAGCCATCTCTTCAGCCCCATAAAGTTTTTTTTTTTTTTTTAAAGAACTCATTATGTATATCAGGCTGGCCTGGAAGTTACAGAGATCCACCTTACTGCCTCCTGAGTGCTGGGATGACAGATGTGTGACACCATGCCCAACACTTTTTAAAGAAGATGTTTTTATGTGTATGTATGAGTGCCTGTATGTATGTATGTATGTATGTATGTATGTATGTATGTATGTATGTATAGCATGTGTATGCCCAGTGCCAGCAGAGACCAGAAGTGTGTGTTGAATCCCCTGGAATTGGAATTACAGGTGGTTGTGAGTTCCCATTAGGGTACTGGGAACCTAAACTGAGTCCTTTTCAAGAGTAGCCAGTGCCCTTAGCTGCTGAGTCATCTCTCTAGCCCCTGACAAGTACATTCTTTGTGGTCAAGATAGAAACTGAGCAACTGTTTATACTTCCTACAGTCCCAGCACTAGGAGGCTGAGATAGGAGGGTCACAAATTCCAAGCCACCTTGGGCTACTTAGTGAGACTCTGTCCTAAAACAAAGAGGGGGGTGCTAGGGAGATGACTCAGTGGTTATAAGTACTTGTCATGCAAGTGTGAGAACTGGCATTCTGATCCCCAGCACCCACATAAATTCTGGGTGTGTGGCCTGCCTGTAATCCCAGTGCTTGACAGGTAGATAGAGGTGATCTCTGGAGCCAACTAGATAGCAAGACTAGCCAAATTAGCAAGCTCTGGGGTCCAGTGAGAGACCCTACATCAATGAATAAAGTAGAAAGTGACTGAGGAAGACACCCAGTATCAACCTCTGACCTACACATGCATGCACACACACACACACACACACACACACAATGGCATGAGATAGTGTCAGAGGAAGACTGGTAAAAGAAAGTCTTCTTTCTTTTTCTCTCTTAGATTGCATCTCTGTCCATATAAGGAAACAGAATCTAGAATCAACGTTGCCAGTTGCCTTTGGAAAATCTGGTGTTCCAGGGTGAGGGGATGGGAAGTGAAACTGAACTTTTTCTTTTGGTTTCAGATGTGCTCCTGTGTAGTTCCGCAGCCCCTGCAGAGGGCTGTGCAGAGACTCCTCCACCACCTCTTCCACACACGGTATTCGTAGCTCCAAGTTGAAACATGGCCCCTCTTTTTAGACATGATGATAAATGTTGCTTTTCTGTAGCTTCAGGAAGCTTTTTGTGGTTTCCAGCATGGTAAGGGGAAGGATGCTCAAAGTTTTGAGAGCCCTGGGTTTGGAATTTCTCCTTATGGGTCATCTATCATTTGTCCTTGGTGTTGTAGCATGCCTATTTATTTATTTATTATTATTATTTATTTATTGGTTTGAACTGGGGACCTTATGCATGCATATCTGGCAAGCCCTCTACCTCTACCACTGAACTATGTCCCAGCCCAACATGGCCACATTTTTTGTTTTGTTCTTTTTGAGACAGAGTCTTCCTGTAGCCCCAGCTGACCTAGAATTCACTATGTAGACCAGGCTGGCCTTGATCTCACAGAGATCCACCTGCCTCTGCCTCCCTAGTGTTGGGATTAAAGGAGTGCACCACCACATTTGGCTTATCTTTTAAAAATGTTTTATTTATTTATTTTTTATGTGTATGAGTGTTTTGCTGGCACGTATGTGAGTGCACCACATGTGTTGAGTGCCCACTGAGGCCAGGAGAGAATGTTGGATCCCTTGGAACTGGAGTTACAGGCAATTTTGAGCAGCCACGGGTGCCGGGAACCGAACCTGGGTCATCTGCAATAGCAGCAAGTCCTCTTAAACCATTAAACCATCCCTCCAGCCCCATTATTTATTTATCTTTTTTTTGAGAGTCTTACTATATAGCCCTGGGTGGTCTCAAACTCAAGGCAACCCTCCTATCTCATCCTTCCCACTACTGAGATTACAGTTGTGTGCTACCCTGCTGGGTCCTTATTTAACTTGTAAAGGAGATAGTCACCCTTGGTCCTTAGCTTTGTGTGATTTCTTCCTGGAGCTGCCCTGCGAGTAAGCCAGCCGTGTGCACTTCCATCCAGCAACCATGCCTTCGTTGTCCTGCACCTGGTCTTACAAGGGCTGGTTTATTCTGAGTACACCTGGGAAGTATTCAGCTACTGCCAAGGGCTGGAGTTCTCTCTGCACTACCTTCTTCTGCCATACCTGCTGCTGACTGTGAACCTGGTTTTCTTCACACTAACTTGTTCAGCCAATCCTGGTAAGTCAAATGATAGGCTAGTGGTAGCTCAGGCGTTGTGCTGCTAGCGCCCAAAATAAGTAGTGGCTCCCTAAGAAGAGAGCAAGGATGCCACTGTAGCTTTTTCATTATCTTCCAGTTTTGAGTGCTTTCTAATTTATTTTTGGTTTTTTGCCCATGGGTTAAAGTTTCTAATATGCACACTAGTTTAAATTTTTCTTACATATTTTCTTTATTTTGAGATGGTCTTGCTGTGTGTCTCAGGATGACCTTGAACTTGTGGTCCTCCCACTTCTGCCCTCCATGTGCTGGGATCACAGGCATGCGCTCCTATACAGGCTTTAATGCCTCTTTTTAGTTTTTCAAACTTTCACTTAATTGCATCATGTAGAGCTGTGTTTAGTATGACACTACTTCCTTTTTAATTCTTTTTATTTTTAATTGTTTATGTCTGTGTGTCTCTGTGTGTATACCTGCACATGAGTGGAGTGCCCTTGGAAATGGAAGAGGGTGTTGGATCCCCTGGAGCTGGAGTTCCTGGACATGGGTGCTAGGAACTGAACTCCGGTCTTCTACAGGACCAGCAAGCACTTTTAACTACTGAGTCACCTCCCCAGTGGGCCCCATGCTCTTGCACTGCCTCCTTTTAAGTCTTTCATTATATGTGGGAATGTGGTCAGTTTTTGTAGATGCTCTCCGTGAGCTTGAAAAGAGCTCTTCCTTTCTAGCTTTTGAGTACAGAGAACCAAAAGTTCATCACATCGTTTGTTATGTCTATTCTAATCATGTGTGTGTATGTGTAAGTATATACAAATGTGTGTGCATGTGGAAGGCTAGAGGGCAGCCCTAGGTGACATTCCTCAGGTATGTTTTGCCGAGAGAGAGAGAGAGAGAGAGAGAGAGAGAGAGAGAGAGAGTCTCTCACTGGTTTGGAACTCATCTGTACTTTATCACTTGTATTTCTTTTTAAAAGATTTACTTTTGGGGCTGGAGAGATGGCTCAGTGGTTAAGAACACTGAATGTTCTTGCAGAAGACCTGGGTTCGAATCCCAGCACCCACACAGCAGCTAACAACTGTCCATAACTCCAGTTCCAGGAGATCTGACAGCCTCTTCTGTCTTCCTCGGACATTGCACGACACGGGTGCACCTACTTATACACAGACAATATATCCATACACATAAAATAAAAATAATAAATATTTAAATAAAAAAAAGAGTGCCTGCCTCTGCCTCCCATGTGCTCGGACTACAGGCATGCACCATCATACCTGGCTCAACCCAATTGTTTTAAAAGTATTCTTTTAAATTTTTTGCCCTGAAGTACCAGAAACCTAAGTGTTGAATGGGTAAATGCCATAAACACACAGAGTAGAATATTATTCAGCCCTAAAAACGAAGAGGGGACTATGGATGTAGCTCACTGGTAGAACAATTGCCTAGCATGCATGAAGCTCTGGGTTCAATTTCTGGTACTACAGAACAAAACAAGAAGATAATACAGTACAAACTCAGGCTACAGCATTCCTGAACTGTGAAAACGCAGTGCTGCTCTAAGAAGACAGATACAAAAAGCCACAAATTACATAGCTTCATTTCTTTAAAGATTTTATTTACATATATTTTATGAATGTTTTGCCTGTATGTATGTAAGTACACCATGTATGTGCAATGCCTGCGGAGGCCAGACCTGGAGTTACAGATAGATAGTTGTTAGCTACCATGTGGGTGCTGGGAACCGAACCTCTGAAAAAACAATTGTTGCTGTTAACCACCAAGCCATCTCTCCAGCTCCTGTATGTGCTTTAAATGGGTGAACTTAAAAAAGGTTGGTAGGGGCTGGAGAGATGGCTCAGTGCTTAAGAACACTGGCTGTTCTTACAGAAGACCTGGGTTCAAATCCCAGCACCCACATGGCAGCTAACAACTGTCCATAACTCCAGTTCCAGGGGATCCAACAGCCTCTTCTGTCCTCCTTGGGCATTTCATGACACGGGTGTACTTACCTACGTGGCCATTGCACAACATGGGTCACTTACCTACATGCAGGCAATACATGCATACACATAAAATAAAAATAATAAATAAGGCCGGGCATGGTGGCACACAGCTTTAATCCCAGCACTTGGGAGGCAGAGGCAGGCAGATCTGTGAGTTCAAGGCCAGCCTGGTGTACATAGTGAGTTCCAGGCCAGCTGGGGCTACAAGGAGACCCTGTCTCAAAAAGACCAAAAAAAAAATAATAATAAATAAAAATTTAAAAACCAGTTGGTAGCAGTGTTAGCTGCGTGGTGTTGGGCAGGTTTTGTGAGCATCCATTCAACCACAGTGCTTGGAACTGACATTCATCCCTTCTTAGGCACCATAACGAAAGCAAACGAATTACTACTTCTGCAAGTCTATGAATTTGATGAAATGATGTTTCCAAAGAATGCAAGGTGCTTCACTTGTGACTTAAGGAAGCCAGCCCGATCCAAACACTGCAGTGAGTATGGCTCTCCAGTGATCTCCCCAGCACACACATGGGCCCTATCTGCAAGAGAAAACCCACAAACCCAGGCACAGTATAAGCATTCTTCAAAGTTTTCCAATACTGCAGAGAATACCAAAACATTTCCCTTCACACATCCACACTAATGATTGGATAATAATTGACTGAAATGGGACTACAGGCTGTACAATGCATGCCTAGCATGTGCTAGACCCTGGCTTCATTCCCAGAAAAGGAAAGGAAAGAATTGACTAAAACAGCCTGTCTATATTGTCATTTCACGATTTGTGCCACTTAGTGTTCACATTGAATTCAATTTTGCATAAATTGAAAGACAAGTTTTTCAATGTCAACAAACTATTCTTTGAGATTTTTCTTGTCCCCACTCAGTGCTCAGTTCCCACATGGGCCTGTGACTATAATAGTGCACACTACAGTTCTTTTTAAAACACATGTGCATATGTGTTATGAGTGTGTATGGAGGCCAGAGGTTGACACTGGGTGTCTTCCTCAATTGCTCTCCACCTTGTATGTGAGACTTGGTCTTTCACTTGAACCCAGAGCTCAGTGATTCAGCTAGTCAAGCTAGCCAGAGTGCTACAGGGATCCCTTGTCTCTGTCTCCTGCCTGCTGGGATTATAGGCGGTCATCAACCCCCCTGGCATTTTCATGGGTGCTGGGATTCCAAACTCTGGTCCTTACTCTTGCTTGGCAAGCGCTTTTATCTGCTGAGCTGTCTCCCCAGTCCCACACCCTGTAGTTCTAAAAGCTTGCTAACACTGGCTGCCCTGCCCTGAAACTGTCAGTGGTCAGTTTGTAAGTCTTAGTTTGGTGTGCCTGTTGTGATTGTCCAGTCAAGGACAAACCCAGCTGTTGTGCCCCCCTCTCTGCAGGTGTGTGTGACTGCTGTGTGCACCGATTCGACCATCACTGTGTTTGGGTGAACAACTGCATTGGGGCCTGGAATACTAGGTACTTCCTTATCTACCTTTCAACATTGACAGCATCAGCTGCTACCCTGGCTATCCTGAGCACTGCATTTCTGGTCCGTCTGGTAGTGGTGTCTGACCTGTACCAAAAATCTTACATTGATGACCTTGGACAGTTCCAGGCTGTGGACACATTCTTTCTTATTCAGGTAATTTTGGATTGAGCTGTGGGGTTCAGAATCAGAAAGGAGATGTTGATTATCCATGGAAAAACACTGAGTCACTTTTTTATTCTTTTTTCTAAATATAGTATTTCTATTCTGTGAGAATTTCATACATGCATACATTATATTTTGTTTTGTTTTTTTCTGATCTTTTTGAGACAGGGTCTCTGTAGCCCCCTGGCCCTCACAGAGATCTGCCTGCCTCTGCCTCCTGAGTGCTGGATTAAAAGTGTGCACCACCATGCCTGGCTACATATATTATATTTTGACCACATTAGCCTCCACTTCTCCCCCTAACTCTTCCTAAATCCATATCCCCAACCTCCCTGCTCCCTCTCAATTTAGTGCCTTTTTTTCCCCCAATAACCCACTGAGTCCAATTTGTGCTACCTCTATACCCATGGGGCCATCCACTGGAGCATCCACCTACCAGGGACCACAGCCTTAAAGAAAACTGACTTTCCCTCCCCCAGAAGCCATCAACTGTCCATAGCGCCTCATGGGTGAGGACTCATAAGCCGTTCTCCCTCCATATTGGAATGTTGACTTGCTTGATCCTGTGCAGGCAACTATAGCTGCTGTGGGTTCATGGGTGCAATGGTCCTGTCATGTCCAAAGGACACTGTTTTGCTCCAGTCCTCCTTGACTTCTGACTCTTACAGTCTTTCTTCCCCCTCTTCTGCAATGGTCCTTAAGCCTTGGGGGACATGGTGGGGTATAGCTGTCATATTTGCGGCTGAGTGCTTTACAAACCCTTACTCTCTGCAGCTTGATCATTTGTGAGTTTCTGCATTAACCACCACCCACTGCACAAAGAAATTTCTGATGAGATTTGAGAGCTGCACCAATCTTTGGTTGTAGATAGGAAGTTAGAGGCAGTTTGATACTATGTCCATTTAGTAGGTTCTTCTCTGAGACCTGTGAGCTCCCCAGCTAGGGATTCTTGGTCCTATATTTTAATTGGTAACAAATTCTTTTTTTCAAAAAAAATTGTTTTGGTGACAGAATCTTATGTATACCAGGCTGGCCTTCAACTTCTGGTCCTCCTGCCTCTGGCAGTGCTGGGATTACATGTGTTTACTACCACACTGGGCTTATACAGAGCTAGGCAAGCATTCTACCAGCTGAGCCACATCCCTAGCCTTAATGATATAAAACTCACATCCCCCCCAAATCCACTTCTTTGTTTTTATCATTAAATTTTTTTTACTAGATTTATTTTTCTTTTATGTGTGTGAGTATTTTGCCTGGATGATATAAGTGCACCACATGTGTGCCTGATGCCCGTGGAGGCCAGAAGATGGCGTTGGATCCCCTGGAACTGGAGTTCCATTTGGTTGTTAGCTGCCATGTGAGTGCTGGGTACCAAACGCAGGTCTTCTGCGAGAGCAGCCAGTGCTCTTAACTACTGAGCCATCTCTCCAGCCCATTGTTTTTTGTTTGTTTTTATTTTTTGAGACAGGGTCTGTTTTTCAGGGCCCAGGCTGGCCTTGAACTTGCTATATAAAAAAGGATGATTTGAACTCCTGATGCTCCTGCCTCCCCCTCCTGAGTGCTAGGATTACAGGTGTGTGCCCCCATACCTGGTTCAAAATCTGACCCTTTAACATGTACAAGTCAGAGGTTTCGGGCATTCAGAGTTGTAGACCCATTGCCACTGTAGCATTTCAGAACATTGTGTTACCTCTAAAGAACACACCCTGTTCCCTCTTCCCCTAGCCCTAGTATCCATGAATCTACTTATGAATTTCCTTTAATTGGACATTTCATAGTTTCAGTTGTGTAGTAGGACCTTTGTCCTGGCTTTTTTGTAAAGTTTTCAAGGTTCATTCATGTTGTAACATGTAGCATGTACTTTATTCCCTCCAAAGGCCAAGTAATATTCTGTTATATGATAGGCATTTGACTTTTACCATTTTTAGTTGGTTTTGAGTTATGTTGCTGTGAACATTTGCATATATGTTTTGTGTGGACACATGTTTTCATTTCTTGAGGATGTACCTAGTACGTGTAGAATTGCTAGGTATGGTAATTGTATGGTAGCTCTGTGCACTGGAAAACTGGCAGACCGTTTTTCAAAGTGTCTACCATTTTCTATTCCCACAATCAGTGTTCTCTATGTCTTCTTCAATGCTTTTTATTACCTGTCTTTAAAAAATTTTTGTTTTACGGGGTTACAGTCTCACTATGTATTTCAGACTGGCTCCAATTCTCAGTCTTCCTGCCTCAGCTTCTTGACTGCTGGGAATACAGATGTGTACCATCATGCTTGGTTGGTGTAGGGTTTTGGGTATAAAAAAGTTGAGACATCTTCATTAGATCTGTCTCTTGTGACTTGTTAGTCTCCCTCATCAAGAGTTTTGAGTGGTTCTTTCTCTTCTGACTTTCAAAAATATTGAACTCTTTCTTTATTCAAAAAATTCTAAATTCTCTATCCCTAAAATAATATAAATGCAAATGATCAACAAATACTATTTGGTCTGGGGATCTAGATGGCTCAGTGGGTAAAGCACTTACCAAAGAGTGAGATCCTGAGATCCTGAGTTCAGATCCCTAGAACCCATGTAAAGCTGGGTGTGGTAGTGGATGACTATAACCTCATCACTCCTGTGGCAAGACAGAAGGCAGAGCCAGACACAGGAGGATCCCTCAGAAGCTCAAGGGCCAGTCAGCCTGGTGTATGCAGTGGCAAACAACAAAATAGAAGTTGAGAACTGATGGGATATAATCCTATGACCTCCACATGTGCACTATGCCATGCATGCCTGGATGTACAAGAACATGAGCATACACACACACACACTCACACTCACACTCTTAATAAAGATGTTCAAGAGCCAGCTGTACATCGGGTAGATTTCAATGGTAATGTTTATCACCTCTATTAATTAACATGACTTAACACTTTTAGTCCCAGCACTTGGGAGGCAGAGGCAGGAGGATCTCTGTGACTTCAAGGCCAGCCTGGTCTACAAAGTGAGTTCCAGGCCAGCCGGGGCTACAGGGAGACCCTGCCTCAAAAAGACACCCCCCCCCAAAAAAAAGATGAAATGAAAACTGAGAGCACCTGCCCTCCGGTCCTCTTCCTACCCTGGTACTGTGCTTTCCTCGTGCAGATCACATGAGCCTTATTCTTTGTTTTTCTCACTAGGCAGTGTGCCACAATCTTCAAAAACCAGTACCTGGAAACTGACTTGATTTTTAATGACTCCTTAGTATTTCATGGTATGACTGACCCAGTTTTACTCTTCCTTATGGATGAACATTGGTTTTTTTTTGGTTTTGTTTCATTTTCTGAGACAAGGTCTCACTATGTAACCCAGGCTGTCCTAAAACTTTTCATCCTTCTGAGTGCTATCACAGGTTTGTGCCACTGCCTGGCTAACTTGTTTCTTTTGGGGAGAGAGGCTATTGGAGTCAGTGCTATCCTGCACACCCTTGTACAGATTTTTGTTGGTTGGTTGGTTTCTTACAAGGCCTACCTGTAACCCCAGCTGGCCTGGAACTCACTGTATAGACCAGGCTGGCCTCAAACTCAAAGAGATCTGTCTGCCTCTCCCTCACCAGTGCTGGGATTAAGAGCATGCACCACCACACTTGGCTATTTTTGTTTCTAATAGACACTGGTTTGTCTGTGTGGCTTTTATTTTGATGAGGACTACATTCATTTATGTTGTAAATAGCTAACTGTCAAAGCATTGTGTCCTGAGTGGCCTTTCTGCCCATGTGAATACTTCATTTATCTATCAGAAAGGTCTTGCACACACTTGAATTATTCCTGGGCTGTGTGTCTCTGTTGGTTGATTCATATTTATGTTCAGTAAGTCAGATTTGGGGAAACTGATCAATGAACCCAGGGCCTGTCAATAGTTAGACAAACACTACCACTGAGCTGTATATATAGCCCTGTGGGTCAGTTTTGATGCCGGCAGGCGAGCTATAGTGGCAGCTCTGACAGATTCCACAGGATCGAGGCTGGTGGGTGCTGATGCTTGTAGGTGTCACAGTAATACTTCTTAACACCATGTGCTTTCTCTGCCCCCAGCACCTGTTCCTGACCTTCCCAAGGATCATCTTCCTGTTAGGCTTTGTCCTGGTGCTGAGCCTTCTCCTGGCCGGCTACCTGTGCTTTGTTCTATACCTGGCTGCCACCAACCAGACCACAAATGAGTGGTGCAGAGGAGACTGGGCCTGGTGCCAGCACTGCCCTCTTGGGGCCTGGTCTCCATCAGCAGAGCCCCAAGTCCACCAGAACATTCACTCCCATGGGCTTTGGAGCAACCTTCGAGAGATCTTTCTACCTGCTGCCCCATGTTATGAGAGAAAGAAGAGATAGAATGGGATATTGAATATTGTTTTTGAATATTGAATGCTTCTATTTATACATATGATACTTGTTTTCTAAGTATTGTTTGTGTTGGTTTCTGCTGTGTGAGTTGAATGGGCATTCAGTGGGGAAGTGGGCAAGAGATGCTAGGACTTGCTGAGTGTGTGGTCTCACTGGGCACTATGGCAGATTCCTCTCCTGCCTATTTTCTGTTATAAACTATTTCTTTTGGGGTCCTGGTATCAGGAATGTCAAGAGATGGCTTGTCCAAGGCTTCAAGTGACAAGAAGACCTTAGTCTATCTCACCCTACACTGGGGCACCTGAACAAGGGCCTTATAGCCCTGTTCCTGATATAAAAGAGGGTCTCAGTGACTCAACTCAGTTGTGCCCAACTGCACCCTTTCCCTAGTATGTCCCTCTCTGTTCTGATTTGTTTGTCCATTGCTGTGACAAACATGCTCACCAATACCAACTTGGGGAGGAAAGGGTTTATTCAACTTACATCTCCCAGGTCACAGTTCATCAGGGAGCCCAAGGTAAAAACTCGAGGCAGGAACCTGGAGGCAGAAGCTGGAGCACAAGCCATGGAGGAATGCTGCTTACTGGCTTGCTCCCCCAGGTGTGTCAAGTTGACACTAAAGCTACCCAGCACAATTGACCCTTTATCAACTTGACATACACATCACTATTAAACCATAACCTTTCCAATTTTTGTCTCCAAGATATGATGTTACTATCACAACATAAGACAGTACAACCTTAAAAGTCTCACAGTCCTTAAAAATTCAAACACTTAGAAGTCTTTTAACTGTGGGCTTCTGTAAAATCCAAAAAAGTACTGTCTTATTTCAAAGGGAAGAATTGGACACACCTAAGCAAAACCTAAGTCCAGCAAAGCAGCTCCAGGCTGGACACCTGGAATTCACTCACAATCTTCTGGGCTCCAAAGGGTTCTGGCAGCTCCACTTCTCTGACTCTGCTGCTCACAGTACACATAGGTTGTCTTGCAGACCCAGGCCAGCACCATTCCACACCTACTGATATCCTTAGTGGTCATCCCACAGTCCTGGCATCTCCAAAAAGCTTGGGTCTCCACTGAAACCGAGGCTACACCTTCATCAGTGGCCTCTTCTTGCCTCTTGGGATGCAAAGCTGCAGATTCTCTCCATGACCCTTTCAATTTTGGGGTCTTCACTGTAACTGAGGCTGCACTTTCACCAATGGCCTTTCCTAGCCTCTCAAAGTGCCAAGCCACGGCTGCTGTGACTCCTTCACACTTTCACCACCAGAACCATGCAGGAGACTTACACATTACCAAGTCCTGCTTCCAGCTTGAGATAGAGGCTTGGGTCCCCTGTGTGTGCTGACCCTGAGGAAATACCTCCCAGAAGACTTCACCACAGTGATGCTGGTCTTGTTACAGCTGATTCTTCAGCACCAGCCAACCAGAACCCACAGATTCTCAATTCGAAATATCACACAAATATCCCTGATAGTCTCTGTTTCCCTTTGAAGCTTCAAAAGCCAGGCCTCCACCATCTACAACTCTTTCAGCATAACTGTTCCAAGTTCCAACTGTTCTAAGCAACAAACTCTTAAGCTCTCAATGGCTTTTCCAGCCCAAAGTTCAAAACACTTCCACAATACTAAAAACACCAAGGTCAGGTCTGTCACAGCAATGTTCCCCTCTGACCAATACCAACTTGGGGAGGAAAGTGTTTATTCAGCTTACATCTCCCAGGTCACAGTTCATCAGGTAGCCCAAGGTAGAAACTCTGGGCAGGAACCTGGAGGCAGGAGCTGGAGCACAGGTCATGGTGGAATGCGGCTTACTGGCTTGCTCCCCCAGGTGTGTTAAGTTGACACTAAAGCTATCCAGCACACTCTCTCTCAAGGGATCTTTAGCACCTAAGGAAGTCCTCACCCAGGCCTGCCTTTGGGGCTACCGTGGGCCTTTAACTGCAAGCACAATGTTGTACTTGGTCTCCTACCTTGCCCCCACTGGCCTCTGTCCATATTCAAGTCGAAACTTCACTGCCAGCCAGTTCAGCATAGAGTTCAGTGTGCATGATTGCTGGTAGAGTTTGTATAAAAATCCTGAGGGGAGGGGCTGGAGAGATGGCTCAAGAGCACTGACTGCTCTTGCAGAGGACCCTGGTTCAATTCCCAGCATCCACATGGCAGCTAAGAACCGTCCTTAACTCCAGTCCCAGGGGAATCTGAAGCCCACTTCTGACCTCCGCGGCACTGCATGACATGGGTGCAGTCATATACAGGCAGGCAATACGCTCATACACATAAAAAAAAATCCTGAGGGGTTTAGGGTTTGCAGGAGTAGGAAGCAGGTAGACTGGACCTTGTAAGCTACTAAGATTCTCACAGCCTTCTTAGGCTGAGCCAACAGCAATAGTTAGAGGCCAGGCCTCTGGAGAGAACTTGGAAACAGGGACCCTGGGAACAGAAAGTGTGAGCCAAGGAAAGGGGTGGGATGGGGAGGATGGGTGGGTGGAGATGTATAGAGAGGGCCTTCCTTACCAGGCATTATATGCCCTAGCAGCCCCAGGGGGTCTGAGCAGAGGCAACTTAAAAAAAATAGATAATCCATGCCTGGCGTGGTGGTGTTTACAGAGTCAAGTGGATCTCTGTGAGATCAAGGCTAGCCTGGTCTACAAAGCGAGTTCCAGGCCAGCTGTCTCAAAACAAGATAATCCTTTTATTAATTCTTAGAGAACCAAATAAATGGATACAGTGTATTTGATCATAGTCACCCCCACTCCCCATAACTCCTCCTAGGATATCCCCTCCCCTCAAGCATCTTTTAAGCTGGGTGCCTGCACCACCTCCACGACCTGTCTGGTGAGAAGCTAGGTGAAAGATTCCAAACAAGCTGGAGCACTGGAACACTGAAGTGGCACTCAGGGGTGGGAGGGTCGGCCAGGTGAGGCGGGGCCTAGCTCCCTCGGCGGTGCTCGACTAGGCTCCGCCACCAGGGGGCGCCGTGGAGCGCACGGCTCTCGTTTGGCCCCTGCGGGCCACCGTCGCCACCCTGGCATTCCGCCGCCGGTTTGGCTGAGCTGGCTCGGCTCTGGCGGCTCTGAGCGGCGTCACAGTCGGACCGTGGGCGCCCGCTGGCCTATGGCGGCGGGGGCGACGACAGCGATGGCCCCCTGAGCCGGCGACAGCAACTAGCAGCGGCCGGGCGGAATCCGCGGCACAATCGGCGTCGGGGCGGAGGCCGGGTCGCGCCTCTTTGTCTCCGGGCGGAAGTGGGACGTGCGGCGGGGACGCGGTGGCCGCACCATGAGCGACATCCGTCACTCGCTGCTGCGCCGCGACGCGCTGAGCGCCGCCAAGGAGGTGCTGTATCACCTGGACATCTACTACAGCAGCCAGCTGCAGAGCGCGCCGCTGCCCATCGTGGACAAGGGCCTCGTGGATCTGCTGGAGGAGTTCGTGTTCCAGGTGCCCAAGGAGCGCGGCTCGCAGCCCAAGGTGCCTGCCCCGACCGTGCCCTCCCTTCGGCGACAAATACTTGCCAGGCGGCTCCCGACTCGCACTCCGGCCAGGGTCCTGCAGCAACGCATCCCCATGCTGCAGCCCCCTGCCCTGCATGGCTCAGCCGCGTGCCTGGACAGTCATCCGTCAGACATCCAGGCAGAGACTGGCCGTGTAACATCTTTAGAGTTTCAAACCTTGTGGGCCAACCTGCGCCCTCCAGGATGTTAGCAATTAGATACATGACTTTTTCTTGCGCTTACTTAGGCGTCAGAAAGGAGAAAAAGTACACTCCTGGAACAGAATAGATTTCTTGAATTTGAATTTTAAAAATTTTCCTGAGGGAGACACGGTCTAGCGTGGAACTCGAGTTCTTCGGTCTCAGCCTTAGTGCCGAGTTGCTCTCCCGGGGTTTCAGAAGAGCAGAAAAAGTACACCTTGGGGAAGAAAATAGAATTTTGTGTTTTTGTTTGTCTTCTAAGTCAGAGTCTTCCTATAGGTCCACCTAGTCTAGAATCTCTGTAGATCAGGCTGGCCTCAGTCTCACAGAAGACCTACCTGCTTCTGCCTCTGGAGTGCTGGGATTATGCTACCACACCCAGTTATTTTCTTTTAATGATAGAGGTATTTTGTTAAGACAGGGTGTGACTTTGTAGCTGGCCTGGAACTTGCAATGTAGATCAAACTAGCCGAAAACTCAGAGAGCCACTTGCCTCTCTGCTCTGCTACCTGAGTGCTGGAAGTAAAGGCATTCGCCATGCTCAGATGATTTATTTTTATTTTGCATGTCTGAATGTTTGCACATAAAGTACACCACATGTATGCAGTGCCTGCAGAAGCCAGAAGAGGGCATTGGATGCCCTGAAACTGGAGTTAAGAGGTGGCTGTGAGTCATCATGTGTGTGCTGGGAACTGGCATGAGCTCTCTCTCTCTCTCTCTCTCTCTCTCTCTCTCTCTCTCTCTCTCTCTCACACACACACACACACACACACACACACACACTCACATGCACACAAAGCCACAGCTGACCTGGAACTCGAGCTCCTCCAGGCTCAGTCTCTGAGTACTTGGATTACAGGTGTGCTCTCCTCCCATCTTACTGTTGAAACTCACAGGCTTATGAGCTACTCATCTCTCACCACTTCTCTCCTTGATTTGTTTTCACAGAGACTGAATTCCCTTCAGGAGCTTCAGCTTCTTGAAATCATGTGCAATTATTTCCAGGAGCAAAGCAAGGACTCCGTTCGGCAGATCATTTTCTCATCCCTTTTCAGTCCCCAGGGCAACAAAGCCGATGACAGCCGGATGAGCTTATTGGGAAAGCTGGTCTCTATGGCAGTGGCTGTGTGTCGGACCCCTGTCTTGGAATGTGCGGCCTCCTGGCTCCAGGTACTGCTCTGGAAATAGTCTTTCCCAGAAGAGGGCATCGGGTCCTGGGACCCCTGGGTGCCATCCTGCCTAGGTTAGGATTATAACCTCATGCACAAAATAGATAGATGGTCACTTTAAAAAAAAATTTCAGCTGGGCGTGGTGGCGCACATCTGTAGTCCCAGCAACTTGGGAGGCAGAGGCAGGCAGATCTCTGTGAGTTCAAGGCCAGCCTGTCTACATAGTGAGTTCCAGGACAGCTGGGGCTGCAGGGAGACCCTGCTTACTTGGGCAGCATAGGCAGGTGGATCCCTGTGAATTCGAGGCCAGCCTGGTCTACCTAATGAGTTTCAGGACAGCTGGGGCTATAGGGAGACCCTGTCTCAAAAAACAGAAAAAAATTTTTTTTTTTTTTTAAATTTCTTTTTTCCCAGTACTGAAGACTGAACCCAGGGTCTCGCACATGCTAGGCAAGTGCTATACCATTGAAGCCAAAACCCCAACTCCTCACTGGGGATTCTAGGCAGGTACTCTACCACTGAGTCACACCCCAGCCCCTCACTGGGAGATTCTAGGCAGGGGCTCTAACACTGAGCCACACCCCAGCCCCTCACTGGGGGAGTCCAGGCAGGTGTTCTACCACTGATCCACCCCAACCCCTCACTGGGGGATTCTAGGCAGGGGCTCTACCACTGAGCCACACCCCAGCCCCTCACTGGGGGATTCGAGGCAGGTGCTCTACTGCTGAGCTACATTCCCCAGCTCTCTTTTTACTTCTTATTGTGAGACAGTCTCACTAAGTTGCCCACACTGACCTGGAACTTACTCTGTAGCTAGGTAAGACCTTGAACTTGTGGTTCTCTTACCTCAGCCTCCTGAGTAGTTGTGATTACAGGCCTGCCTATGCCACAGGCCTAGCTCTAAATTTATTTACTTTTTAAAAAAAAATATTTTCTTTATTATTTTTATGTGTATGAGTGTATTGCCTGTGTGTATGTGAGTGCACCCATGTGATGCAATGCCACGGAGGTCAGAAGAGGGCATCGGATTCCCCTGGAACTGGAGTTAAGGATGTTTCATAGCTGTCATGTGGGTGCTGGGAATCGAACCCGGGTCCTCTGCAAGAGCAGCCAGTGCTCCTAACCGCTGAGCCATCTCTCCAGCCCCTGTACAGTTTTTAGAGACAGGATCTTACATATAGCCTAAGCTAGCCGAGGATGACCTTGAACTTGTGATCCTCCTGATTCCCACCACCCAGGTGCTGGGATCATAGGCTTGCACCACCATACCTGCTGTTTTTATGTTTTTCTTTAGACATGGTCTCACTCTGTAGCCCATACTGTCTGTGTAGCCCAGGCTGACCTTCAATTCATCTTCTTGCTTCAGCTCCCTGAGTGCTGGGATTATAGCATAAGTCACCATGACCATCATATTGATTTTTTTTTTTAATCTATAAAATTTGGCTGGGCAGCCCAGGCTGGCCTCAAATTTATGGTCCTCCTATGTCACGCTCCCTTGTACTGAGATTACAGACTTGGGCTATCATTCCCATCCTATAGCAAATTTTTTAATCACATGATCATTCACAAACTTCCAGACCTGCTCACAGTGATAGCAATAGTTAGATGGTTTTTTTCATTTTTGTTTTCGTTTTTGTTTTTTGAGACAGCATCTCTCTGGAGCTCCAGCAGGTCTGGAACTTGCTATGTAGACCAGGCTGACCTCAATTTCACAAAGCTCCACCTGCCTCTGCCTCCTGGGTGCTGGGATTAAAGGCATCCACCATCATGCCCAGCTATTTAGTTGTTTTTTAATTTTGTTTATTTTATGTGTATGAGTGTTTTGCCTGCATGTATGTAAGTGCACCACATGTGTGCAATGCCCACAGATGCCTGTAGAGGGTGTAGGATTCCCTGGAACTGGAGTTACAGATGGTTGTTAGCTGCCATGTGGGTGCTAGGAATTGAACCTGGGTCCTCTGCAAGAGCAGCCAATGCTTTTAAGTGCTGAGCCATCTCTCCAGCCTTGAGACACTTAGTTTTCATCTGTGGCATCTGGCCTGGGCTCTTGAAACTGAAGTCACCATTTCTTTACCTGAAGTCAGAAATGACCTTTCCCTGGTAAGCTTCCCAGCAAAGACTGGCAAAGGTTTTATGTAAACATTTCAGCTTTTTAGGCTGTACCATCTCTGTCACAGTGACTCACCTCTGGTATAACAGTGTGAGAACGGACTTAGAGCAGGCAGATGGGCATGGCCGATTCAGTGGAGGTTTGCAGAGCTGGATCAGAGGTAGATATGGTCTGTGGGCTTCAGATGACTGGAACTTGCTTGAAGGGGCACTGTTAGCACATTTCTCCCCTCCTGAAAGTGGTTCCATTTTGGTCCTCACTGTTTGTACACTGTTGGTACCTCCAGCCCAGAACACACATAGTGATGCAGGCTATGACTTCTTTCCAGCGGACACCTGTGGTCTACTGTGTGAGACTAGCCAGGGCCCTTGTGGATGACTACTGCTGTTTGGTGCCAGGCTCCGTGCAGACACTGAAGCAGATATTCAGTGCCAGCCCCCGTTTCTGCTGCCAGTTCATAACGTCCGTGACTGCCCTCTATGACCTATCCTCAGGTAAGCAGTAAGATTGCTGCTATAGATTGTCTACTTTATGTATTCATTTATCTGTTTACAGTATTAGGAATGGAAACTAGGGCCTTTCACATACCAGGTAAGTGCTCTACCACTGCTACATCCCAGATACCAGTGAAGAATCTAGTGAGGCTTTTTTTTTTTTTTTTTTTAAGATTTTTGTTTTGTTTTGTTTTGTTTCGTTTTGTTTTTAAATCTATCTGTGTGTGTCTGTATATATGTGTGCCAAATGGTTGTGGTCCCTACAGAGGCCAGAAGAAGACATTGAATCCTTAGGAGCTGGAGTTACAGACAGTTGTAAGTTGTCTGCCATGGGTGCAGGAAGTTACAGTTGTTAGCTATCATGTGGGTGTTGGGAACTGAACCTGAGTCATTTGCAAGAGCAGCCAGTGACCTTCCTGAGCTGACCCCTGCCTCTACCTCTTAAACACTAGGATTATAGTGGGGTTTTTTTGGGGGGGGTTGGTTTTTTAATCTTTTTGAGACAGGGTCTCTCTATACCCCTACCTGGCTTAGAACTCACTATGTAGACCTGGGTGGCCTCACAGAGATCTACCTGCCTCTGTCTCCTGAGTACTAGGATTAAAGGCATGCACCACCACTCCTGGTTTAGGATTATAGGTTTATAATACACAACTGACTCAATATTGTTTTTAGCAGCCTCTTTTTCACTTTGAGGGCTCAAGAAAAGTCAGGATCAAGTTAGTCATCATGCATTATTTATAATGGTCATGTCCCTGTCTTTTGCTTTTGCATTGCTGAAGTTAAACTCAGGCCTTCACACATGCGAGGCAAGTCCTGAGTTATATTCCCATCCTATTTTGTGGTCTTTTAAAATCTAAAACAGCTCTTCAGGATTTAAAAATGATCTTGGAGAGAGGGATCAGTGGTTCAGAGTGCATATTGCTCACAACTGCCTATAACTCCAGCTCCAAAAGGATCTGGTGCCTCTGGCCTCTGTGGGCACCTCCCATTCACGTTCACAGACACACAGACACACATGCATACACATAATTAAAATATTGGCTGGGCTCAGTGGCACATACGTTTAGTCCCAGCTCTTAGGCAGAGACAGGTAGATCTCTGAGTTTGAGACCAGCCTAGTATACACTGTTAAGTTCCAGGCCAGCCAGGGCTACATAATGAGATCCTGTCTAAAAATATATTATAATAATAATAATGATGATGATGATGATGATGATGATGGTGATAACAACAGTAATAAATTTTTTTTTTTTTTTGGTCTTTTTGAAGCAGGGTCTCCCTGTAGCCGCAGCTGGCCTGGATTCGCTATGGAGACCAGGCTGGCCTCGAACTCACAGAGATCTGCCTGCCTCTGCCTCCCGAGTGCTGGGATTAAAGGCGTGCACCACCATGCACAGCCCAAGTAATAAATCTTAAAAAAATAAAGATAATCTTTTATGATATTGGCTTTTTTAAATATTTTTTTTTCTTTCTTTTTTTGAGATAAGGTCTCCCTGTAGCCCCAGCTGGCCTGGTACTCTCTCTGTCGATCTGGCTGTCCTCAAACTCACAGAGGTCCTCTGCCTCCTGAGCGCTGGGATTAAAGGTGTGCACCACCACACCTGGCACGTTTATTTATTTTTATTTTGTGTGTTTGGGTACACATGTGCCACAGTGGTGCATGTGGAGGTCAGGGGACAACTTGGAGGAATCAGTTCTCTCTTTCCACCATGTGTCTAGGTTCTAGGGTTGGAACTTAGGTTGTCAGACTGGTGGCAAGCACCTTTACCCACTGGGCCATCTTGCTGACCCTAGTTAAACTTTTTTAGCCACAGTTCTACCTTGGTGATGATTGTCCTCAGCCCCAGTTTTACTGTTTGTGACATTTTTGAGACTTCCTTCTTAGGGTGCCAGTGGAGGTATTCAGAATAGCTGTGAGAATGTTTGTCCCTCATCCCTGCCCTGCAGCAAAGCTCTCTGGCTATATTTCCTATTTAAAAAAAAATACAAGGGAAAAAAGAGCTCCCAAATACTTTTTGACATTTTTGGCCTTTGGAACAGAGTATGTTGCTAAGAGGCCCAAGGACATTTTGACTTTTAGCCAAGAAATTATCTACTTTCTTTGGGGTCTTTTTACCCTAACTGTCAAGCCAATTCCTACCTCCTCTACCTCTTCAGAAGGGGGAATGTTAGAATAGCAAAAAGCCCCCCCCCCTCCAAAAAAAAGAAAGTACACAAAGTTGTCCGGAAAACCTGATGGGGAGATATGGGAGGAGTTAGAGGGGAGGGAGTGGGCATGGATTTGATTGAAACAGCTAATATGCATGTATGAAATTCTCAGTAAATTTTTTTTAAAGTTAAAAAAAAAAAAGACAAGGGAGCTGGGCGTGGTGGCACATGCCTTTAATCCTAGTACTGGGGAAGCAGAGGCCGAGTTTGAGGCCAGCCTGGTCTACATAGCAAGTTCCAGGCCAGCTGGGGCTACAGGGAAACCCTGTCTTAAAAATACCAAAAAAATAAAAAATAAGAATAAAAAAAGACAAGGGGCTGGAGAGATGTCTCAGCAGTTAAGAGCACTGGTTGCTCTTGCAAAGGACCCAGTTTGGTTCCCACCACCCATATGGCAGCTAACAACATCCTAACTCCAGTTCCTGGGGATCTAACACCTTCACCTGGCCTCCATGGGCATTATACGCATGTGGTACACTTATATACATGCAGGCAAAATACTCAAACCCATTTAAGAAAAATGACAACAGTAGAAATTGACTAACTGGGTTAGGTGTAGTTGTAAACGCCTTTATTCCCAGCAGAGGCAGGTGAATCTATGTGAGTTCAAGACTAACCTGGTCTACATAGTAAGTTCTAGGCCAGTTAGGGCTACAGGGAGACCATTTCTCAAAAAAGCAAAGCGGGGAGGGAGGGAGGGAGGGAAGGATGGGAGAGAAAGAAATTAATTGACTAACTTCAAATTAGGGCAGGGGGCTCAAGGGACCCCCGTGCCCCCATCCTAGGCTGTGTTGGCCATTTCCTTCCTCAGTGATGGCTCTGAGGCACAGGGACTGGACAAGCAGAGCTCTCTTATATATGTCCTTCTACACCGACTGTATGACTCCTGGACAGGGCCTGGGCTCTTCATTTTTCCACAGTGGGAATGTGTGATTCAAGGCTTCCCCTGTGGACTCAGGTTCCCAGACTGCTTTTCTGCTCAAAGTTCAGGTTCTTCTTTATCCTCTGCCCTTGCTGCCCCAGGGGATGACAAATAGTCTTCTTATCCTGATCTGATAGCTCAGCCAGCAGTTTGAGAGCCTCTGGGAACATTTCTGTTTCCTGTTCTGTCTCATACTGGTGTCTCTGGATCCCGATTAGAAGTGAGTCTTTCATTTGTGGCCCTTTTTCTTGTATTTATTTATTTATTTATTTATTTATTTATTTATTTATTTATTATTTATTTATTTTTGGTCTTTGAGACAGGGTCTCTCTGTAGCCCCAACTGTCCTGGAACTCACTGTGTAGACCAGGCTGGCCTTAAACTCACAGAGATCTGCCTGCCTCTGCCTCCTGAGTGCTGGGATTAAAGGCATGCACCACCACATCCAGCTGTTTTCTTGCTTTTAAATTTAGTCAATTTCCAAGAAGTTCTGTGGAAATAGTGTGGGCATGTGAACAGAGACACATTCCCATGCTAAACCTCTGCTCCTGCCTTGAGCAGGCAGCCACTGGAGGCATCAGCAGAAGGCTTGCTGCTGGGTGGAACTTTTCCCTGCCTCAGTCTTGCAAAATTTCCTAAGAGCAGTCACTAGCCAGAAACAGGCCATGCTGCCCTTGGGTGCTTTTGGTAACTAGGGCAGCTCATGCCTTCAAACCAGAAAAGGGAAGGAAGTCCCCTAACCATACAGAGCTTCCTTGCTGGACAGGTATCTGTGTGGAGATGGAGAATTCAGTCTCTAAGCAGACGTGTCACGTGCATGCCCAGGACACAAGTGCATACTTGTACCTGTGTGTATGCTACCTTCAAGCTGCTACAGAGGCCTCCACTGAGACCTGGGCCTATGCTGGCAATGTAGATGGCATTACCCAGACAGAAACTCCTTGGGAATTGAGGGGGCAGCTTTTTTTACTTTGCTTGATTTATTTTTATTTTATATGTATGAGTATTTTGCCTGGATGTAGGTATGTGCACTGTGTGTGCAATGCCCACAGAGGCCAAAAGAGGGTGCCAGCTCCCCTGGAACTGGAAATATGATGGTAGTGAGTTGTCTGATGTGGATGCTGGGAATAGAACCCGGGTTCTCTGCATGAGCAGCCAGTGATCGTAACAGTTGAGCCGTCTCTCCAGAGGGGCAGTGTATAATACCAGTGGTAGGCACAATCTCAGGGAAACCCAGCTTTCAGAGAAAGACAGCTAGGAGCCTTACCCCAACACAAAGAGCATGATCTCTGCCTCCCACGCCCTCCTGTATGTCATTCTCATTCTCCAAGGGGCTCTGTCTTCCTTAGCTTTCTTGTGAGTTGAGGGGTGCACAGCCCGAGAGAGGAGACTGGCACACAGGCAGCTTGAGCACATATGCCGATGTAGACAGTGTAGCCTAGTGGCCTACAAGCCAGGCTGCTGAGGTCAGATCTGAGCCTGCCACAGGCTTCTTTGAGACATGAGAATGGGCTCCACAACACCACACATTTCTGGGGCAATAATCGGGATGGTTTGGAGCTTCTGTGTATTGCTCTGTATAAAAGACTGAGGCCAGGGCCTGCCACAGAGTCATCTGCCCTCATTATTTTTGTTCAGGTCAAACTGTTATTTAGATAAGGCTTCTAGCTTTGGGGTTGGGATGGCTGTTGGCAGCTAACAGCTGATTGACAAGACTCTGAGCTGCTCTTTGAGGGCCATCCTAGGTCTCACTGTACCATGGAGGAGACACTGAATATTGAGAAGAAACCTATACACCCAGAGAAGGGGTAAAGTATACCAGTAGTTTTAAACTAAGGGCCAGTGAAATGACTCAGTATGCAAAAGAGCTTGCTGCCAAGTCTGATTGATCCCCAGAACCCACATAAAGGTGGAAAATTGTCCTCTGACTTCCACACACACCCCATGGCACACACGAACACACACATACAAATAATAAATAAATAGATAGATGATAAATAGATAGATAGATAGATAGATAGATAGATAGATAGATAGATAGATAGATAGATAGATAAATGTCAAACCAGGAAAATGCTCCAATAATGGCATTCTGGGGAATAGTTAACTTACCCAATATTTCTTTGGCCTTGATCTTGGCCATAGTGTCCCAGACACTGGGGACATGACATAGATTTATGGGGCAGGTATTCTAGGAAAGGAGGCAGAAGATGGGCAGCCCAAGCAATGGGTATCTGAGCATCAGATGGGAAGGCTGTAAACTGAGGCATCCGCCTTTCCCTGCCATCCCTTGCTATCCCTCGCTCTCTCCTGTCCACTCTGTGTTCCTTGTCCCCAAGGCCAGGATCACCTCTGACTGAATGTCTGTTTACAGATGACCTCATCCCACCGTTGGACTTGCTTGAAATGATTGTCAACTGGATTTTCGAGGACCCGAGGTTAATTCTCATCACTTTTTTAAATACACCGATCGCTGCCAACCTACAGATAGGCTTTTTAGAGCTTACCTCCCTCATTGGGCTGATTCGCTGGTGTGTGAAGGCTCCTCTGGCATACAAGCGAAAGAAACCCAGCCTGCCCAATGGCCACATCGGTCACAAGGTAGCCAAGGACTCTGGTGCGGGTACGGACAGAGACTCCCACCTGCTCTACTCGAAGCTCCACCTCAGCGTCCTGCAGGTTCTCATGACACTGCAGTTGCACCTGACTGAGAAGAATCTGTACGGGCGCCTGGGGCTCATCCTGTTTGACCACATGGTCCCACTAGTAGAGGAGATCAACAGGCTAGCTGATGAACTGAACCCACTAAATGCCTCCCAGGAGATCGAGCTTTCATTAGACCGACTGGCCCAGGCTTTGCAGGTGGCCATGGCTTCTGGAGCCCTGCTGTGCACGAGAGGTGCGTGCTGACTCCAGGACCCCATGGTCCAGGCAGAAAAAAAGGAATCCTAGACCGACACGTTTGTTTCTTTTAGGACTTCCCTTTTTTCCCCGGTGAATACAAGGGAGGCAGGTGGAAAGGCCTAGACTGTCCCCCAAAGTCACCCCCATCAGGGTGCTAATATGCCATAGGTGGATAAGGCAT
This sequence comes from Nannospalax galili, assembly GCF_000622305.1. Taxonomy (NCBI): domain Eukaryota; kingdom Metazoa; phylum Chordata; class Mammalia; order Rodentia; family Spalacidae; genus Nannospalax; species Nannospalax galili. Next base: position 109,302 of record NW_008360015.1, on the reverse strand, counting down.
CTAGGTGTCACCTGGCTCTTTTGGCCCAGGACTGGGGGCTACTCAGGAGTATAGTAACTTTTTCCTCTTGAGTCCTTCTTTTTGGGGGGAGTGTTGATTTTTTTGATGTATTTTTATTTTAGGTATGTGAATGTTTTACCTGCATGTATGTAAGTGCATTTGTTGCTTGCAGTGCCTGTAGAGGCCAGAAGAGAGCATCAGATCCCCTAGAACTGGACTTAAGGACAGTTGTTAGCTGTCATGTGGGTTTTGGGAACCGAACTTGTATCTTCTGCAAGAGCAGTCTGGGTTTTTTAACCACTAGGCCAGTTCTCCAGGCTCTCTTTTTGATTTTTGAAATAGAATCTCCCTGTAGTCCCAGTTACGCCTAAAACTCACTATGTAGAACAGGTTGGCTTTGAATTCACAGAGATCTACCTACCTCTGCCTCCAAGTGCTAGGATTAAAGGTGTATGGCGCTATGCCTGGCATGAGCCCTAATTTTGTTTGTTTGTTTATTCTTGATTTTTTTTTTTTTTTTTTTTTTTTTTTTTTTTTTTTTTTTTTTTTTTGGCAACAGAATCTTGCTCTGTAGCCCGGGCTGGCCAGGAACTGATCATGTAGCCCAAACTGGCTTCAGTATCATGGCAGTCCTGCTGTCTCAGCCTTCTGAGTGTTGGGGTAGCAGAAATGAACCAGCATGTCTGGCTTTTTGCTTTCTGTGGTTCCCCTTTTTTGATGGGGGGAGGCAGTACTCAAGATTCAGCCCAGGGCCTCATGTGTGCTAGGCAAGAGCTCTGCCACTGAGCTGTAGCCTCAGCCCTGTGTTTGCTGTCTGACTGCTGCCTGTGTCCCAAGCTGGGGTTGCCAGCGATGAGTTTCCCCTCTTACTCTGGGTGTTTGATTACTCAGGGAGATCCCTGTCTTCTGGTTCATCATTGCCCATCAGAGTTAACCCCGATTCATGTTTTTCCAGAGTGTTAACACAGAATTCAGTGCTGGGCTGTTTAAGCAAATGGAAAAATTATTTCCCAGCCACTCAACAGTCAGGCTGTCCTGATTCCCAAGTGGCTTCTTCCATTTGGGACTTGTTTGTTAAAGTGAAAACTACCAGACGGGGGAAGCCAGTTTCTAAGGACACTGGGAACATACCTCGTCAGGCCCTGTTGCTGTCTTGCCAGTGTCCCTGAGAAGAATGCCAGTGCCCTGGTCTTCTTTCTCCAGTCTGTCCCATAACCATGTTATCTCCTTGATTTCAGATGACCTGAGAACCCTGTGCTCCAGGCTGCCCCATAACAAGTAGGTACCCTCTGAGGCTTCGGCTGGGTTGGCATTGCTGGGGTAGGGCAGGGGTGGGGGACAAAGCAGGGCGGGTCTTAGGGAGAGGTACTCTGCAGGATAGAGTTAGTGTACCACATGAGTGGAAAAAACACGAAGTCACCCTCTTGCTGGAGTGAGAGACCAGAGCGCCCTCCCAGTGTCACAGCTGCCTGATCTGCCGGCTTCTGTTAGCGCTGAAGGTGCTGCACTAACACGCTGATGATTATACTAAGTTGCACCTCTGGTTGTGAAGGACCACAGGGCCACCACCCAGGAGTCAGGTGTATTGGTTATACCTGCTTCCAGCAGGAGAGACCTGGTTTCTGAGACACTCTTCTTTTTTTTTTTTTTTATTATTTTGTTTTTGTTGTTTTTTGAGACAGGATCTCACTGTATAGTCCTGGCTGGCCTGCAGCTCAGCACATAGACCAGGCTGGGCTTGAATGTACAGAGATTCGCTTCCACCTCTGCCCCTGCCTCTCAAGTGCTGGAACCAAAGGTGTGTACCACCATGTCTGGCTCTGAGAGACAACAATTTGGAGTGACATTTGGGCAGCCTCTTGTCAATGCACCTCAGTTTCCCTCTGGGCAGTACTGATGCCTGCCTCATGGGGTGGCAGTGAAGGTGAAATGGATCAGTGTTCATAAGCCTTTCATTGTTAACCCTGCCCCATGGGTCCTTCCACAAGCACAGTCGTCCTGTGAGATGCAAGAACAGCAGCACATGAATTCCTGTGTGTGACCTGCCTCTTCTCATCTGAGAACTCGAGAAAATAATAGATCCTGCCTCAGCTCCCCTCGCCTCTCCCCATGTCCTCTAACTTCCATCACATGCCATAGCACACATGTGCCCATGTTAACATATACGAATGTGTACACATCATGCACATCCCCACACACAACAAGCAAGTCAGGCTGGCAGGATTTGTCAGTATTCTTTGTTCAATATCACTTGGTCCTTGTCAAGAACTCACTGGGCGGGGCGTGGTGGCAGCACTCAGGAAGCAGAGGCAGGTGAGTCTGTGAGACGGAGACTAGCCTGGTCTACATAGTGAGTTCCAGGCCAGCTGGGGCTACATAATAAGACAAAACAACAAAAGTCTCTGGGTCCCTAAGCTGGTTTTGGTGGAGAGCGTGGATGAGGAGCAAGGTGGTGTGGCTGCATGGAGGTGTCACAGCCACCCAGGGCCTGGGCCCTAGCTTTGCCAGGCCAGTGAGGTAACGGGCCGAGACAGAAACTTGCGTCACTGGAGACTAAGGGTCAGCTGTATACAAGCTGAGGGAGGGTGGCCTGTGCCGTGGTTGGGGGACCTTGTTACCCAGTCCTATACTGTTAGGGTCCTCTGATGGAGAGTGGGCTGGGTTGAGTGTGTAGTGAATTGGAAGAATTCTAACAGGACTCAGCAGTGGCCTGTCCCTCAGCACTGACTTGTCACACAACATGCAGGCCATTAGAGGCCTGCTCTCCCTTGGGAGCTGCCATCTTTCCTTTCTTCTGAGCTCCAAGACAGTTCCTTGGAATTTTGCCTGGAATATTTTGAGTTTTGATGGCTTCTTTTGAGTTGGCTTTCTAATTAGACTGGAAACAAAAATTGCCTTGACAGGGTGTACCGGTTTGGCCTGTGTTGCTCCTTAGTCTTATTAAAAATATATGTTATTATTTTCAAGATAGGGACTGACATGTAGCTCAGGTTGACCTTGAACTCTGGATCCTCCTGCCTCAACTTCCAGAGTGCTAGGTTTACAGGCATGCCTGAGCCCATGTGGTGGAATGTGGTAGCACTGGTCCTGACAGCATCCTAACTTCTTTCCTTGTGTTTGCAGCCTGCTCCAGCTGGTGATCTCGGGCCCAGTGCAGCAGTCGCCACACACAACACTCCCCCCTGGATTCTACCCACACATCCACACACCCCCGCTGGCCTATGGAGCTGTGCCAGCCCACCCAGCTGCCCACCCCGCCCTGCCCACACACCCTGGGCACACCTTCATCTCAGGCGTGACCTTTCCATTCAGGCCCATTCGCTAGGCCAGCTCCTCCAAGCAGCCTAGCAGCTGTGTGCCTTGCACCTGGGCCCAGGAAGGAAGCCTTTGGAGAAAAGAGTGGGGCTGGCCTCACAGAGGAGGACCTTATGGAGGCAATAGGCAGTCCCTCCAGTTGGCAGAACCTTCTTGGTACCGAAATTCCAAATCACTGTCGCCTGGGTGCCGCCTACCTGGTCACCTTAAATATCCAGAGTGGATGGATGGAAGGGACTCATGCAGCCCTCTGCAGAGAGCAGTGCGGGGCATTTAAACATGCCAACCCCAGAGCGACTTCTGTGTCACTCAGACACTCTCAGAGTCCCTGTGCCCAGGAACACTGGCTGAGAAGCCGCCCCTGCCTGTTCATTCACCTGGCCTCAGGCGCATGATGTGTCTCTGCCACCACAGGCAAGCTGTGTGAGTGCAGAGCAGGGACGGCAAGACCCATGCTTGTAATGCAGCACTGGGCACTGCTCTCAGGGACACCTGTTGGGGTTCTCCATCACCTTGAAAAGGAATCTGTTTTATTGGGGGGGCTCTCAATTTTCCTTTCATATGTTCAAATAAATTTTTTTCTAAACAGTTTTACAGGCTTTATGGAATTTCTTTTTTGTGGTCCTGGGATTTGAACTCAGGGCAGTGCACATGCTTAGCAGGCATTCTTCCATTAGCCACACTGTCAGCCCTATGGAGTGTGTGTGTGTGTGTGTGTGTGTGTGTGTGTGTGTGTATGTGTATATATATATATATATGTATATATATATATATAATGTATTGAGAATTTCATACATGCTTATAATGTGTTTTGATCAAATCCATGCCCACTTCCTCCTCTCCAACTCCTCCCATATCTCCCCATCCTATGGAGTATATGGAGTATATTTTAACAACTGTGTAAATGTGCTGTGGGAATTTACTTCCCTAGTTTATGATGATCATACTGAGGATTGAATAGTAAGTTGATAACTTTTCTCTTTAATTGTGTGTGTGCACGTACACACATGAATGCCGCATGTGTAGGTGTCAGGACAACTTGGAGGAGTCAATTCTTTCCTTCTATCATGTTGGTTCCAGGAATCAAAGTCTGATCATTAGGCTTGACAGCACATACCTTTACCTGCTGAGCCATTTCACTGGCCCAGGTCTTACTATTTTAGCTAGGCTGATGGCTAGAAAACCCCAGCAATCCTGTCTTCATCCCCCACAGCACTGGGGTTACAGGTGAACCCATGGTCATGCCCAGCCTTTCTCATGGATTCTAGGAATTAAGCTCAGGTCCTTGTGTTTGTGCATTAAGCTCTGACCTACTCAGCCTAGGATAAAAATCATGCACGGCCCCTTTTTTTTTCAGCATTTATTTATTGTGTTCATGTGACTATGTGTGGTTGTGTGTATGCTGGAGATCAGAGGACAACTTGTAGATGTCAGTTCTCCCCCATGTGGGTTCCAGGGATCAAACTCAAGTCTTCAGTATTGGCAGCAAGTGCTTTTTACCCAGAGCCATCTTGAACTTGAGATCTTTCTGCCTCTATGTCCTGAGGGCTGAGGTGACAGATGTGTACCACCATACCTAGCCTTTCAGAGTAGTTCTTGCTAAAAAGAAAAAGAAGGAAAAAAAAATGTAAGGAAAATGCCTCGAGTCACAGGCTGGTGGGTTTCTTGGCAACAAGCAATTCAATTAGTCAACCAAAAATGGAAAAAGGCTGACCGTTCACATGGCCACCATCTCTTCTTGCTTTCTTTCTAATAATGAAAATGATAGCTCCTATTTAGTAATTATCATGCACCAGTCACTTGCTAAGTAGTTTTATTCTTACTACATTTATTGATTGTTTGGGGGGGGGGACATGCCACAGTGCTTGTGTGGAAGTCAAAGACAACTTGGTGGAGTGAGTTAGTTCTCTTCTACCATGTGGGTCTTGGGGATTGAACTCAGGTCCTTAGTCTTGGCAACAAGCACCTTTACCCACTGAGCGATCTTGCTAGCCCCCAGTATTTGCTTTGTAAGTAACAGTTTGAGTATAATTCATTCCCAGTTGAGCCATTAGAAATACACAGCACAGTGGTTCTTCCCGAATGGCCATTAAGCATCAGCTCTGTGTTCTGCATCCTCAGTAGAGTGCCCATTCACATCAGTCCTCACTACCCCCCATTCCACCCACTACCTGAGCTTGGGCAAACCCGATCTCTTTTCTCTTGATGGGTTCACCTTTTTTGGAGGGTCCTTTCTGATGGAATTATAGTTGCAGCCTCATGCCGTTCACTCAGTGGAGTGTTTTCAAGTTTTAGCCGTGTAGCTGGCTTCATTTCTTTTTATGTCCAGATCGATTGTATGTAAAATGTGAAATACCAAGAGCTGGTCTTTTGTGTGTATGTGCTTGTATGTGTGTTCCCATGTGTGTGTGGAGGGGCACATGTGTATGTGCACGTGAGTGTAGAGGCCAGATACTGATGTCAGGTATCTTCCTCAATCACTCTCCACCTTCCTCTTTCAATTTTATTTTTTTATTTTAAAAATCACATATTTATTGTACATGTGGGGGGCACACGTGGCACAGCACACCTGTGAAGGTCAGAGGACAACCTGTAAGAGTCAGTTCTCTCTTTCCATATGGGACCCAGGAATTAAACTCAGGTTGTCAGGTTTAATGCAAGCACCTTTTCCCACTGAGTCATCTTGCCAGCTCTAATTTATTATTATTGGGGTGTGTGTGCGTGTGTGTGTTCTCATGGATGAATCATTGCAAGAAATAGAAGTAGCCAGGCCTTGTGGTGCACATCTTTAATCCCAGCACTCAGAAGGCAGAGGCAGGCTGATCTATCTGAGATTAAGGCCACCTTTGTCTACATAGTGAGTTCCAAGCCAGCTGGAGCTACAGGGAGAGCCTGTTTGGGGGGAAAAAAAGAAAAGATGAGGATGTAGCTCTGTTGATAGAGTTGGTAGGTAGCATTCATGAGGCCCTGAGTTCCATCCCCCACACCACATAAACTGAACATGGTGGTGTATGTGTATAATACCAGCATTTGGGAGGTAGAAGCAGGAGGATCAAGAATTCAAGGTCTACACAGTGAGCTTGAGGCCAGCCTGGGATACATGACACCTTGGCTTAAAAAAAGAAAAAAAACAGGGGCTGGAGAGCTGCCTCAGTGGTTAAAAGCACTGGATGTTCTGGCAGCGGACTCGGTTCAGTTCTTAGCATCCACTTTGGGCAGCTCACAACCACCTATACAGGAGAAATACAGGGTATCAGTTACTTCCAGAAGGCTTCTTCATGCATATGTTACACAAAGGTGAGCAGTGGGCCTGGAGAGAGCCTCCAAAGGGTCAGAGCAGGGGAGGATGGGAGGATCAAAGGGCAGCCCAGTAGAAATGTCCAGTACTGTCCTGAGGCAGAAGAACATGAGAGGTTTAGGACATGGAGGTGGCTGGTGACACGAAAGGGCACTATCTGGAGTGATGGGGCCAAGGCTCAGGCCAGGTGGAGGGGGAAAAGGAGGGATGGGCAGATGGAAGAGGAATGGGTGGGGCAGCCTGTTGGGAAGATGGGAGGGCCCTGCAGATGTGTTGCTGGGAAGAATCCAGCAGAGGGAGGGAGAAGCTAAAGATTTGGGGAAGGGGACTAGGGAGATGGCTCAGTGGATAAAAGGACTTGTTGGGCAACTGTGAAGGCTTGAGTTTGAATCCCACACAGTCATGTAAAAGGCCAGTCATGGCCACACCATTGCCTATAACCCTGCTGAGGGTGGAGACAGGAGGACCACTGGGGATTGCTGGTTGTCACCCTCACTCCAGATTCAGTGAGAGACCCTGTCTCAAAGGAATACGATGGCACGTGATAGAGCAGGACACCCATGTCTTCCCTCTGGTTTCTATACACATGCATATGGGTGCACACATACACACCACACACATACATACACCACACCCCTCTCTGTCTCTCTTGCACATGAAAGTTTCAGGGAGGAGGGGATCCCTGGGTACTGAGGTCTTTGGGAAAAAGCTCCCACCTTCTGAGTACAGGAGATGTGAACGCCTGCCCTTTGTCTGGCTGCTCCCTGATAATAGCCCAGTTATCCTATTGCATGGCTGTCCGTTTCCACCTCACAGATGGAAGGCTGTATGGTGCCTCAAGTTACCTGGCTGCCAGAGGGCCCCTTGACTCTAGATTATTCTGCCTCTGGAGCAAGCAAAGTCTCTACTGTTGCCCTTGAAGCCCAATGTATAGTCTGTGGCCCTCAGGCGCCTTCCCTGTGGAGGGGGGCTGCTGATTTGCCACTCCAGCTTCCAGAGCACAGGCTTTTCAAGCAGGATGCTAGGGAAAATATGCCTGAGCAGGCAGAATCTGAATGCCTGATAGAACTGTATGCAGAGGGACGGGGGTGGGAGGGGGGCTGTCATCCCATGAAGGGCTTTTGTACCCCCTCTTTAGGGGACATTTCTACCCCACCCCAGGGGCAGCTCTCTTTTTGCCAGATCTTCAAGTTTTTCTTATTTAAAAAATATTTTATTGCTGGGCATGGTGGAGCATGCCTTTAATCCCAGCCCTCACGAGGCAGAGGCAGGTGAATCTCTGTGAGACTGAGGCCAGCCTAGTTCACATAGTGACTTTCAGGTGGACTGGGACTAGGAAGACACTGTCAAAAATATTTTGTTATATTATAATAAATATTTATATTTAAAGTATTTTAATATTTTATTTTCAGTATTTAAATTTTATGTGTATGAGTATATTGCCCGCATGTATGTAAATACACAAATATTGTGCAATGGCTGCTGAGGTCAGAAGAAGGTGTCAGATCCCTTGGAACTGGAGTTTTGGATGATTGTCAGCTGCCATATGGGTGCTGGGAACCAAACCTGGGTCCTCTTCAAGAGTAGTCAGTGCTCTTAACCACTCAGCCAACTCTCTAGGCCCCAGATCTTTGAGTTTTTCAAGAGAACTTTAAAAAGATTTAGAGAAAAGTGTTCCATTTAGTTCAGGCTAGCTTCAACTTGCTATGTAGCCAAGAATGGCCTCAAACCTCGAGTGCTGGGATGACAGTCATACTATCATACACCATGCTGTATTTATGCAGTGCTGAGGATGGAACCCTGGGCTTCCTGCATGCTAGGCAAGCACTCTATCAACTGAGCCACACCCACAGCCCCTTTTCAAATGAACTTGAGGGGCTGGAGAGCTGACTCAGCAGTAAGAGCACTAGCTGCTCTTGCAGGGGATGGGGATTGGGATCCCAGCACCCACATGGCAGCTCACAAGTGTCCATAACTCCAATTCCAAGGTGATCAGTAACCTCTTCTGGCCTCTGCCGGCATGCACGAATGGGGTGCACTCATAAATAAAAATTTTAAAGAAGAACGTGAACATTTCATGTGAATTCTGAAGATTAGAGAAATCTGTGCTTTGATATTGCAGCTGAGCTAGGGGAGGGATGTGTGGATGGATGGTCAGCTCAGGCCTGGGGGATAGGGGTGTCCAGACAGACCCCTGTCCCAGGCGGGGAAACAACCTTGCTGCTTCGCAAAGAGAGAGAAGACACTTAGGGGACCATGGCCCAGAGCAGCTGGGAGAGCTGCCTGGAGGAGGGGAGAGGCTGGAGGAGGGGCCGCCTGACCACCAGGGGAGCGGCTAGTGGAAGGGAGCAAGAAGCCAAAGTGACATCAGCGGGTCTCCCAGTTCCTGAGGATGACCTTGAAGGAGCTGTCACAAACTGTCCATCTGTCTGTTCAGGCCAACTCAAGAGTCCAGGTGTGAGCTGGGTTGGCCTCTTGGATCTGCTGGCTTCAGGATCGGGCAACCACATTCACAGATTAAATGCTAATCAGCTCCAATTTGTACCCCTACCAGGGGGCACTCTGAGACAATGCATACCCTTCAGAGGGTAGCAGGGGATCTGGCTGGAAGCCCCTTTCCCCGTCCATCGGTGCAGCCACAGTGACAGTCGCCAACCGGGGCGCGCGGATACGCGCACCGGGTGATGCGTTTGCAGTGTGCGCTGCGCTCAGCACCGGCTGGGCCCGGGACGCACGCAGAACCGAGCATCCCGTCCACATCCCCATCCTCATCTCCCCCCGGGGGGGCCTGGTGAGTGGCCGGGCCCGGAAGGGTTAAGCCCACCGAGCTGGCAGCGCGGCCTAGAGCGGCGGCGGCGACGGCAACAGCAGCGGTGGCGGCGGCGGGGGCCGGGGCGCGGGGGCGCGGCGGGC
>NW_008360015.1:84427-99700 GCF_000622305.1 Nannospalax galili | reverse complement strand
CAGGGGCGGGGGACAGGATGCGGATGCCGGGGGGACTTCCTGTGCCGGCCCCCCAGCGCCCTCGCCCCGGTCCGGCCGCTGCCCGCACCCACGCACATCACGGGAGGGCGGGCGAGCGATCCCGGGACCCGGCCCGGCCGCGGCGCCCGCCCCCCGCCACCCTGGCACCTGTGGCCCGCGGTCGCCCTGGACCTGTGTCACCTGGTCTCCATCCAGCCGACCTAGGGCTCCTGCTTGGGCCCTACTGGTGTGCCATGGGAGACCCGGACCAACCCTGATCCCTGCTCGGGATTCGGATTTCTGCCTCCCTTTCCTGTCCCTACGTGAGAGTCTCCACCAACTTCTTCCTGGGAACTCCACTCTGCCCCCTTGTCTTGGCCCAGGGCGACCTCGACAGCCCTGACAGTGAAGACTACTCTGGAGTACCTGCAAAGCCCCTCCACCCTCGGGGGTGGTCAGAGCCTCCCCGGCTCTTTTTAGATGGAGGTACCTCCGGAAGGAGCCGGTTGAATGGCTGTGGCCTTCACCCTGTAGCCACCGGTGACCACACCTCCCCTAGCGCAGAAGCTGCCGCCAGCGGGAAATGCTATTCCAGGTGAGGCCTGGCGGGACAACCCTGCTCAAAGCCGGGTACTTCTCTTCGGAGGGCTCTGAATAGCTTCCCAAAGCCAGAGGGAGCTGGGGTCAGCCAAAATCAGGGGAAGTGAAGAGGCCTGGATGTGGGGAGTGGACTCAGGAGGACAGGCCTGCAGAAGGCCCCTGACATGGGTTACAGTACTCTAGACATCTGCCTTCCAGGGGAGCTGGGGTGGCACATGACATTTGTGGCCTTTGAAGGCTGAGGAAGTCTCCAGGGCAGGCTTTAGACCACACAGAATGGAAGAGAAGGAGATGTGACATGAGCACCCCTAGATGTCCCTTTTCTGTTTCCAGATCCCCAGCCTTGTGAAAGGCTGGTACCCACAGTTAGCATTGGATGTGGGGGCAGGCATGGCCTCTGGACAGCTGAGATGAATCCTGTTTGTATTCAGCAGATACACCTCTGGCTCTTCCTAGCAGGAATGAAGTTCAGCAGCTGCCACCATCTCCCCCTGAACGGTTTTCCTTTTTTTCTCTTAGCACAGCCTGCTCCCCAGGATCCTGGTGTGACAGCCAGGATGGAGCTGGGCCCGGCTACAGAGACCTTTGTGTTGGAGCTGCGATGTCTTGAGGATGGGGGTCCAAGGCCCAGCACCCTCTCAGGTGAGGGCTGGGGGTCAAGTCAGTAAAGCCTCCAGCAAGGATTCTTGGATTAAGCTGCAAGCTGGCAGAGCCCAGACCATGTCAAAGGGACCCCTGTGTAGCCTGCAGCCCACCTACTCACACCTGCAACTACCTTAAGTAATACCCAGAGGTTTACTTAAGTGGTCAGGCTGGGTCTTTCTGGAGAGGGACACCCTGCCAGGATCAACAGCTCTAGCCCTGATCCCCTCACAACTGGGCTGGCCATAACCTGCTTCTCAGTTGCCTCTGAGTCAGGTGACTTCCACCATCCACATCTGGGGCTGGATAGAGTCAAGGCACTGAAGGGCTTTTCTCTGTCCTTCTTGCCTCAGACATTAGCTGAATAGTTTCTTTTTCCTTGTGGACTCTACCCCCCCACCATGTTTCCTCCACTTGATGCCTGGAGGCTCCTACAGTGTTGTGGAGCCTCCCAGAACTCTCCAAGGCCCATGTTGGGTAGCCTTCCAAAGGGTCAACTCATTGGAAACAATTTTCTCATTCTGCACTTTAAAGGGTGGTGAGTAACAGTGTGCAGGCTTGAACAGAACGGAGGACCAGGGGTGCGCCTGGCATGGTGACAGGCACCTGTAATCCAAACACATGGGAGACTCAGGCAAGAGGATTGCAGTTTGATAACCTGGGCTACATAGTGAGTTTGAAGCCAGCCCAGGCTACACAATCCAAATAAGACCATTAAAAAATCAGCAAAATTGCAAGAGAAAGAAAGGGACCCATGAATTAAACAAAGATTCTACTTGTAAATTTTTTTAAGTTTAAAAAATTATTTTTATGTGTATGAGTGTTATGCCTGTGTGTATGTATGTGTAGCACATGTGTGCAGTGCCCATAGAAGCCAGAAGAGGGTGTTAGATCCCTTGGAACTGGAGTTACAGATAGTTATTAGCCACGATGTGGGTGCTGGGAATACAATCTGGGTCCTCTGCCAGAGCAGCTGGGTGCTCTCAACTGCTGAGCCATCTTTCTACCTTCTCCACTTGTAAATTTAACCCTGGAGGGCATACATGTTAGTAACATCTTACTACAACATTACTGAAATGTCTTTGTGGAAACTGCTGAGGTGAGTCACATTGAGATGGGGGGGGTCTGTGTTCTGATTGCCCCAAAAAGGAAGTAAAAGAGGGGGTTGCCTAAGAGATATTAAAAGGCAGTGTTCCATAGCTGTCTTCACCTACACTCAATGCCCAACTTGTAGAAGTGTCTGTGGAAAATATACTCAAGAGTCTGGGGAGATGGCTCAGTGGGTAAAGTGTTTGCCTTCCAAACATAAGGACCAGAACTTGAATCTCCAGAATCCATGTAAAAGCCAGGCACAGGAATGTGTTTATAATCCCAGCATTCCTATGGAGAGTTGGGAGGTAGACACAGGAGAAAGCCTGGAGGCTGGAGGGCCAGCTAGCCTGGTAGTGGATGCAGTGAAGCCTGGCTGGTGGATACAGTGGCAAACAAAAAACCCTACCTCAAAAAAGGTGGAAGATGAGGACTGACACCCAAGGCTGTCTGTCCTCTGACCTCCACACCTGTGCTGTGGCACACATGTACCCACAGTCACACATATGAACACCAACATGTACACACATAATACACACAGAGAGGTTCAAAATATGTGAAGATCAGCCAGGCGTGGTGGCACATGCTTTAATCCCAGCACTTGGGAGGCAGAGGCAGGAGGATCTTTGTGAGATTCGAGGCCAGCCTGGTCTACATAGTAAGTTCTAGGACAGCTGGGGCTACAAGGAGACCCTGTCTCAAAAATACAAAAAAATACAAAAAAAAAGTGAAGAAAGATTATTAGTACTTTTTCTAAATGATGATTATCCACAAACAGGTTTTCCCCATTGTGTGTGTGTGTGTGTGTGTGTGTGTGTGTGTGTATGTGTGTGTTGTCTGTGGTTGGGTACTCATGTGTGGGTGTGCATGCACATGTGAAACCCAGAGCTCATCAATACACCTGGTCTCAGTAGTCCTCTTGCTCCAGGGGATCCTCTGTCTCTGCCTTCTGAGGCTAGAATTGCAGGTGGGCTGCCATGCCTGGCTTGGTAGAATTGGTTAGCTTCTGACCTGCAGACTCCCTACCTGAACCCATGGTGTCTTTGAGATTTTGGTGATTTCTAGAAACTACTTGTGATGTCTTTACAGAATTGCTTTGTTATTTACAAACAAAGCAATTTTCTTTAAAGTGTGGCCATCAATGAGGTCACAGTTCAGCATGGGGAGGATGGGTGGACCATTGGAATGACTGGTTTCCCCTGGATGGAGCAGAATACCAGAGATCTCAGGGAATTGTGTCAGGAGTCCCAGGTGTCAGAGCTAAGATCTAGCATGGAGCTTGTGTGAAGATGGCTCAGAAGAGAGGTCAGAGTGAGATGACTGGCAGTGCCCTGGGGATGTTTCCACCCCCTGCCCCCAGCATTTCATTTTCTGCCTTGTCACCACTGTCACTTGATCTAATGCTTTTGGGTCCCTGCTGAGCTCTCCTTAGTGGATCCTTGAGTGCCTTCTTGGGGCCCTGTTCAGATAGCTGCCTCTAGATCCTTCTCTCCTGGCTTCCTGCCATTTCCACTACAGGTGGCAGTGGTGGGAGTGAGAGTCAGGAGGAGGAGGAGGCTCCAGAGGGGAGTAGCAGCCCGCAACCGCCAGCAGCCTCAGCCACAGTTGGGGTCAGTAACATCACCGAGGAAGTCCAGCCGGGACAACTGCCACAGTTAGAACAGCAGCCAGAGCCTCAACGACAGCCACAGCATGAGCAGTTGCAACACCAGCAACCCCAGATCCAACCATTAGGACCTCAGCCAGAATTGCAGCCACCCCAAGATGGGCAACAGCAACTGCCTCCACTAAGGCAAGAACTACAGGGAAACCTCCAGTCTACGCAGCATGAGGAACCACAACCTCAGCTGCAGCTAGTGCAACAGCAACTTGGACAGGAGCAGCAAGACCAAGAGCAGCAGTTGTTACAACAGCAGCAACACACAGAGCAGCAAGGGCAGGAGCAGCAGCTGTTACAACAGCAGCAACAGCTGCAGCAAGTGCAAGAAGCATTACAGCAGGAACAGCTGCAACAGCAAGTCCAACAGCAACTTGTACATCAGCAAGTGCAAGAACAACTAGTACAGCAGCAGCTGCAGCTGCACCAAGTGCAACAGCAGCAGCTTGTGCTGGTGCAGCAAGTGCAAGACCAACAACTAGTGCAGCAGCAAGTTCAACAACAGCAACTCGTGCTAGTCCAGCAGCAGGTGCAAGAAGAAGCATTGCAGCAGCAGCAGGTTCAGCAGCAGCAACTTGTGTTAGTGCAGCAGCAAGTACAAGACCAACAACTAGTGCAGCAACAGCTGCAGCAGCAAGTTCAACAACAATTAGTGCATCAAGTGCAAGGACATGCATTACAGCAGCAGGTGCCAGGGCAACAGCTGTTACCACAGCAACAACAGGAACAGTTACATCAGCCCCAGTTGCTGTTGCAACAACAGGGACAGTTGCTGCTGCAGCCTGTGCAAGATCCACAGTTGCTACAACAGGAACAGTTACAGCAGCAGCTGCTCCAACAGCAGCAACTGTTGCAACAGCAGGGACAATTGCAGCTGCAGCAGCATGTCCAAGAACAAGCATTACAACAGCAGTTACAGCAGCAAGGGCCAGGGCAGCAGCTGTTGCAGCAGCAACAGGAACAGTTACAGCAGCAGCAGCTGCTCCAGCAGCAGCAGCTCTTGCAGCAACAGGGACAATTGCAGCAGCAGCAGTTGCAGCAGCAGCAGCTCCTGTTGCTGCAGCAGCAGGGACAGTTACAGCAGCAGCTGTTGCTGCAGCAGCAACAAGCTCAGTTGCAGCAGCAGCTGTTGCAGCAGCAGCAGGCCCAGATACAGCAGCAGCTATTGTTGCAGCAGCAGCAGGAACAGTTGCAACAGCAGCAGCTGTTGCAGCAGCAGGAACAGCTATTGCAGCAGCAGCAGCTGCAACCTGCTCCCCTGGAGCCAGATGAGGAGGAAGAGGTAGAGCTGGAGCTCATGCCAGTGGACTTGGGGTCTGAGCAGGAGCTGGAACAGCAGCGCCAGGAACTAGAACGGCAGCAGCAGGAGCTGGAACGGCAGCAGGAACAGCGGCAGCTGCAACTGAAATTGCAGGAGCAGCTGCAGCAGTTGGAGCAGCATCTGGAGCAGCAGCAGCAGCTGGAGCAGCAGCAGCAGCTGGAACAGCAGCAGCAACTGGAACAGCAGGAGGTACAGCTGGAGCTGACACCTGTGGAGCTGACCTCCGCGCAACCAGAACTGCAGCTGGAGCTGGTGCCCGCTCCAGGAGGCGGTGCAGCAGCAGCCCCTGCGACTGTCGTGGTGGCCCCTCCAGGCTACGTGGTGCTACAAGAGCTCATGGTGCTGCCCACCGTGGCCACACCCACCGTGGTGGCCATCCCAGGTCCTGCGGGGAGTGCGGCTCTGACCCCCGCAAGACAACGGAGAAAACGGCGGGCGAGAGACAGGCCGACCATCTGCGGGGAGTGTGGCAAGGGTTTCAGCCGCAGCACGGACCTGGTGCGACACCAGGCCACGCACACCGGGGAGAGGCCGCACCGTTGCGGGGAGTGCGGCAAGGGCTTCTCGCAGCACTCCAACTTGGTGACCCACCAGCGCATCCACACGGGCGAGAAGCCCTACGCCTGCACCTACTGCAACAAGCGCTTCAGCGAGAGCTCGGCGCTAGTTCAGCACCAACGCACCCACACCGGGGAGCGGCCCTACGCCTGTGGCGACTGCGGCAAGCGCTTCAGCGTTTCCTCCAACCTGCTGCGCCATCGCCGCACCCACTCGGGCGAGCGGCCTTATGTGTGTGAGGACTGCGGGGAGCGCTTCCGTCACAAGGTGCAGATCCGTCGCCATGAGCGCCAGCTGCACGGAGCAGGCCGTTCCAGGGGCCTGGGCCTGCTGCGATCAAGGCCTGCACCCTCAGGAGGGACAACACGCACCCAGCAGGCCTCTGGGGCGCCTGGCAACAAGGCTTCGTGATGGTGGAGTAGGGAGCTAGGATGGACCAGACTTGAACCCACCCGCGAAGCCCCGAGCGGTGTGACATTCAACCACACTTTACCCCCAGGCCTAGTTCGAGAACCTTCTGGATATCTTGAGCTATCCTTAGGAAAGACTTCCATCTTTTCCCAGACTCCCTCACCCCACCAAAGCACCAGGTTCACAGATTAACCTTCCATCAAAAACAAACAAACAAACAACCCCTCCCCCCCAAATCCATGAGACAAGAAGAGCTCCATGTGTGAGAGAGGCTGCCCAATTTTTCCCCCTCCCTGGGAAAATTGCACTTAGAACTTCCAGGGTGGCAAACAATTAATGAGGTTTGATGTGGACCAAACATTAACCAGGAAATGAAATGTACTGGGTCACGGGAGCTCAGAAAATGAATGGTTCATCCTGTTTATTTTAAGAACAGAGAAAGGGGGCTGAGGATGTAGCTAAGTTAATAGAGTGCTTGCCTAGTGTGCACAAAACCAGGGTTCCATAGCCAGCACCATATAAACCTAGGGCATGTCTGTAATCCCTACACTTTGGAGGTGGAGGCAGGAGGATCAGAAGTTCAAGGTTGTCATCAGTTACACAGTGAGTTGGAGGCTAGCCTGAGCTACAGGAGACCCTGTCTCACAGTATACGGGAAATGAAACTCCACTGCACTATGCAGAGAACTTGATCAAGGCCATGACATGGGCCTTGACAATACTCTCTGGAATGAAAGGCCAAGGGGCGGATGCAGTTTGTGTGCAAATGCCTGTGTTTGTAGACACAGGGTCACAGAGTCCACAGGGCCAATGTGCCAATAAAAGCCAGGAAGTCCTGCTCTGGGTGGAAGGTAAAACCTTTCTTCTAAGGGAGCCCAGACTTCCATAGGCATTAGAAATGGGCTCTAGGCCTCTGTTGCAATGTTCCCAAGCCATCTGTTATCCCTACCTGTCCCCTGGAATAAGACCCTCCTGGCTAGAGGAGAGGGCATTCTGGGAGGGCTCTCTGAGTTCCTCAAAAAGAGTCTGGAAAGAACTTCAGGGCAGCCCCCACCCTAGCCTAAGCTGCTTAGATGCTGCCCATGTGGTCAGCACCATGTGACCCAGGGACTGGGATCTCCTGGACCAGGCTTTTGGGATGGGTGGCTGGACAGCATCCTCCTACCTCCTGCCAGGCGTATAAAGAGAATGTTGGGGACACGGACAGGGCATATCAGAAAGGCTATAAATCACGTTTACCAAATCATGGGCAGGGGCTGCAGGAGGAGCAGTTACTGATGCTGTACAGAAACGGGTGCAGGTAGAAGAGGCCACCTCTGGCCCCCAGCCACCTCCTGCTCCTCCTGACACCCGTGGCTGCTTAGTTCCTGCCCCTTTTCTTTCCCCTCCTTGCTTCTCCTTTACTAACACAGCCTGCCACATTTTACACATGTGTTGGTTAAGTGAGAAACAGAACACAAAAAATAAATTAAAGTGAAGAAATATACAGTATTCTGTCTTTTTTGATTTCCATTCTGCATTTTATGTTTTGCCTGGAAGTTTCTTATTTTGTTTGTTTGTTTGTGCCAGTCTCATGTAGCCCAGGCTGGCTTCAACTCACAATGTAGCCAAGGATGGCACAGAACTTCTAATCTTCCTGCTTCCATTTCCTGAGTGCTGGGCCTACAGCTGTGTATCAGCACACCCAGTTTATATGGCACTGGGGATTGAACCCAGGGCTTTTGTGCATATACTCTCTAAGCCCTAAGATTTGGAAAATTTTTTAAAAAACTTTTTTTTTTAATGTAGCCCAAGCCAGTCCTGAATTTGCAGCGATCTTCCTGCCCCAGCCTCCTGAATGCTAAGATTACAGGTATGTGCTACCACACACTGGAATTAGAACAAACCTGTGTGTTTGTTGGTGGTATATATGTGCATATGTGGACATGTGGCCTGAGGTCAATGTCAGATGTCTTTCTTCCTCTTCACCTTATTTTATTTTAAAAAATTATTGTATGTGTGGGTGAGTACATGTGCCACAGTGCATAGAGGACCACTTTAAGGAGTTGGTTCTCTCCTTCACCTTTATGAAGATTCCAGAGATTGAGCTCAGGTAGCTAGGCCTGTGCTGCAGGTACCTTTACCTACTGAGCCCTCTCACCAACCCTAGTCCTCTTTTTGAGACAAGGTCTCTCACTGAATTTAGAGCATCACCCAGTGAGCTCTAGGGATCTGCTTGTCTCAGCCACTCCCACCCCCACCCAAACTATAGGGTTGGAGATGTGTGTTGCCATACCCAGTTTCTGTGTGGGTACTGAGGATTCAAACTGAGGTCCTCGTGCTTGCACAACAAACACTTGACTGACTGGCTATCTCCATAACTCAGAACCAGCCTTTCTGAGGGTGAAGATGTGTGGATTTAGGGCCAAGGCAATCACTTGTTGCCTTTAAACAGATTTTTTAAAGTGGGTTCCTCCAGCCTACTGTAATACCCAGGCTTATGAGGAGATTCAGGCTCCTCCAGCCTTTTACCTCAATAAGGGCTCTGCCTAAGCCCTACCACCTGTAGATTTCTCTCTCTCTCTCTCTCTCTCTCTCTCTCTCTCTCTCTCTCTCTCTCACTTATTGTATGCAAGTCAGAGGACAACTTTTGGGAGTTGGCTCTCTCTTTCCATTACATGGATCCTGTAATCAAAATGTGCTTTAATAGCCGGGTGTGGTGTTGCACACCTCTAATCCCAGTGCCTGAGAGGCAGAGGCAGGTGGAGCTCTTTGAGTTTGAGGCCAGCCTGGTCCTCATAGTGGGTCTCACTATGCAGCTCTGGCTGGCCTGGAACTTGCTATGTAGACCAAACTGGCCTCAAACTCACAGAGATCCACCTGCCTCTGCCTCCAAGTGCAGGGATTAAAGGCCTGTGTCACCTTGCCTGTCTTTACACCCCATTTCTTCCCTTGAGTGATGGCAGCAGGAGAGACCTGCCCAAGTCATACTCATCAGGAAATGTGAAAGCAAAAGGCAGAGACAGGAAAATTAGAAAAAAAACTTTAGAAAGGAATTTTGCCAGGCATGATGGCGCATATCTGTAATTCCAGCATTTGGGAGTCAGAGGCAGGATGAAAGTGAGTTTGAGGCCAACCTGGACAACATAGCAAGATCCTGTCTCACCAAAGAAAAGAATGGAGGGAGGGAAGGTGAAAGGGAAAGAGGGAGACAGGGAGGGAGGGAGGCAGGGAGGGAGAAAGCAAGTCAGCTAGACAGAGTAGTTCTAGTTTGCAATCCCAGCATTTGTGATGCTAAGGAAGGAGGATCAGGAGTTGGAGGCCAGTCCAACTGTCCATATATATAATTATATATAATGTATATATAATATAATGTCTATATTGTGTGTGTATATATATATATATTTAACCAGAATACCAGAATCACTTGAGAGAAGACAGCTGTAAAAATCAATACAATGTTGTTTCCAAAGGATTGTTACATCACAGCAAGACCCTGTGACTTGCTGACAATTTTGAATGCAAGGCCTCCTTGCTCTTTGTTTAAAAGGGAGAGGAACAGGCATCCAGAGATAGGCAAGACCAGGCAGCCCAATTATTTTGTGGGGGCAGTATGTGGACAGTTTTAACCCCAAGTTTTGTTCATGATAGGCAAGCTCTCTCCCCCTGAGCTACATCCCCAGCTCCTCATTGGGGGAATTCTAGGCAGGTGCTCTACCACTGAGCCACACTCCCAGTCCATTCACTGGGGAATTCTAGGCAAGTGATCGCTCTACCACTGAGCCATGTCTCCAGTCCTTTTTATTTATTTTGAGACATGATCACTCTAAGTTGCCCAGACTAGCCTAGTGCTTACTCATAGCCCAGGCGGGCCTAAAACTCCTGATTATCTTGCCTCAGCCCCCTTAGTGCTGGCATTACAGGCATGCACCATCATGCCAAGCCTCAGTAACAATTATTGCCCCTCGCTTCTAAAGCAAATGACTAGGAGACTGCTTTGTGATCATCTGTGGGTTAAACAAATGGAGCTTAAATTGTCCATGCCTTGAGAAACTGGAGGACCAGCCCCTACATCCCTGTGTTAAGATGTTTCTGGTCTGAGGACAGTGGCATCCTTGGTCTGCATGTATTGTTGCTTAGTTGGGCTTTTCTGTTACTGCTGACCTCAATCCTAGATTGTCCCAAACTCACTGGAAGGGAATTTATTTTTATTAACCTGTATGTTTGTAGTGCATCTGTGAGTGAATGGCATGTGTGAGTATAGTGCCTGCAGAGGCCAGAAGAGGGCGTTAGAACCCATGGAGCTGGAGTTACAGGTGACTGTGAGCCACTACACTTAGGTACTGTGAGCCAAATTTAGGCCCTCTGGAAAAACCGCAAGCACTCTTAATTGCTGAGCCATCTCTCCAGGCCTGGCAGTAATTTTAAGGCAGTTTTATTACAGTAATCTGGAAGAAATCTAATGGGCTACGCTTTTGGCACTAATGCAATTCCTGTGTCGTGTGTGTGTGTGTGTGTGTGTGTGTGTGTGTGTGTGTGTGTGTGTGTGTAAAAAGTCTGTATGAGAAGATGGAAAAGAATGCCTAGATGTGCTCATGGAACAGCTAGCCCACTTACGCTGGAGCCCAAGGCAGGAGGATTGCAAGATCAAGGCCAGCTGGGCTATAGAGAAATGGCTCACCAGCAGTCTCACCTGCTCACTTCCTGCTCTTCCCTCCACTGTCTGTGAATGCTGTCAGTGATGTGGCCATCTGCCCACACAGCAATTTTCTGGAAGCTTGTTTTTGTGTCAGCTTTCCAGTAGCTTACCAGCAGGGATGGAGGGGACACAACAGATCTGGGAAGGTTACCAATCATCTAAGTACAGTTGCGATCCTGTGTGTCAGAAGGACATCTCTGTTCCCATATATTGGCTATGGGCTGGCTTTGACTCTGCTGGAGTCCCCCAGCGACAGGAGTGTCCTTCAGGGACCACCCCACATATGTCATGGCTGAGTGGAATTCATGCCAGCTCAGCTCCCAAGATTCACGCAGGGCAGCAAGAAGCCTGATACAGAGGAGTTTTGATCCATGTCCTCAGACTGGACAGACTGTAATCCTAGTTTGAAAACAAAGTTAAATGCTTGAGAGCTGGGGTGAAGTTCAGTTAGTTTGTGGAGTGCTTGCCTAGCATGCAATAAGCCCTGCTTTGATCTCCAGTGTTTCATACACTGGTATAGGGTACACGCCTGTAATCCCAGTACTGGAAGGTAGAGGCAGGAGGCTCTCCAAGAGTAAGTGTGATGCCATCCCGGACTACAGGACACCCTGTCACAAAAAATGTTAGGTCTGGGGAAGTGGTTCTGTGGATAAGAACACATGAGGATCTGCGTTTGAATCCCCAGCACCCACATAAAAAGCCGAGCGTGGCAGTGTCCATGCCTGTAATCTCAATTCCATGGGGAAGGAGACAAGAGGCTCAATGGGACTTTCTGGCTGCCAGCCTAACTCCAAGTTCACTCAGAGAACCTGTCTCAAAGGAATAAGGCAGAGAGTGAGAGAGCAGGGCACCCAATGTCTTCCTCTGTGCATGGGCACACACGTGTACATACACCACAAAGACACACACATACACACAGCTAAAGTTCTAAGACCACATTTAATTCACTACTTATGACAACGGAGATCTCAGTATAGAAGTAGCTCAATTAGGAACACACTGTGGGCAATATTATCAAGTAGCTGGGGGTGGGGAGTTGTCAGTGGATGGAAAAATACTAAAAATGGGAGATTCTGGTTAAACAGACTAACAGTGGTCCTTGTCAAAGCATGCCAGGGTGAGGCTGTCATTTATTTAGTGGGAGGTGAGAAATGAAGAATTTCATCAGATATTGAGGATGGGGTGTTTGGCTAAACTCACTGGATGCGATTTTTTGCATCAACTGGGCTACATGAAGATAGCAAAGAAGCTCGGAAGTTGAGGCCCAAGTTGTTAACCTGAGGAGGCTGAAATCTGGGCAGACTATATAGCCTTCCTCCCCATCCTCTTGGTGTGCATGTGGAGGCCAGAGGGTAATGTTGGGTGTCTTCCTGTATCACCTTCTCCCTTTTTAAAAAATATTTATTATTTTTATGTATTGCCTGCATGTAGGTAAGTGTACCCATGTCGTGCAATGCCTGCAGAGGATAGAAGAGGTTGTTGGATCCCCTGGAATTGGAGATACAGTTGTTAGCTGCCATGTGGGTGCTGGGATTCAAACCAGGTCTTCTGCAAGAACAGTCAGTGTTCTTAACCACTGAGCCATCTCTCCAGCCCCTCTACCTTATTTTTTAGACAAGATTGTTCTTTTTTAAAACGATTATTTAAATTTTTATTTTATTTTTATGTGTATGAGCTTTTTGCCTCTATGTATGCAAGTGCACCATGAGTGTGCAATGCCAGAGGAGGCCAGAAGAGGGCACTGGTTCCACTTGAGTTACAGGGTTGTTAGCCATGGTGGATGCTGGGAACTGAACCCAAGTCCTCTAAAAGAGCAGCCAGTGCTCATAACCATTGAACCATCTACCCATCCCACAAGACAAAGTTTCTTATTGAACTTGGGAGTCTACTGATCTAGCTGAACTGACTGGCCAGCAAACCCCAGGGGTCCTTTTGTCTCCACTTCCCCAGTGCTAGGATTACAGGCTTGTGCCATCATGCCCAGCGTTTCTATGGGTGCTAGGGATCTGAACTCAGATTCTCATGCTTGCAATCACAGGCATTTTGTCCACTGAGCCATCTCCCCAGCTCCATTTCAACAGCTTTTAGATGTCTTCTTGATGCTCCCCTGGATCCTCATCACACCCTCACCATCTTACCAGATCATGACACTCTTCTGTCAAACACCTTGGAGCTCCCTGAAATGCCCCAGGCTTCCACCTCAGGCTCTTACACAGGCCCTACCATGTTTCAGTCTCTGGGCAACTGTTAGGCTTGGGTAAAGTGCTACCTTTTTTGTGAAGGCATGGGTCCTCCTGACCTTTGTTTTCACTCATCTCCTTGCATGAGGTTCTTGGAAGTACATCTCACAATCATAACTTTTGGATTTGCTTGAGTCCCTAGGGGAGTAGCTGTGCCCTTTATTACTACATGTCTCCTGCCACACATTGTGGGTCAGTTGGTGACACTGTGTGGGAGTTTAAGTCTAGGATAGAGTATGTTTCCCTGTTTAGATGTGTGGTTTTTCTTTTCCTTAACAAATTTTTAAAAATTTATTTTTAGTTTATGTGATTGAACATTTTGCCTTGCATATATTTAAGTGCACCCACATGGTGTAATGCCCACAGAGGCCAGAAGAGGGCACCAGGTCCCAGGTTGAACAAGTGCTATCTTAACCACTGACCCATTTCTGTAGCCCCAGGTTTTGGTTCATGAACAACCTACAGGTAGAAGCAGCCAGAGAGAGCAAAGAGTCAGGGCTTGCCTGGGAAGGTAAGGTTCATGAATCCTAAACATCCGGTCTACATGGTGCTTTTCAGAACAAAAGCACAAGAGTTTTGAAAAGCAGAGGAATGGAGGGCAGGTAAGAAGAGGTGAGAGGACCAAGGCTAGATCTTGAGTCTCCCCAAGGTCATTCCCAGGTTGGTCCTTACTGGCACCTGGGTAGACAGCTCCAGACCTAAGTGGCCAGCAGGCTCAGGGCCCAGGGACTTCAGAATACATATAGCCTATTTGGGACAGCTAAGCACTGCCCAGAATGGGCAGAAAGATACTATTGGGTCCAGAGGTTGACTGTCAAGGCTCAGACCAGTCCCAGGCCACTGGTAAGGTAATTTCCTAATATCCATTCCGGGCCTGGGGATGACAGATCAAAGAATGGAAGAGCAGAACATGTGTTGATTTTAAATTTTTCTTTAAAAAAAGAGATTTGGGGCTAAAGCAATGGCTCAGTGGTTAGGAGCACTAGCTGCTTTTCCAGAGGACCTGGGTTTGATTCCCAGCACCATGGTGACTCACAACTCTTAACAGTCATACATAAAAAAATATAAAAAATTAAATTAAAAAAATTATGTCTATGTGGGTATGTGTATGTGCATGTGCTGGCCGGAAGAGGGTAGTGGATCCCCTTGTGCTGGAGTTAACAGTTGTGAATCACAGCCATGTGGGTACTGGGAGTTGAACTCTGGTCCTCTGGAAGAGCACCTCTTAACCACTGAGCCATCTCTCCAGTCCCTATTTATTTTTTTCAGTTTAGGATCTCACTCTGTAGCTCAGGCTAGCCTCAAACTCCAGCCCGTCCCGCATTTGACTGCCAGGGTCCAAAAGACGTGGTTTAGTCCGTGTTCATGGCTATCCCTCTGCCCTCCACACCCTTCCCTGCATTGTCCCTGCTCACACTGGTGTATGTGGTGGCGGCGCCAGAAAGTAGTCTGGTGGCGCAGTGGACACAGTCAGCATCATCCAAGAGGGATCAATTTCCCCGCCACACCTCTGCACAGATCAGGGTCAGACATGCAGGCTGCCTGTGATACCCACAAGGGATCAACGACCTCCTTCCACCATCTGAGGTCCGTGGAGAGTCCTGTGGACAGGGGTATCAGCTCTGGGCACGTCCTGGAACGCATCTCAGTGGAACGAGGCCTGATTATGAAGGGAAGGGATGCTCGCTGCGGCTGGACCTCGTGTGCATCTTCAAGAGTGGGCAAGGGTCTCCTGGAGGGGACAGGGAGGCAGGGTGTCTAGGAATGTAGCCTTGTGGATGGCCACGAGCATCCTCCACGCACACCGGGATGCAGCGCTGTCTGCATCCAGAGCTCCGTGACGCCCCGTGACCGGAAGTGCCCCCCCGTGGGCGCGGACAAGGCGGGGCTGGCAGGAGACACTTCCGGTGCCCACGCGCCGCCGCCTCCTCCGCCGCCGCGCAGCTCGCGGCCGTCACTTTGTGTGGCGTGGGGGGTCCCCGGTGGTCACAGTCCCCCCACCCCGAGCCCGTGTCCTGCTCCGGCTCGGCCGGGTCTCGGGCGCGCGCGCGCGGTGAGTGGGGCGCGCGGACGCGGCA
>NW_008360015.1:49198-84269 GCF_000622305.1 Nannospalax galili | reverse complement strand
CGGGTGGGACGCGCGCGCTGGGGGCGGTGGCGGCAGCGAGACTGGTGGTCCTCGATGCCCCGGCACCGGAGGCCTCGGGTGGCGGTGGGGCGATAGTGAAGCTCGGGAACTCATACCTGAAGGGGTCACAGCTGCAGCTCCGTGAGCTGGACCTTCCAGGCCCGCCGATCCCCCCGCCACCTCTGCCTGGGCCTGTGCGTCATGGATGGCTCGATCCTGGGGGGCGGGGGGTCTCCTTAGCCTGAGAGGGGGCGGGCTGGGGATGACACGCGCGACACCTTTGGGAGTTGCCAGCGCAGCCTCCTCCAGTGCAGAGGAGGGACCTGGGCCGTGGCCGCCTCCCCGCCCCTCCCCACAAGCCCCGGGGAGACTTGATCTAAGAGGGGCTGTCACCGCCTATAGCCTATGCAGGAGATGGATGCTGTGTAACCCTCTGCAGGGAGGGAGGAAAAAAGGGAGGCATCTTGTCCTAGCACCCCTACAGCCTGCTTTATGACCTTGGGGGGCCGGTTCTGTATCCCAGCCTCCCTCATCTATAGATGGAGGCTGGCTGGGCTGCTCATTGCTAAGTCTACTGCTCTTGAGGTGCATAGAGGAACTCATCCTTACTCTAGGATAGAATCTAGGGTCCCTCACATGGACACACAGGGGAGAGGGGCTGGCCATTGATTAATGAGGAAAAGAGCGGGTATAGTTACCAGTGAGGATCAGCCCACCTAGCTCACCCTGAAAGGGCAACTTAGCACTTGGTTTTGGTTCAGTAAGTATGGGCAAATCTTGGAGATGGTGCTGGCCTGGTTGAGTGCCTGTTCTGGGGGATCTGGAATGGTCCCTATGGATACCTGTTTGCTTCAGGAGCAACCCAGGAAAGAAGGGGTAGATGTGAGGATCATGGTGAACCAGGGAAGGGCATCTTGGTGGACAGAGAGACCTGAAGGGCCTTGAAGTCAGTGGGTCCACTAAAGGGAAAGAGGGTAACTAGATGCAAGTGTGCACCTGTGTGCACAGGTGTATACACATGTCTTCTGCTCATCCATGTAGGTTCCCCTGGGTCTAGGACTTTTCTGAAGCTTCTAACTTTTCAAACTTCACCAATTCTGTCTTTGCTCATTCCCTTTCTTTGGATGGTGTCCTCTTCATCCTCACCCCTGATTCTGAATGTTGGCAGCACTGTGCCCTAGGGTTCAGGACCCCAGTGGAAATGAGGGTTGTGGTGACCCATGAGTTTTGTATGATGAAGCCATGGACTCCACCTTCTGAACATCCTGACCTGGGATGGGAAGTCAAGGGCAAGTGAACAGAGACTTTCTAGGGACTGATAGGCTGGGGGCAGGGTGGAAATGTCTGGAGAGGCAGGGAGCCCCCAGGGCCCGAGTTGCTGGAATACAAACTGACCTGCCCTGAGGTCTGGTTTTCAGAACATTTTGTTCTGAATCCTGAGTTATCAGGCTATGTTTGGCCCCTGCCCTGACTTGGGTGGGACGGAGGTGGGTATAGCCCATCATGGTGGGAAAACAGGGTGGCAGGAGTGTGAGGCAGCTGGTCACGTTGCATTCTCTGGTCTGGAGAATGCTGGTGCTCAGCTCACTTTCTCCTTTTTATTCAGTCCACGACTCCAGCCCTCTGAATGATGTCATCACATTTAGGGTAGATCCTCCCACCACAATTAACATAATCTAGAAACTCCCTCACAGATGAGCCTAGAGGCTGTGTGATTCTACATCTTGTCAAGTATACAACATTAACCATCAGAGTTGGTGGGTGGACTTGGATTTTATTCAGTGTCCTTTTGGGAGGCAGAGACTCTCTATTGCTTCTGGGGGTGGGTTTTGGTTTTCTGTACCTCTCCCTGAAGCTATGGGTGCTCTGACACTTGAGTTTTAAGAATCGATGTTCATGGCATTAACTACAGATCTTAGGGTCACTTCTTCATAAGTTGAGTGTGACTGTATGTCTGGGATGGGGGGATTCAGAGGGGAGCAAAAAGGGAACTTCCATTATCCCTCAGTTGAGTATTCTTGGGTAAAGAAAATGTAGTTCTGCCTAGGAAGAAAATTGGCCCAGGATGGGCTGAGCTGGGGTTACTATTCCAAAGCTCTGAGTTGTGTCTCTTCCTCCTCTTCTGTATATGGTATATGTGCATATACTTGTAGATGTGTACAAGTGTACATGTGGAGGGCAGAGGTCAACGTCAGGTATCTTCCTTAGTTGCTGTTTGAAACAGTTGCTGTTGAGACTCACTGAACCCAGAGTGTACAAATTTAGCTAGACTAGAACTGGGGAGATCCTCCTGTCTCCAACCTCTAGTGCTGGGACGCACACTGCTATGCCCAGCTTTTTTTCCTCTCTCAC
This sequence comes from Nannospalax galili, assembly GCF_000622305.1. Lineage (NCBI taxonomy): Eukaryota > Metazoa > Chordata > Mammalia > Rodentia > Spalacidae > Nannospalax > Nannospalax galili. Next base: position 81,917 of record NW_008360015.1, on the reverse strand, counting down.
ATGGGGGAGCTGGGAGACTGAACTCAGGTCCTCATGCTTGTGTGACAAGCACTTCCCCAAAGAGCCACCTCCCCAGTCCCAGCTTTCTTCTTTTCTTGGGCCCTTAATAGACAACAGCCTGGCCTGGGGGAAGTCTAAAGTTGCTGCCCAGGTGGTGGCCATACAGGAGTTAGTTCCGTGGGTGTCTAGGCTCAACTTGAGCTTGCAGTCTGAGGCCTTAGTGAGCAAAGTCCTCCTCTGGGTCCGAGGTGGGTGATGGTTGTAAAATTGCCTCTGAGTGTTCCCAGTGGCCCTAGATCTGGGGAACATAGCACAAGGCATGCATGTTTCTACCCTTCAGTTACCTGCCAACACCAAAGGGCCCTGAAGGGTTGGGACAGCCCTCTTAGGCCTAGTTTTTCAGACTAGGCCTTTGGGGAAGTGTATGAAGAGCCAGTGACAGGAAGGGAAACAAGATAGTCAAGATGGAGGTTGCTCATGGAAGTCAGGGTATTGTAGCCCATGGACTTGGGCAGGGATGCAGGGATGCCCAGAGTTCTGGCTGCTGAAGTGTGGGGTTTCTTTTATTTTGGCTTCTCATTTCATTTTGGTTCTGTGTGTGGGATATGTCTGTGTTTGTGCACATGTATGTATATTCATGTGAGGGTCAGAGGTCAACACTGGTGTCTTCAATTGTTCTCCATCTTATATTTTTCAAAATATTTATTGTTATGTGTATGAGTGTTTTGTCTGCATGTGTTATAAGTGTGCCATGTGTGTGTGCAGTGCCTATGGAGGCCAGAAAAGAGAGTTCAATACCTTGAAGGTGAAGTTACAGATGGTTGTGAGCTGCCATGTGGGTGCTGGGAACTGAACAGACAGTTCTTTTAACTACTGAGCCATTTCTCCATCCCCACCACCTTTTTTTGATACAGCATATCTCACTGAACCTGGAGTTCACTACTTTGGCCAGATTGGCTGGTCAGCAAGCCTCAGAGATCCTCTTGTCTCTGCCTCCCAGGGCTGGGATTATAGGTGCATGCCATCATGCCCATCTTTTATGCCAGTGCCTGGGATCAAATTCAGGTCTTCAGGCTTATAAAGTAGGTACTTTATCGAATGAGCACCTCCCCAGCTCCAAAATGTGGATTTTTAATTTTTTATTTTAATTTCATGTATATGAGTGTTTTGCCTGCATGTATATAAGTGCACCATGTGCATGTGGTGCCCAGGGAGGCCAGAAGAAAGCATCAGATCCTCTGGAACTGGATTTACAGACAGTTGTTAGCCACCATCTGGGCGCTAGGAACTGAACCCAGGTCCTCTGCAAGAACAGCCAGTGCTGAGCCATCACTATAGCTCCTCCAAAATGTGAATTTTAAAGAAACTGTCTGAACAGAAAGGGGATGGGGTGGGTAAGCCAGGCCAGAGAAGGTATTGTGTCCATGGGAACACCAGGCACAGGGGTCTGACTGTTCCCAAGGCCCTGGGCATCTTTACCTGCCTTGGTCTGGTTTTAGATGTCCTGAAATGTGCTAACCACTGGTTGAGCGGAGATGGTTCCAGTGTCTAATGTGACCTTGCATTTCAAGATCCTTTGGGATTTATGCTCTTGCTCTTGGGATGCCAGAGTGGCCCTCCTCACTTTGGAAGTGGTCCTGTTCAGATCTGAGACATTGTTAAAAAGAGCCATTGGAAATGAACTTGTTAGAACCACAGCAGGCCAGCAAGATGGCTCAACAGATAAAGGCACCTGCTGCCGAGCGTGAAGACCTGAGTTTGATCCCTGGGATCCACATGGTATAAGAAGAGAACTGATTCCTGCAAATTGTCTCTGACTTCCACATGTGTACCATAATGTGTGTCTGTGCACACATAAATCAATAAAATGTAATAAAAATATAACTGTCCAAGTGCTTGGGATCGCACCACAGCTGGTGAAGGACGCAGAACTAATTTGAGCCTGCGGGCTTGGTCCTAAAGGGATGGGAGTTGGGGTGCTGCAGCTGGGGTCTGTGACATCCTGGGGAAGGGGAGGACCTTGTGGACCTCTGAGGTGCTGATATTTCAGCCATTCTAATTCTCTGATTTGCAGACTTGAAGGACTGTATGTATGTCCCTCTGCTGGCTTAGTGATGAGCTGGTCATGGGTCTCCCTCTTCTTTCCTGAGAGGGCCTTAAACCTGCAGTTCTGGACCTTCTATGGGTAGAGGCTCTTGAATGGGGACAAGACTTTCGGTACCAGGCCCAGAGTATATGTTTTTTTCCGGGGCCTCATCCCTTTCCCAGCCCCCTGGAGGCAGCAAAAAAGCTGGCAGGAGAGTGATACCTGCTCAAGGCTCCATCTCTCTCTTGACTCACAGGAAAAGCCCAAGAGCTTGCTGACTGCTGGGAGCTCTCTCCTTTCCTCTGAAGAGACTCAGTGAGATGCCCTTCCAGTCCTGCACCCCTTGAGCCTTGCAGGTGCCTGCCGTCTGGCTGTGCCTGGGCGTGGTTCATGTGTGCGGAGGGCTGGGTAAGCTGCTCTTGATTTCTGTATAGAATGGGCTGCCCCTCATAGGTTACATTATCCATCCATAAAGATCCCTCAGACTGTGTTGGCTGCACTCCCTGCCTCTGGTCCTTGAGGTTAAAGACTTGGTTGGGATAATGGGTGACTCACCCAGGAACAGGTTGCAGGTACATTAGACATATGGCTTCTGGTGAGAGAACAGAAGCTATGTCCTAGAGGCTGGTGGGAGGAGCCCTTTGGGTGCCCTTTCTGGGCACACCACGTGCCAATTGCGTAGCCTGAGATGGCAGACTGAGCCCTGTCCTCCCTTATCCCTAGCAGCCTCCCTTGTACAGTGCCTCTGTGTTTCAGGCCACGTGGAGGCTCTCTCCCAGGGATGATGGCCGCACTTCACACAACTCCAGACTCCCCAGATACCCAGCTGGAGCAGGCAGAGGATGGGTCCGAATGTGATGCTGACCCCAAGGAGGAGGAAGAGGAGGAGGAGAAGGGTAGAGAGAAGGCAGAGGTAGAAGAGGAGAAAGAGGAGGAAGAGGAAGAGGTCATAGTGGAAGAGGAGGTGGCCACACAGGTGCAGGAGGTGGTAGAGGTGGAGGTGGAGGCTGACATGCTAGACACCATTGATGGTGATGATGATAATGTTGACGACGACGATGATGATGTGGAGGAGGTGTTGGCAGAGGAGTCAAGTCTGAGCTTGGAGACCCAGGAGCAGCTTAGCCATGGTGACACCAAGTCACTAGTTCTTCAGAGAAAGGGTAAGAACAAGGAGCCCACCCCTGCTAGGAGAAGTAAAGCATTGGGGTTGTGAGGGTGGAAGTAGACCTTGGGTGGCAAGCCCCGGATTCTGAAGTGTGGGTATAGCCTGGAACTCCACCCTGCTTGCCAGCTGGGCAGAGGATGGCTGGACCAGGTACTATTGGTCCCTAAGCAATGTTCCCCTCAGCCCTACAGGCCTCCCAGGTGTCTGTGGCTACTCAGGATGAAGATCTAGAAGAAGAGGAAGAGGAGGATGATGAGGAGGAGGAGGATTTCTTCACAGCTGGGTCTCAGGTAAGCTGCCCTTTGCATTTGAAGCTCAAGACATTAGCTAGCCTTCCCCCAGCTGGCCCTATACCTGTTGTCCTGGGCCTTCTGTGGATAGTGGCTTGAGTGGAGACAAGATTTCAGGTCCTCCCCAGGGCATATGGTTCTGCTTTCCTGAATCCCTCTCCCTTCCAAGGCACATTGTCCTGAGGGTTCTGGCCACCACCCACTCACCTGCACTGTTCACTGACTTCAGAGGCTTGGCTGTCCTTCAAGGTCAGTTGGAGCCCTCCCCCAGGATGACTGTCCTGTTCTTGGGGTCTGTTTTTCTGCTGTCCAGTCAGATCAGGCTTCAGTGCCCATACTCAGTTTAGTTGGTACTACCTGTCTACCCAGCCTTAAGCTGCTGTTGTGTCCACAGCATTTGCTGGGACCAAGCTGGGTGACATAGGAGGGGCCATGGTGGCTAGGGCCTCTGCCCTGTAAGAGCTGATGGTTTGGTTTCTCTGAGTCTAAGGACTTCATCTCTGGATTAGAGAAAGGTCCCTGCATTTCAGGGTTGGGTAAGGCCTGAGAGACCACAGTGCTACCTGGGCACCTGTAGACCCATTGACAATAGGATGCTGGACTGTGTCCCAATGAGATCCATGCTGCAGGCCCCAATACATTTTCTGACCTCTGTTTGCATGACTGTTGGAGGCAGGGGGGTCCCTTTAGCCCCTCACCTGGGGCACCTGAGGGCAGCACCTGGGGTTCTGTGTTCTTCAGGGGCTGGTAACTTTTGAAGATGTGGCTGTGTACTTCTCCCTGGAGGAATGGGAGAGGCTGGATGCAGACCAGCGAGATCTCTACCAGGAAGTTATGCAGGAGAACTATGGGATCCTGGTTTCCTTGGGTAAGGAAGGATCTTTTATCCCTTATGGCTGTCTGTTGTGGTTGGGCGACCAACAGTCACAGGCTTAGCTGTCTAAAGGGGTGCTTCTTGAGCCCCCAGAGTTTTGGAACAGGCTAGTTCTAGGACCAGCCCATGCCCATGGAGGTCCAGATCGCCCTTGTCTCTGGGTGGGGTAAGGTGGGTAACCCTGTTGGCCCACAGCCCCAGGAGCTTCTAGGTGGGAAGGGAACAGATGGGTGTCCTGCTGGTGAAGACTTGTCAGGAGGAGAGCTGGGTATGGAAGGCAAGGAATATTGAATATTCCAGGAGGAATAAGAATATTCCAGAGCACAGGAGTAGGAGAGGGCTGGTCCTGGAAGGGTAAAAAAGCAGAGGATTTGAGCATGGACAGGATAGTGCAGGGCTGGCTAGGACAGCTGTCTTCTGTTGCTGCAGCCGCCTTCTGTCCCTTCCTGAGCAGGGTACCCAATCCCCAAGCCGGATCTGATCTTCCACCTGGAACAAGGGGAAGAGCCTTGGGTCCCAGACAGCCCCCATCCTGAGGACGGAGACATTGTCACCGGTGTCTACACAGGTGAGATGAGTTTCTGCTAGCATGACTGCTTAGAGCTGTGCTCAGACTTGAGCCTTTACCATGCCGAGTACTCTGCAGACCTATACCTGGTCCCTTTGCCTCCAAAATGTCGTCGGTGGTGATGATTTGGGGTGTGGAGTGGGTATGTTGGCCCTTGCCTTCACCTCCTGAGTCCTCATGGTCCAGCCCCACAGAGCTTAAGGGCTGATAGGTCCTTAGAGAACCTTAAAAGGGGCTCCTTGTTCCCATCTTGGAACCTGTGACTTTTTATTCCCATAAATGAGGACAGCTGTCAAATTGGTACAGCCTTCTGCAAAAAGGACCCCATAGCCCCTCCATTCCCTCAGGAGCCGTTCACTTTGTCTCTTTGTTTTTTGTTTTGTTTTTGTCTTTTTTTTGAGAGAGGGTCTTCCTGTAGCCCCAGCTGTCCTGGAACTCACTAGGTAGACCAGGCTGGCTTCAAATTCAGCAAGTCACTTGCCTCTGCTTCCCAAGTGCTGGGATTAAAGGCATGTGCCACTATGCCCAGCTCATCCACCTTGTATTATTTTTATTTTATGTGTATGAGTGCCTGCATGTATGTGAGTGCACCTGTGTTGTGCAATGCTGTGGAGGTCAGAAGAGGGCTTTGGATTCCCCTGGAACTGGAGTTAAAGATGGTACATAGCCACCATGTGGATGCTGGGAATCGAACCCGGGTCCTCTGTAAGAGAGAGTAGTCAGTGCTCTTTAACCACTGAGCCATCTCTTCAGCCCCTCGTCCACCTTGTTTTATGAGACAGCCTCTCACTGGGGCTTGGGCTTAAAAATTAAGTTAGGCTGGCTGGCCAGGAAGCTCCAGGGACCCTATTTCTATCTCCTCAGCACTGCAGTTACAAGTGTATGCCACTACACCCATCTTTTTCTGTGGGTGCTGGGGACTGAACCCAGGTCTTCAGATTCTGGCCTCGGTAGGTGGTTCAAGGCTTTCTGGATGTATCTTGGGCAATGTGTACAGAAGGCATACTGGTGGGAACTTCTCTGGGTGTCTTGGACTGGCTCTGGCTGTGCCCCTTCAATTTTCTGAGCCCCACCTTATTCATAGGGAGAATAAAGAGTCCGAACTAAACCCATGGTTTCCAACCAGAGCATGTCCAGTTCATTGTCATGTTGAGTACTCTGTGGGGTCTGAAAGTCACACTAAGGTTCTGTAATGCTGGAGGTCCTTCCCTAGCATGTGTCTGGCTTGGGGTTGGGGCATCATCAGCCCAGGGTGGGGTACTGAGTCAAACTGGAGCCATTGTAGATGTATATTAAAAGTGAAAATACAGAAAAGCTCCCTCCAGCAACATTTCTATAAGCAGATTCTCACAGCAGCTTTGTGAGAGGTAGTGAGTACCCCTTAGCCTCCCTTCAGAGGAGTAAGGCAGCTTTTCAAGTAAGCTGTTATGGTGGTCGGCCAGTTCACAGCTCCCATCTGTGTGGTAGTATGGCTTCCTACTGAGATTCCAGCTCCCCCAAACCCTCCTGGGCTCTTTTCTGGGTCTCAGAGTCAGGAAGGTTCCACCTGCTGCCTCCAGGATGAGGCTCAGATGTGGGTGGTATTTCTCGGAGACTGGAGCTGGAGGTGGGTTCTATTAATGAACTCATACAGAAAAGCCACCTAGAAAGGACAGGACATGGGCCACTGTTGGCCGGTCTCTTGAGTGTGGATTCAAGATGTGCCTTCATGTTCTGTGCTCTTGAAGGGTCTTCGGGAAGAGCCTGGTACAGGCGTGAGCCTGGGTGGTCCTGAAAGGTGGTCTGGTCCCTTTCAGTGCAGGTGACACCAGGTGACATAGGGCATGTGGCAATGTACCTGGCTGGGGTTTGGGAGCTCCTTGAGAGAACTGGCTAGCTAGGCTGGTGCTCTTCTTCCCTTTCCCATGGCCAACCATGCTCTGTAGAGTAGGAACAGGCACAGGAGGCAGGCATATCTTTTCTTTTTAATCTCCACCCCCACCTCCCCGTGTGTGTGTGTGTGTGTGTGTGTGTGTGTGTGTGTGTGTGTGTGTGTGTGTGTGTTTGCATGAGTATGGTGTATGTGAAGTCAGAGGACAACCTTGGGGGTTGTTCCTTACCTTCCACTTTGATTGAGACAGTCTCTTTGTGGTTCATCATTGTATGTAGCTGGTTTGCTGCCCCCCAAGCTTCTTGGGAATTCTTGCCTTGGAATAGGAACACTGGGATTTTAGGCCTATGCTACTGTGCTCAGCTTTGCCTACTTTACCAACTGAGCCATCTCCCTGTCCCCCAGGCTTGTCTTTGATGTGTTACATGCCTTCTGGAAGGGGATGCAGATGTAGTGGCAAAGACTGGCAGCTGCTCCAGCAAAGCCAAACCCTCTGCAAAGCCAAACCCTCTGAGGTCTTTCTTCTTCTCTGAGGACAGCCTGTGGCTGAGTGGCTGCCTTCTCACTCTGCCTTTCCTTTTCATTTCTGCCCAGCAGAGCTAGTTGGGAACTGAGAGTTTCTGAGACATGAATTGTCCTGAAGCTGGCCATCAATACTTCTGTTCTTGCAAAATGAGATTTTTTTCCCTCTCCTGTGCCCTTTATGACTCAAGCCATACTTGGTACGTGGACTCTGACAACAGTCCCTCATTCAGATGTCACCACCCCCTAACATGACACTTAGTCCTGCTTGTCCCTCAGCCTGTGTTCTAGGTCTCCCGCCAACTGAGGGCCACCACTTCCAGCTCTGCATTCCTGGCATATCCTGCTTTCCTTTTCTCTTGACTGGCTCCCATCCCAGGGTCTTTGTTCCTCATGAATGTCCCCGTGTGGTCCCTGGAGAGATCTCTGCCCATGGTTGAACATTGTTTCCTGCCAGCCCCTGCTACTGGAACAGGGAATTCCGCTGGAGAGAGCATGTACTGGGTGGCTGTTGATGTCATGTTGGTGCCTCTTTCTCTTGGCCTGGCTGGTGGTCTGGCCCTGTATATTTGAGCACTTGACCTTTTGCTCTAAGACAGCTCCTGTCTTCTTTCCCCAAGACTTAATCTACTAGCAGCCTCCAGGGGCTACAGTGGTCATAGCAGAGCCTGACCCTGTGAGGGCAGCTGTCATTCCCTCTGTTGTAGGCTCTTGCCTTTCTCCTTTCCATTTTTTATTGATGTGTTGGGGTGTGCATGGAGGCCAGAGGTCAACTGTGGGTGTCATTCCTCAGGAGCCATTCACCTTGGTTTCTAGACAGGGACCTGGGTCTTGCTTATTGGGCCATACTGGCTGGCCAGCCTGCCCCAGGGGTCTGGTCTGTCTGTGCCTCCATGGTGCTGGGATTACAAGCCTGTGCTACTATATCTGACTTTTTACATGGGTGCAGAGGATTGAACTCAGGTCCTCATGCTTATGCAGCAAGCACTTTACCGACTGAGCCATCTCCTAGCCCCTTCTGCCCCCTTTCTAAAAGTGAAGAAGAGATATACAACACTCTGGACTGGACCAGCTTAAATTTACACAGGAAAGGATGGAGGTGTAGTTTAAAGGGCAATGAGAGGCAGACAGAATCTGATGACCAGCAAGTAAGCACAGCCAGGGGATCTGCAGGACCCCCACGTGTCCTGCCTTAAGCAAGACTGATCTCAAAGTGCAGACTGCCAGCCAGGACATTTAGCATCCATCTGGGTAAACCCAGCAACTGCTGCCCATTAGCTCACCTAGGCAGAAATTAGCAGAGGAAAAGGAGCTGTCTCTTAGCCAAGAGCAGTGTGTGTGCTCCCTTAGCAGGAAGAGGCTGGCACTCAGCTGTGAGCAACAGGGGGCATCTTAAAAGGCCACTTCATTCAGTTTCACCTAGCCATACCCTGAAGGGTACTTTGGATAGTAGAGTCCTCTTCTAGTCTTAGCCAAGGCACAAGGGGCTTAGATTCTGTTTCACCCTAGTCCCTCAGCTTGATGCAGGTGGAAGGGAAGAAGTGAGGGGACCCCCTGGCAGAGAAGCTGGCTTCTTAGTGTCTAGAACAAAGAGCCTGCTAAATTTCCAGGTGCTGGAGGCTGATGGGGTGGGAGGAGTACTGTTGTTCTCACAGACAATCTGTGATGAGGGCAGGCCTTGGCTCCTCTAACATGTGGGCCTTGGTTTTGAGTCTGCATATCACCATGAGGTCAGAGGCCAGAGAGTTGCTGGCCTTTCAGAGGTCACTCACCAGCAATAGGGGACAACCTAGTTTCTGTCCCCAAGGAAGGTTGTCTGCTTCCAGACCTGTTAGCTTGGCTAGGAGACAGATGACAGTGTAGAAGCTGGCTGCCTTCCCAAGCTGAAGCTCAGATGCCTCCCCGACAGCCCTAGGTGGGAAGTGGGGCTACTCACATCCCCAGACTTGGTACATCATTTTGGTATGCCTCTGTTCTTGGAGACTGTCCGTAGTAGGGGAAGGACTCTCACCGAGCCCATCTTGAGTTTGTGTCTGGAAGGACACTATCATAGTTCGTGTCTGTTTGGTGTTCTATATGTTTCTTGTATTTGTATGGGCATGTCTTTTGTCCTAGTTTGTTTCTCCATTGCTGTGACAAAATACTCTGACCGATACCAACTTGGGGAGGAAAGGGTTTATTTGTCTTACATCTCCTGAGTAACAGTTCATCAGGGAGCCCAAAGTAGGAACTCAGGGCAGGAACCTGGAGGCAGGAGCTGGAGCACAGGCCATGGAGGAACACTGCTTACTGGCTTGCTCCCTGGCCCCTGCTCAAGTCCACTTTCTTATGCAACACAGGCCCACCTGCCCAGGGGTGGTACCACCCACAGTGGGCTGGGCCCTCCCACATCACTCATCAAGAAGATGTCCTTCAGACATGGCCACAGGCCAGTCCAATAGAGGCAATTCCCCGATTATATGGTACCACCCACAGTGGACTGGGCCCTCCCACATCACTCAACAATCAAGAATATGTCTCATGGACTTGGCCACAGGCCAGTCCTATGGAGGCAATTCCCCAATTGAGGCTCCTCAACCCAGATATTTCAAGTTCACACTAAACCTATCTAGCACTGATATGTTGTGGGGTGGTGAGGTGTTCTAGTTTGTTTCTCCATTGCTGTGACAAAACACTTTGACCAATACCAACTTGGGGAGAAAAGGGTTTATTTGTCTTACAATTCCTGTGTCACAGTTTATCAGGGAGCCCAAGGTAGGAACTCAGGGCAGGAACCTGGAGGCAGGAGCTGGAGCACAGACCATGAAGGAACAGTGCTTACTGGCTTGCTCCCCTGTCCCCTGCTCAGCCTGCTTTCTTATACATACAACACAGGCCCACCTGTCCAGGGGTGACACCACTCACAGTGGACTGGGCCCTCGCACATCACTTGACAATCAAGAAGATGGCCAGAGGCCAGTCCAATGGAGGCAATTCCCAAATTGATGCTCCCTCAACCCAGGTGTGTCAAGTTGACACTAAAGCTGTCCAGCTCAGGAGGCATGAAAAGCGGGTGCTGGTCTTACAATGGGACAGACTGTCAAAGGGAAGAAAACAGCAATTCCACAGGGGGCTCAGGCGCCTTGACTCTCTGAAACTGCTGGTGATAGGCTGCATCTAAGAGAGCCAACACTCCACCTTGTAACCTCGGAGGGGCTCAGGGTACCAGGGGTGGGTGGGGTAAAGGGCCAGGGTTGGTGCACACAGTCCTTGGGGAACCAAGCAGACTGGGGGTATCAGACATGGGAGAATACCTGGGGTAGAGCACCATGGAACTGTGAGCTAGTATGTGTGGCTTTTTAAGTTTCCAGTACTGATTTGGAGTAAATCTCTAAGACCCACCTTGTCAGACATTATGACAAAAAGGCGGTGACCAGAAGGTGGCATTTGCACAGGTAGGAAGAACTGTGTAGTGACTGCCCACAGTCCCTAGGGTTTTAACTCATTCCCTTGACCCTGGCCTGCCAAGATGGCAACCTTCTTTGGGCTTTGCCTCCAGCAGTTCTTACCTGTTCCTTATGGTATGTGGGAAATGTTTCACCAAGGTCTGTCCCTGGCTCAGAACACAGGTTGTAAAGCTGTCCTTGTGGCTGTGCTATATAAATTCCTTCTAGACAGCTGGCTTTGAGCCCCACCTGCCTTTTCCTGGAGGCCTAGCTAATTACCCTTCAACTAAGGCCAGATCCTTGGAGCAAATGTTAGCTGCAAGGGATGAGAAAGCCAGCCCCCACCCCTGGTGGCCCCACCCCTACTTCCCTTGCCTTTGAGTCTGGATGTGCTGAAGCAGCTGGGTCTGGCCCTCAGGGTCACTGTTTGACTGCTGTCCACCCCACTGCCTTCTATTTGTTAAGGAACACTATACCCTTCAGGTCCAAGTATTCCATCCACCCCCAGGTGGTGTCTCACAGTACAGCCCACAAGTCCTCACTGGGGCCTAAGGAAGGCTTCAGCTCCCTGGGAGCTGCCCATGAAGTTACTCAGAATGGTACATTCCAGGACCATGACTTCCGAACTTTGAGCAAATACTTTCATAGAGAACAGAGCTTGTCTCCCTTAGGGTTCCCCACTCTCAGAGGCCCAGCAACTTCTGAGGTTTTATCTTGGGGTACAGCCAGCTCTGACTTTCCCAAGCTGTGAGGGGAAGGGTTCCTTTCCCTTACCCTGCATTAGAGGTGGCCTCCATCACATCACTGAGTTTAACCTGGGCCTCATGCTTGTTGTACAGTGACCACCCCAACTCCAGAGGTAGCAGTGAGGTCCTCAGCCTCTTTCAGCATTGTCCACTCTTCAGTTCTGTGTAGTGGGGTGGGGCTCACCTCCCAATCTTGCAGGCACCCCAGCTGCTCATAGGCTCTGGAAGGTGTTATGGGAACATTTAAGGCTCAACTCCAGCCACTCCAACCCTTAGCTCCTGGCACTACTAGGTCCTGAGAGTCACAGACTTCTGGCTCAAAAATCCCAGATTGCATTTGTTCCTCAATGTGGACTTCCCTGCCTTATAGGGCTCTAGTTAAAAACTGTGAACCCCTCACCAGAACCTCAGGTTAAGTCTGACCTGCGTGGCAGCTTGGCTTGCCTGTCCCCTGGCAAGCTTCTCCTCACCTCAGGGCTGCTCCTGCCTTCCCAGATTGGGAGACTTACGGCTGAACAATGAAGGACATCCAGCTTAGTAAAAGGACCTTCTTTCTGCCACTCACAGGGACATAGCCACTTCTGTCACTCTGGTGACAATGTTAGCAGCTCGTGGTAAAATCAGTTTAACCTTTTCACCGGAAGCTTGTTTACTCTGGTAGTATAATATTACTAGCTACAGAAAATTTAAAGTAGCTCATTTTCTTGTCCTCATGCTTCAGGTACATGCTTTATTCCCAGATGTAGCAGGGCAGCTGTCTGGCTTCACTGCACTTGATGTGTTGTGTCCATCCCTGTGACTCCAAGTCACCATCTAGAATGTCATGCAGAACAAGGGCCAGCAGGGTGCAGTATCCGACATGAGGAGCCAGCTCTGGTTTCTGAGACTTTCTGTGACCCTCCATTATTTCACTGGTCCAGGCGCTCGCCCAGGCTGGTGGCAGCAAAAATGGGCCAGAGCTTTGGCTTCAGAGCTAAGTGGGTGGGAGTTGTTTCCTACTCAGCTGTGGGAACTGAAACTTTCTAGTTGCTGGGATCTGAGGTGGACATGGCATACATGAGTAGGTAACACCTGGGGCCATTGTGGGCTAGGCAGTGTCCCTGTGTCCCCTGGGTGACTTGATGGCAGTTCCATACACGCTGGTTCCCTACTGGGTGCCTCCTAGTGGCAGGCTGTCAAAATGCTCATTTCATAAAACAAGGTAGCCTTACAGACAGTGACTCCAAAGCCCACACAGCCCCCTGGGAGGGGCCAAAGGGAGAGCCCGGGTGCTGGGAGGGACCAATGGCAAAGTTTCAGGGGGTGCTCACAGGACACCCATAGTCTCAGCACCTGGGGTTTCCTAAATGCAGACTTCAGGAAAATGAAATCCAGGAATGGTCTCTCAGGGGAAGGTCTTGAGAGCCTGCATGCCTGCTTCCAACCTGGGTGTTAGGCGGTCCCTAAGTCCTTGGTCACTGGTGGAAACCAGCAGAAAGGGTGTGGGTGCTGTGGCCCTGCCTGGGCTAGGTGCCTGGAGAGGGCACTGCACAGGTTTCATTCTACTGTCAATCATTTTCTGGGCACAGGATCCTGCAGACACTCCCATCTCCACAGAGTGGGAAGCCCTAGGGCTGTGTGAGCTGGAATAGAGGGACCCTGGTTTTCCTGGGCTAGTGTGCATGCCAGGCTGCCACGGAACCCCTCACTGAGGGAGGCCAGGGGCTTTCTTGCCTTGCAGCTGGTCAATACTGACTGGGGCATGGACAATCTTTACTGAAGTTTTGTCCTAAGCTCAGGGCACTGCAAGGGCTACCCTGGAGGCTGATTTCACTCCTGGGTTCCTGTCACATCCTCTTCTCTCTCCTGTCACCTTCAGGAGCCTGGTTCTGGACCGATGACATGGAGGACCACGAGGAAGAAGAGGATGAGGACTTCCTGGCAGAGATGGCCGAGGAGGAGAACGATCCCCCGGGGCTGTGGTCGGCTGCGTATGGAGTAGGGGACGTGCCTGGGACTTGGGGTCCTGACGACTCAGACTCTGTGCAGACTCTAGAGGGATGGGGACCGGACCAGGGCACTCTCGGGGTCCTGGCTGAGGAGGCTGAAGTGAAGTCATTCCTGTCTGGGCGGGAGGAAGGTGAGAACCTTCTAGCGCCCTGGGTGTTCCCCACAATGGTTGCCCCCATCGGACGCCCGGAGACCACTTGCGACGTGTGTGGCAAAGTGTTCCCGCACCGCTCGCGGCTGGCCAAACACCAGCGCTACCACGCGGCAGTCAAGCCCTTCGGCTGTGAGGAGTGTGGCAAGGGTTTCGTGTACCGATCGCACCTGGCCATCCACCAGCGCACGCACACTGGTGAGAAGCCTTTCCCGTGCCCGGACTGCGGCAAGCGCTTCGTCTACAAGTCACACCTGGTCACACACCGGCGCATCCACACTGGTGAGAGACCTTACCGCTGCGCCTTTTGCGGCGCGGGCTTCGGCCGCCGCTCCTACCTGGTGACCCATCAGCGCACGCACACCGGCGAGAGGCCATACCCTTGCCTGCACTGCGGCCGCAGCTTCAGCCAAAGCTCGGCGCTGGCACGCCACCAGGCCGTGCACACCGCCGACCGGCCCCACTGCTGCCCCGACTGTGGCCAGGCCTTCCGTCTGCGCGCGGACTTCCAGCGCCATCGCCGCGCCGGCTGCACGGAACGCAACAGTGGCGATGGCGCACGGGGGGAGCCCCACGAGATGGCAGACGCAGCTGCTGCCCCGATGGAGCCCGAGGAAGCGGAGCCCAGGCCGGAGGTGGCTAAAGAGCCTGCGGCTGGAGAAGCAGATGGAGACGGGGAGGCTGAAGCGAGGGAAGAGCAGGTGGCATCGGCGGCGGGTACCGAGGCGACTGTCCCCAAGAGCAAGGACTCTGAGTCAGACAGGCTGTTCGGCGAGATGGGCAATGGACTGGGAGAAGGGGAAGGTCCTTCCTTGCACCCGCTCGGCTTCCCCTTTCCCATGCACCCCAAGTCCTGGCTGCATCCGGATGGTTTCCCCTTGCTGGGGCTCCCCAAGTTCGCCGAACGGCTGCAGGCCGATGGGTGTCCCCTGCCGGGCCCCCTGTCCATGGGCGGCTCGGGGATGGCCTGTGATCCATTCCGCGGCGCGGGCCCGGGCGATGGCGGTCTTCACGCCTTCGCTCCCGCCGTAGGGGCGCTGCTGGCCGAGCCCGCGCCCGCCGCGTTGGCGGAGGAGGAGAGCCCATGGATCTGCTCCGACTGCGGCAAGACATTTGGGCGGCGCGCTGCGCTGGCCAAGCACCAGCGTTATCACGCGGGAGAGCGTCCGCACCGCTGCGCCGACTGCGGCAAGAGCTTCGTGTACGGCTCGCACCTGGCGCGGCACCGACGCACGCACACTGGCGAGCGGCCGTTCCCGTGCCCGGAGTGCGGGGCCCGCTTCGCCCGCGGCTCCCACCTGGCGGCTCACGTGCGAGGCCATACCGGCGAGAAGCCGTTCGTGTGTGGCGTGTGCGGCGCGGGCTTCAGCCGACGCGCGCACCTCACGGCACACGGGCGCGCGCATACAGGCGAGAGACCCTACGCATGCGCAGAGTGCGGCCGCCGCTTCGGGCAGAGCGCAGCACTTACTAGACACCAGTGGGCACACGCGGAGGAGAAGCCGCACCGCTGTCCCGACTGCGGCAAGGGCTTCGGCCACAGCTCGGACTTCAAGCGACACCGTCGCACCCATACCGGCGAGAAGCCGTTCCGCTGCGCCGACTGCGGCCGCGGCTTTGCGCAGCGCTCCAACCTCGCCAAACACCGGCGCGGGCACACGGGCGAGCGACCTTTCCCGTGCCCCGAGTGCGGCAAGCGCTTCTCCCAACGTTCGGTGCTCGTCACGCACCAGCGCACGCACACTGGCGAGCGGCCTTACGCATGCGCCAACTGCGGAAGGCGCTTCTCCCAGAGCTCGCATCTGCTCACTCACATGAAGACGCACCGCGGGCAGACGGGTGCGCCGGCACAGAATGCTACTTCCGCTTCCTCTTCCGCATCCAAAGCCCAGGTACCTGATAAGGTGCCGCAGCCACCGCCCAGCGCGAGTTCCGGCTCTGGGACGCTCCTGGAGTTCGCGGGCGGGACCAGCTTTGGTTCCGATGCGGCCGGGTTCGCGGGGCCCTCGGGTGCCTACGAGGAGAGCATCCTGTGAGGCCGGTCGAAGCGGCGCGCGCCGCCCTTGCTCCTCTGGCCTCGGAGGGCTGAGGATTCCCGGTCCTGGGTGCTTCGCGCCCTTTCTCTCGAGGTCTCGGGTCCTCAGATTTCGCTCGGGTGCACACGGTGCCCTGGCCACCACCCGGATCAAGACCGCCCCGTCCCCGGATCCGTGCCGCGGCGCGGGAGCGATGGCACTCCAGGCTCTTTCAGCTTGGATTTCGGTTCGCGTGGACCCGAGAGCAAGCGACTTAGGAGTTGGTCCCCGGACCTTCCAGTGAGTGGTGGTGAGGTCGTGAAGAGCATCCCGCAGCTCTACTCGACATCTGGGCGTTCCTGATGGGTTTGGCCGACTTCTGTCCATCCTCACTGGAGAGATTCAGGGACCTTCTTCCGGTCATTCGAGTGCAGCCAGTATGTTTTAAGAACCATCCTCGTGGCAAAGGGGAGCCTTAGCAGTTTCCAGGGGGGAATGGAGACGTGAAGAGAGAAAGCTTTTTTTCTGTCGACTGTGGGTATTTATTTCCATCTCTGATAATGGCCTGAAGAGAGTGGGGAGGAATTAAAACAAAGCAAGATACCAAATGGGTAGTCAGTTTGCAGATATTGGTAAGGCCTTCAGGGAGTTGGAAGCCTTATTCTCTGAAAGTTCTCACTCCAAACCCCTACGCACTGGCAAGTGGGGTTTGGTATCAGCCTCCCCTAATAAGCCAGTTGGTTCTCTAGTGGCTGGAGGTGGCAAACACAGACATCTTTGGGGTAACTGGTGCGGGATCCTACACTCTGGGTCCACCAATGTCAGTTTCCCAGCTGCTGCGGCCCATGGAGCACATGGGCACCAAGCCCAAACTCGGCCTTTTATAGCATCAGGGTGGGTCCTTGGATCTCCCCACTCATTTTAGAATTAGGGCCCTATATCCTTCTCAAGTTCTTAAACTCTGCTTCCATAACCCTATTCTAGGAGCAGGTAGTGTTTCTGACTAGACCCCCATTCCTGGGTGGGCCCGTGGCTCACAGAGGGCATGGTGACTTGCACAGTGGCTGTCCACATAAGGCATTGTGTGGACCAAGCTCACAGCACCTGACTATGCAATGCTCCTACTCGGTGGACAACTGACTCTCCAGTCTAGCTGTTGGAATTTAAGGTGTGGATCAGGTTAGGTCCCCTGTCCCTTCATGCCTTGGGCTCCAGTGTGGTGGGGACTAGAGAAGTGAGATTTCCAGGCATCTGCATTCCTTTTTAGACCTAGATCCTTCATTTTAGTGTAGACAGGCTCCTGGGGGTGCTGAGAACCAACAACCAGGCTGCTAGGTGATGGGTCGGGTAGGTTGTGGGTGGGAGGAGAGTCTGGGTGGTGTTGGTAAGAAGGTTCACTGGACCAGGTGAGGTTGTGGAGTAGAGGAGGGCCTGGGGACCTAGAATTGCTCTACCATGGCCTTGCCATCCAGTTTTCTTCATGTCTTTTGGGACTGGAATTTCAGAAAGAGCCATGGCAGGGTGACCTGGGGGAGTCCCATCCCTGTCCTTTCTGGTCCCCAGCTTCTTCCACCTCTGCTGGTAGCAGGAGGACCTAGCTTTAATAAAGACAGAGAAAGAAGTTTTGTGAATGAATGCATTCTGTGCTGCTGCCCTCCTTGGGGCCTCTCAGGGATGATTTTTGTGCAAGGGTTTAAGCCCATCTCCTTTTCAATCACACATTTTCTTCTGACAAACTAGAATCTGTCTCAGTGTGGCCCATCATGAATTGAGCTCTGGGCTGCCTGTGCCCAGCAAGTCTTGCTGGAACACCCCACACTACTGCACTATTGGAATGCACACACTGAATGGGACATTACTGTGGAATTTTGGCTAACCAAAGTTTAAACAGAAGGGCCAGACCCCCTTTTGGGGGTGCACATCCAGGCCTCTACATTTCCTC
Source organism: Nannospalax galili (assembly GCF_000622305.1). NCBI lineage: Eukaryota > Metazoa > Chordata > Mammalia > Rodentia > Spalacidae > Nannospalax > Nannospalax galili. The sequence continues at coordinate 64,271 of NW_008360015.1, read as the reverse complement.
AGGTGCCCCAATGCTATGAGGGTCTACCGAAGTCCAAGTCATCAAAGGCACAAGCACCCCAGGGTATCTGAATACCTTTCTTTAAGGTGGGTGGGTACCAGTTGTGGGGGTGCATCCCTTTAATCCTAGTACTCAGGAAGCAGCAGGCAGATCTCTCTGAGTTTGAAGCTAGCCTAGTCTACAAAGCAAGTTCTAGGCCAGCCAGGGGTACAGGGAGACCCTGTCTTCAAAAACAAATGGGGCTGGAGAGATGGCTCCCCAGCTAAGAGACTGCTCTTGCAGAGGACCCAAGTTTGGTTCCTAGCACCCACATGGCAACTAACAACCATCTGTAACTCCAGTTCCAGGGGATCCAATGTCCTCTTCTGACTGTTGGGCATTTTATGACGTGGGTGCACTTAGATACATTCAGGCAATACACTTATAAAACAAAAATAATATATATGTATTTTTAAAAACCAACACAAAGGCCTGAACCTCACTGAGGGCCAGATTTGCTTCATTTGTATCCTTGTTTCATCCTGTAACTCCAGACATATTTTCCATCATCTATAACAATTTGAATGTGTGTCTGTACTTTGAGGCCAGAGGTTGATGTCAGGAAACATCCTTCTCTCTTCCACCTTATTCACTGATACAAGATTTCTCAACTCCAGAGCTCACTCATATGGCTAGTTTTGCCAGCCAGCTTGCTCTGGCAATCCTGTGTCTCTGCCTTTCTAGGCTGGAATTAAAGCCGGCATTTACACATGTATTTAGGAATCTGAACTCTGATCCTCACACCTGTGTGCCAAGCGCTTAACTACTAAGCCATCTCCCCAGTCCCAAAATGAGTTCTTTAGTATCCTCCAAAAATATAAAGAGTTGATTTTCTTTATTTAAAAATGTTTTTTATGTGTATGAGTGTTTGCATGCATGTATATGCACCGTGTGTATGCAGTGACTGAGGATGACAGAGGGCATCTAATACCCTCGAGCTGGAGTTACAGATGGTTGTTTGCTGCCATGTGGATGCTGGGAACCTAACCAAGGTCCTTTGCAAGAGCAGCAATTGCCGTCATCTTCCCAACCCCCCAAGTTGAATTTTTAAAAAATTATTTTATTATTTTTATTTTACGTGCATAAGTGTGTTGCTTGCATGTATATAAGTTGTGCAATGCCTGAGGAGGTCAGAAGGAGACATTGGATTCCCCTGGAATTGGATTTACAGTGTTAGCTGCTGTATGGGTTCTTGAAATTGAACCCAGGTCCTCTGTAAGAGCAGCCAGTGCTCTTAACTGCTGAGCCAATGCTCCAGCCCCAAGTTGATTTCTTTTTAAATATCATTTCAGGGGCTGGGAGATAGCTCAGAGGGGGCGCATGCCTTTAATCCCATCACTAGGAAGGCAGAGGCAGGGGCAGGCAGATCTCTGTGAGTTCAAGGCTAGTCCGGTCTACATAGTGAGTTCCAGGACAGCTGGGGCTATAGGGAGACCCTGTCTCAAAAATACAGGAAAAAAAAAAAGCACTGACTGTTCTTGCAGAGGACCTGGGTTCAAGTCCCAGCATCCACATGGTGACTGATAACCATCTGTAACTCCAGTTCCAAGGGAATCCGACGCATTCTTCTGATCTCTTTGGGCATTGCATTACACGACACCAGTGTGCTTACACACATGCAGGCAGTACACTCATACACATATAAATAGTTAAAAAAATTATTTTAGCCAGGCGTGGTGGCACACGCCTTTAATCCCAGCACTCAGGAGGCAGAGGAAGGCAGCTCTCTCTGAGTTCAAGGCCAGCCTGGTCTACATAGTGAGTTCCAGGCCAGCTGGGGCTACTGGGAGACTCTGTCTCAAAAAAAAAAAGACAAAAAAAGATCATTTCAAACTATTGGATATATGTTCATGAGTGGGGGTGCATATGTCTGTGTGAGTGTGCATGTTGGGGGTTGCATATATGTACATTGCGTGTGGAGGTCTGAAGATTTCAGGTACAAGTAATCCACCTTGTTTTTTAAGTGTTTGGATTTTTAAATTTTTTTTTGGTCTTTTTGAGACAGGGTCTCTCTGTAGCCCCAGCTGTCCTGGAACTCACTATGTAGACCAGGCTGGCCTCGACACAAAGATCCACCTGCCTCTGCCTCCCAAGTGCTGGGATTAAAGGCGTGCACCACCATGCCTGACTGATTTTTTAATTTTTAAAAAATTTTGGGTAGGAGTATTCTGCTGCTTGTATGTATGTGCCCCCATGTGTGTGCAATGCCCTCAGAGGCCAGAACCTCATCCTATAACCTGGATGCGGAGTTATGGATGTGATTAGCTGCTATGTGGGTGCTGGAATTGAACCCGGGTCCTCTGCAAAAGTAGCCAGTGCTCTTAACTGCTGAACCATCTCTCCAGTCCTTGTTTTTTGACACCGTGTCTTCACTGAGACTTGCAGCTAGCTGGCTAGGCTGGACTGGCTGGCCAGTAGCCTCAAAGGATCCTCCTGTCTCTGCCTCTCTAGTGATGAGATTACAAGCATGCACCACCACCCCCAGCTTTTTCCAGGGGTTCTGGGAATTGAACTCCAGTCCTCAAATGTGTGGCAAACACTACCAAACTGGGCTATTTCGCCAGCCCTAAGTATAATGCTTTTAAAATGTTTTTATGTGCCAGGTATGGTGGTGCACACCTTTCATCTCAGCACTCAGAAGGCAGAGGCAGGTGGATATCTGTGAGATTGAGGCCAGCCTGGTCTATATAGCAAGTTCCAGGCCAGCTGGGGCTACAGGGAGATACTGTTTAAAAAAAAACCAAAAAAAAAAAAAAAAAACCAACCCCCAAACAACTGGGCTGTAGGGATGGCACAGCCGTCAAAGGCTAAGGTTAACAACCAAAATGTAAAAACCAAACAACAACAAAACAAAATGTTTTCAAGCAACTGGAGAGATGCTTAGTGGTTAAGTGCACTGGCTGCTATTAGAGAGAACCTAGGTTTGGTTACCAGCACCCACATGGCAGCTAAAAACCATCCCTAACTCCAGTTCTAGGGCATTTGATGCCCTATTCTGACCCCCGTGAGCATTGAATGATACGGTGCACTTACATACATGCAGACAAAACACTCATACACATAAGACAGAAATAAAAACGTTTTTAAAGCATTTTTCAAATTTGTTTATTCATTTGCTTATGTGTTTACAAGTATAAAAATGTGTATGCTGTGGCCCACGAGTGACAATTTCTGGGAGTCAGTTCTCCTTCCATCATATGGATGTGGAGTCATCTCTCCAGCACCTCCCACCTAATTCCCACAAAATAAAATAACTCTTAAAAAAATGAAAGGAGAAGACCCTGGTCACTGGTTTGCTGTGTGAGAGTTCATTGATGGGCCTTATCCACGGTAGTCATCACAAATCCTAGGAGAGTGAGGAAACAAGGCACAGAGATGCCCAAGGCCTCAGTCTGGTAAGCTGGAGAGCTGGGGGTTTGGCTGGAGGTCCCCTCATCCTGGGGTCCCAGTCTTTTTCCCTTGGGTGGAACTCTTATTCTCCCTTTTAAGGGCACTGTGCAAATAACTGATAGCAGACATTTTCCTTTTAGTGTTGGGGACAACTCAGATAGGACCTTGTACATATGAAGCAAGCTATGTACCACTGAGCTATACTCTCAGCCCTTTTTTGGGGGTCTTGCCATGTAGCTCAGAGGTTAGCCTGGAACTTAAGATGTATCCCAGGCTGGTCCTGAACTCATGATCCTTCTAGCGCAGCCTCTCCAGTGTTGAAATCACAGGTGCATGTCATGCCCAGCTAACTTCTGAATTTAAAAATCTAGACTCAGCCCTATGTGGTGGCACACGCCTTTGATCCCAGCACTCAGGATGCAGAGGCAGGTGGATCTCTGTGCGCTCAAGATCAGCCTGGTCTACACAGTGAGTTCAGGCCAGCTGGGGCTACAAGGCAACCCTGTCTCAAAGAGACCTAAAAAGAAATCTAGGCTCTATGTAAAATGTTTTGACTCAGTGTGACTAGAACTTTGTCTTTCACTATGTTTGAGAGTATTCACCAATCAGTATAGCTGATAAAGTACATGTGTTTCTCACCAGTCCCAAAGGTGTTCTATCCTTGGTACTTTATAAAATACCTTTTGTCCCAGGCCTCTTCTCCAGTTCATGGGAATATTTTATTCACTTAGTGATAAAAATGTCAGAAAGATGTGTGTCAAATAGGAGTTAAGTCTGTGAGAATGTGTGACATAAGACTTTTTTCCAGTCTATTTGTGTCTCTGTGAGTGTATATGTACATGTACGTGAGACTGTGCTTGCCTATGCATGAGTATAGAGGCCAGAAGAGGGGATTGGGTCTCCTGTTACACTCCACCTATTCCTGTTGAGGCAGGTCTCTCCCTACACATGAGACTATATCTCAAGTAGGTTGCAAGAAAGTACCAGTGGTTCTCTTATCTCTCTCCCTCTCAGAGGTGGAGTTACAGGCATTTGTGGGAGTCCAGGACTGTTATTTAAGTGCTGAGATCCTGACTGTGGTCCTTATGAATGGGCAACAAGTGTTCTTAACCATGGGCGTGTCCATGTTCCAACCCTAAAGATGTTTTGATTTATGCTCAATTTTCCATAAATTGCTTTGGGGACCTGGAGACTGAACCCAGGATCTGAAGCAAGCTAGGGAAGCTCTCTCTTGCTGAAGAACACCACCCCCCAGCCCTACACTGTTGAATTCTGTTAAGCCATGCCCCTAGCCCTTACCTGAGGGATTCTAGGCAGGTGCTGTACCATTGATCCACACCCCCAATCCTTCACTGGGGGATTCTAGGCAGGTGTTCTACCATAAATCCATGCCTCCAGCCCCTCAATGAGGGATTCTAGGCAGGTGCTCTAACTATTTAGTTACATCTCTAGTTCTGTCTTTTCATTTGAGACAGTCCGAGTTGCCCAAGCTGACTTTGAACTCACTCTATATCTCAGGCAGACCTTACATTTGGGATCCTCCTTCCTCAACCTCCCAAGTGTACAGGGATCACAAGCCTGCACCACTAGACCTGGCTCATATATTGCTTTTTAAAAGTTGCCTCTCCTCCACTTTCTTTTTTGAAAACTGCTTGGGAGACGGGATGTGGCTCAGGGGCACAGTGCTTGCTTTGCTTTTAGGAGGGCTTGGGTCCCATCTCCAGCACGGAGGGAAAATGTTTAGTGGGGGACGGAAGGGGTGAAGTTTGGTTAGTTTTCATCTTCATTCATCAGTCTCTCTTAAGGTTACTGCACTTAGATCCTCTGACCCAGAGGAGAAGTGAACAAACTTAGTGACAAGTAAATGGCCAGTCACCCATGGGGTGGAGGCTTATTTCACCACATCTGGAAGACATGGAAGAGTAAGTCATTCCCTGGAGGAGGGAATTTGAGCTCAGTGGCAGATGGGGAGGAGTGTGTGAGGAAGGTCATCTCAGTGGCAGGAAGCTGAGGGGCATTCAAGTTGGGGAGCCTCTATCTTAGGCTCACCCTGAACAGCCACTCCTTTTACTTTCTCTTTGAGACAGGGTCTCCCTGTAGCCCCAGCTGGCCTGGAACTCACTATGTAGACCAGGCTGGACTCAAACTCACAGCAATCCTCCTGCCTCTACCTCCAAAGTGCTGGGATTAAATGCATGTATCACTACACATAGCTTTGTGTGTATGTGTGTCTGTGTGTACATTTGTGTTTGGGGGCCAGATATTGATATGTCTTCCTCAGTCATGCCCTACCTTATTTTTTGAGACAGAAGCTCTCCCTGAACCTGGAGCTCACCAATTCAGTTATACTGGTTGCCTAGCAAGTTCCAGAGATTCTCCTGTCTCTACCTTCCCAGAGCTGGGATTAAAGGCATATGCTATTACATTGCATTTTTTATGCCTGCATGGTGTGCCTGCATGGTGTGATACTTAATATTGTCAATATGACAGGATTTAGAATCCTTTGGGTATGTGTGAGAGGGATTATGTAGATTATATTGAGGTAGAAAGATCCATGATAAACGTGGGCAGCACCATTCATTGGGCTGGAGTCCCAGACTGGATAAAAAGACATTATGTAGCATTCCAAATCATGTAGTCAAGAGAAGGTGGCACAGGGAAGAAGGCTTCATGTGGGTAAGATTCCAATGCAGGTGTTCTCCAGTGCCCTATCTCCGTGATCACCTCCCCACAGAAGTGCTTTGCCTTCCCTGTAGTCCCAGACCGGTCTCTGTGAGTTCTCAGTGTCCACAGAGTACCTGCTTCTATGCCATCTCCAGCCTTGGGTGACAACAAGCCAGTTGCCCATGCTAGCTCGATATTTTCCCAAAAATCATAAACTTTAAATTCAGTGGAGGGAAAAATCAATTTTTCTTTCAAAACATTTTATTTGAGCCAGGTGTGATGGTGCACACCTTTAATATTAGCACCCCGGTGGCAGAGGCAGGTGGATCTCTGTGAGATCAAAGCCAGCCTGGTCTACATAGTTCCAGGCCAACTGGGGCTACAGGGAGGCCCTATCTCAAAAATAAATAAATAAATAAAATAAATAAATAAATAAATAAAAATAGCAACAACAAAATCTCATTAATGGTAACATTAAATTTTTAAAAATGTATTAATGTATCTGTGTGTAGGTATGTTCATGAGTACAGTGCCCATGAAGGAGAGAACAGGGCATCATATCCCCTGGAGCTGGAGTTACAGGCAGTCATAAGCTACCCAAAGACATGGGTACTGGCAACCAAACTTGGGTCCTCTGCAAGCACAGTATGCACTCTTAATAGCTGAGCCATCTCTCCAGCCACTTATATTTCTCTCCCCCACTTTCCATTTTCATGTCTGTATGTGTGGGGTGCATGTGTATGCATGTTTCCATGGTGGCACACATGTATGCAGGTGCATGTGAACATGTGTACATGTATGTGGAGGCTAGAGGTTTATGTAAGGAATCGTCCTCAAACACTTCCACCTTATTCAATGATGCAGGGTCTCATCTAAACCCAGAGTTCACTGAAACAACTAGTCTTGTCAACCAGTTTGCTCTGGGGATCCCCATCCCCATCTTCTAAGGGTGGAGTTACAGGTAGACCACCACACTCACTCAGCATTTACATGGGATCCAAATCCTGGTCCTTAAACCTGCACAGCTAGTGCTTTAAACATGACACTATCGCCTCAAACTAACTCCTTTTTCATAGTTAACGCTGTAGTAAGAGAAAAGCAACATAATCTTTAGAATGCTATTTCCTGTGCATTGGCTTGCCAGTCTAGCTGAACTGATGAGCTTCAGGGTCAGCGAGAGACCCTGTTTCAAAAAGAAATGTGGGAGAGCAATGAAGGCACTTGGTGTTGATCTTGGGCCTCCACGCATATGCATACATGCACATACTACACTAAAACATACACAACACTGTACATGCTGCTTTCATACATGACAGTGCATGGACACACACACACACACAAATGTCATGAAGTTATACTATTATGGAAAACTTTTTTGAGACAGGTTCTGTAGCCCCAGCTGGCCTGAACTTGCTATGTACACTGGTGGAATGGTCTCTTTCTCAGAGAGATCCACCTACCTCTGCCCCGTGAGTGCTGGGATTAAAGGTGTGTGCTGTCACACCCAGTTTATTATGGGAAACTTTTGCAGATATTCTATGTATGCTTGTGAGATTTTATATATATATATAGTTCAGGCTGACCTGGACCTCAGATCTGTCTTCCAAATGCTGGGATTACAGGATTACAGGTATGCACTACCATGTTTTGCTGTATATATATAATTTATTTTAATATTTTTTATTTTATGTGTATATTGCCTACATGTGTGTAAGAGCACCTGTGTTATGCATGCGTGTGGAGGTCAGAAGAGAGAATTGGATCCCCTGGAACTGGAGTTATGAATGGTTTTAGCTGCCATGTGGGTGCTGGGAATTAAACCTAGGTCCTCTGCAAGAACAGCCAGTGTTCTTAACTGCTTAGCCACCTCTCCAGGCCATATATAATTTATGTGTAGACCCAGCTGACCTGGAACTCACTTTGGAGACCAGGCTGCTCTCTGTCTCAGAGATCTGCCTGCTTCTGCCTCCCAAGTGCTGAGACTAAAAGTGTGTCACCATACATTTTGTAGGGATCTTTTTTTTTTTTTTTTTTTTTTGAGACAGGGTCTCCTTGTAGCCTCAGCTGTCCTGGAACTCACTATGTAGGCCAGGCTGGCCTCGAACTCACAAAGATTTACCTGCCTCTGCCTCCCAAGTGTGGGATTGAAGGCTTGCACCACCACGCCTGGCCTTTGTAGAGCTCTTTTAAACAACTATTGTCCTAGTTTGTTTCTCCATTTCAGTGACAAAATACTCTGACCAATACCAACTAGGGGAGGAAAGGATTTGCCTTATATCTCCCAGGTCACAGTTCATCAGGGAGCCCAAGGTAGGTACGCAAGACAGGAACCTGGAGTCAGGAGCTGAAGCACAGGCCATGGAGGAACACTGCTTACCAGCTTGCTCCTCTGGCCCCTGCTCAACCTGCTTTCTTATACACGATCATATCATGATCTTCCGGGCTCCAAGGGGTTGACGGCAGCTCCACTTCTCTGACTCTGCCATCTGGCAGACCCAGGCCAGTTCCATTCCATACCTGTTACTACTGCCTTTGGTGGTTATCCCATGGCATCTCCAAAAACCTGAGGTCTCCACTGAAACTGAGGCTGCACCTTCACCAATGGCCTCATCTGGCCTCTTGGGGTACAAAGCCTCAGATTCTCTCCATAACCTCTTCAATCCTGGGGTCTTCACTGCAACTGAAGCTGCACTTTCACCAATGGCCTTTCCTGGCCTCTCAGGGTAACAAAGCCTCATTTGTTCTCTGTGATTCCTTCACACTTTAGACACCAAAACCATACAGGAGACTCTTACATATTACCAAGTCCTGCTTCCAGCTTGAGTTGGAGGCTTGGGCCCCCTCTGGACCATAGTTTCTCTGCTGACCCTGAGGAAATACTTCCCAGAAGATTTTGCCACAGTGATGGTGGTCTCCTGTTATTTACAGCTGATTTTTCAGCCCCAGCTGACTAGCACCAATTGTCCCAGTAAAACAAATGTTTCACTTCAGTGGTTCTAGTTCTTAATCACAGCTGATTCTTCAGTCCTAGCCAACCAGAAACCACAGATTCTCAATTCAAAATATTCCACAAACAGTCCTGATAGTCTCTGCTTCCCTTTGAAGCTTCACAAGCTAGGTCTCCATTGTCTACAACTCTTTCAGCATAACTGGTCCAAGCTCCACAGCAACAAACTTTAAACACTCAATGGCTTTCCAGCTCAAAGTTCCAAACACTTCCACAATCCTCCTAAAAACACCAAGGTCAGGTCTACCACAGCAGTACCCAACTCCTGGTACCAATTTCTGTTTTAGTTTACTTCTCCATTACTGTGACAAAACACTCTGACCAATACCAACTTGGGGAGGAAAAGGGTTTTTTTTTTTTTTTTTGTCTTATATCTCCCAGGTCACACACAGTTCATCAGGGAGCCCAAGGTAGGAACTCAGGGCAGGAACCTGTATGCAGGAGCTGAAGCACAGGCCATGGAGGAATGCTGCTTACTAGCCTTGCTCCTCTGGCCCCTGCTCAACCTGCTTTCTTATACAACATAGGCCCATTTGCCCAAGGGTGGCACAGTGGACTGGGCCCTCCCATATCCCTCAGTAATCAAGGAGATGCCCCAGACATGGCCATAGTCCAGTGCAATGGTGGCAATTCCCCCAATTGAGAATCCCCCTACCCACATGTGTCAAGTTGATAACTAAAGCTATCCAGCACAACTATATTATGAACTTTTTGCTTCCACCCCGAACTATATACCAGACTTTTAATTCTTGTTATGCAGCCTACTCACAATCATATAGAAAGGGAAAAGTGCTGAACAACAAAACAAGATCCATATAAGTCTTATACATGAACAATGTGGTATTTTGGCTAATGGGTAAATTGCTCAAGTGATATGGGCTATCAAGCTACCACAACTAGACCCTTAACTCACACCACATATTGCCAAATAACATAGCAATAATCCATGTAGAAGTTAAATTGTCTCAAAATTTATTTGAAAATGGGTAAATTCAGGCTTCAAAGGTAAATTTCACAGGTCAGGCTGAGAATGGTGGCTCATACTTGTAATCACAACACGTGGGAGGTGAAGGCAGGAGAACTGCCATGAGTTTGAGGCCTACCTGGGGAGATGGCTCAGTTGGTAAAGTGCTTGTCTTGAAATCATGAGGACCTGAGTTTGATTCCCAGACCCATGTGCATAAACCCATACAGTGGTGGAAGGCTCCATTGGTAAAGTGCCTGCTGTGCAAGCATGAGGACATGAATTCCATACCCAGAATCCATGTACAAAAGCGGGGTAATGTAATCCCAGCAATGGGGAGGTGGAGACAGATGGATCCTGAGGCATGATGGCCAGCCAGCCTGGTTTTCTTGGTGAACTCCAGGCCAGTGGGAGGCACTCTCTCAATAAACGAGTTAGGTAGTACCAGAGGAACAACCCTGAAGTTGTCCTCTGGACACACACACACATACACATAAATATAAATATAAAAATTATATAGGTCCATAGGACAGCTCAAGGAAGCATACACATTTAATTGTTTCAAATTCATTTCCAGTGCTCAGATTATTTACATCCAAATTTACAGACAATACATCTTCTAATAACACATCAAAATAATCAATTTACTTAAAGTCCATTCCTGAATTACATAACTCCTACAAAGTGTAACTCTGTACAGTTAGAATGTATTCTGTCATTAGTAACTGAACATTCTTAGTCAACAGGCTTAGAAACAGTCTTTCATAAAAGAAATAGTCCAGACATAGGAGTGCTACAAGTGTAGCTGGTTCACTGGCTCAGTGACATCATTCAGGTTCTGGGTTCTTCTAGTCTTTCTGTAAAGGCCATGATAACATCAAATCCACTGCTGGAAGATGTTACCTGGTATCTCATCCAGACAGTGATGCCCAAGATTCTGCTTTGCCTTGCTCAAAACCTTTAATCTTTGAGGAAACCTTTTCTGGAAACAATCTTTGACTTATCCCCTCTCTTAATCATTTTGGACTTGGGTCCTATGGGCATTATAGACCAATTTCTGGCCATGAGAAAGGACTATCACTACCAATTTAAAAACTTACCAGGATTTATCTCCTATCTTTTAAGGAGGAATGGATAGCCAGACTCTGCTGTCAAAGAGCAAGGAATGATGGAGAGGCAGGGAAAATTAACGTGCCCTGAATTACTACAGTGATGAGAGCAGAGAACACTGATAAACACTAGTATACCAAATTAAAAAAGAACAATGCTACCCAGCATTTGTGCTCTATACACTTATGTAAGCACCTGAATAAAAAAGTGGATGAATAGCTACTAGAAACGGGAACATTCTAGGTGTAGTTTTTGTACAGAGTATGGCAAGTGCCAAAGCTATTTTTCACTCTTGGAGACTTCTGGCTTAATTTACAATTAATCTATACAGAGTTCTCTATTTTATACATATATTTCTACCTTTGCTATAGTTCATAACATAAAATGGTTTTCTTTATAGAGGCTGTTATTTAACTAACAATGACCAAATGTGTTTTAAAATCCAAGGAAGAATGCCTGAAAAAGCACAATTCATACCTATCAAATACGTCAGGGACAGTGCATATTAAGATACTAACATAATGGTAAGCTTAGTTAGAATGGATCTTACTATATGTTACAAATTAAAGATACTTTCCCAAACATGATTCAAACAACATATGATTTTTGTAATGTTACATACTAGAAAAAGAACAAGAAACCCTAATTCTTATGTTCCTGGGTAACTGTTTATGTGTAGGCTTAATGCTGTAAACTATGCTATTCTTTTTATGTCTTGTATTTATGGAGTATATTTATTTATAGCTGAGTATCTTCACTTTTACTTTTTACAGTAAAAAAAAATCAAACATCTTTTAATGTTGTTTCCAAAGGAGTGTTTTCCACATTCCTTAATACAATTCCCTAAGCAGTTTGATGTCATATTGAAATGTATTTATATATTTTCACTCCTGTATAGTCTGGTATCTATGTAGTCTTGTTATAAATGTGGTTTCTGTCCTGTGAATTTTCAGATTAGTCTAACTGACAAGGGCTTGTTTCTGCTCACCTCTGAGCTAACATACAGGTGTCCCTTGATAATGTGAAAGTGCAGTTGTAGGACCCCATAGATACCAAAATCGGCACTGTCAAATCCTTATGTAAAATGAGAACTTTTATAACCTACATAACTCTCCCATATACTTTAACTCATCTCTAGATTATTTATAATGCTTAATATCATATAAATGCAATGTAAATGGATAATGTATTATATTGTCTAGGGAATAACAAGAAAGTCGTTACATATTCAAAACAGATAAAACATTTTCTTATTTTTGGTTGAATTCATGAATATGGAAACTACCTGTGCTAGTGGCCAACTGTACATTGGTACTTGACTCCAGATAGGAGTTTTGAGTTCATTTAAAGGATTGTATGACTTTAAAGAACCCCTCCCACATCAACTACATTCACATTTCCTCTCTTATGAATTCTCTGATGGCTATTGAATGCTGACTTATGGTAAAACTTCTTCCCACATTCAGTACATTCATAGGGCTTCTCTCCAGAGTGGGTTCTGTAATGCACAGTGAGGTATGACATCCGAGAGAAGGCTTTCCCACATTCATTGCATTCAAAGGGTTTCTCTCCTGAATGAATCCTGTGATGTATGGTGAGATAGGACATCTGAGAGAAGCATTTTCCACATTCATAACATTCATAGGCTTTTTCGCCTGTGTGTGTTCTCTGGTGTCTATTAAGGGCTGAATTCTGACAGAAGGTTTTCCCACATTCACTGCATTCATAGGGTTTCTCTCCTGAATGAATTCTATGATGTATAGTAAGGTATGACATTTGTGAGAAGAACTTTCCACATATGTAACATTCATAGGGCTTCTCCCCTCTATGAATTCTCCGGTGCCTACAAAGGGCTGAATTCTGGTAAAAGGTTTTCCCACATTCACTACATTCATAGGGTTTCACTCCTGAGTGAGTTCTATGATGTACAGTGAGGTATGACAACTGTGAGAATAACTTTCCACATTCATTACATTCATAAGGTTTCTCTCCTGTATGTACTCTCTGATGTCTCATGAGGGCTGAGTTCAGGTAGAAGGTTTTCCCACATTCTGTACACTCATAGGGTTTCTCTCCTGAATGGGTTCTGTAATGTACAGTAAGGTATGACAACCTAGAGAAGAACTTCCCACATTCGTTGCATTCATAGGGCTTCTCTCCTGTGTGTGTCCTCATGTGGGTTGTGAGAGTAGACTTGCGACAGAAGCATTTCCCACACTCACTGCACTTGTAGAGTTTCACACCTGTGTGAATTTTCTGGTGATCATTAAGCGCTGACTTCTGGGAGAAGGTCTTTCCACAGTCATGACAAACATAGGGCCTCTCTCCTGAATGTGTTCTCTGGTGCTGTGTCAGATGTGTCTTCTGGCAAAAGGATTTTCCACAGTAACTACATTCATAGGGCTTCTCTCCTGAGTGAGTTCTCTGATGCTGAATGAGGTGTAACTTCTGGTAGAAGTTTTTTCCACATTCGTTACATTCATAGGGCTTCTCCCCTGTGTGGGTTCTCTGATGGACAGTGAGGGTTCCCTTCTGGCAGAAGGATTTTCCACATTGGTTACACTTATAAGGTTTCTCTCCCGTGTGAGTTCTCTGATGTATAACAAATTTTGACTTTTTGCAGAAGGTCTTTCCACACTCACGGCACTCGTAGGGCTTCATTTCCATGTGAGAACTCTGGTGGACACTGAGGTCTGACATTTGGAGAAAGGCTATTTCAGATCCATTCCAATTATAGGGCTTTTCTTCCATGTGATTAACAAAAACAGTATCCTTTGGGAAGGCTTTCTGGTATTCAACATACTCAAACGGCTTCTCCAAAATATGAATTTTCTGATAAATATTTTCTTCTCTTAGAGTGTAAGCACCTTCATTTTGGCTAAATTCGTAAGAGTCATCTCCTAAATGTGTTTTCTCAAGCTTAATGTGGAGGGTTTTTCCACATTCACCGCATTCATTGGGCTTCATTTTTGCATAGCTTCCATCACTACTAATAAATTCAGACACACATGTCAAGTTCCTCTCACATGAGTTGCATTTAGAGGCTTTTTTTCTCAAAGGAATAAGGTTCATTTCCGCATTAACAGCTTTACTGGAAACTTCACCTCTCTTTTCAATCGTGCTTTTGTGAATAAACACAGTTGACTTTGAATGTTTCTCTTCATCTCCTTGGATTCTCTCCATAGAGTCACTGGCTTGCCAGATTTCATCTAAAAAGAGGCAAAAAGAACAAATATTTGTACATAGTGTAAACCTACCCACACAAGACGTGGATGGAGACTGATACACAGTCTCATTGTGAGAAGGTTCTAGCTTCACACTACTACTATTTTCTCTCCTTATTCTTATTTGGAATAACACAGATACATCTCCAGTGGTGGAGAAAGGCAGTAAACTGATGAAACACAGCACCTTTGATCTGGGCTATTTTGCAATATTTTGTTCATAGACCTAGAGCAGTGACTAGTAAAAGAGGGATATTTTATGAAAGGCTGATAAAAGAGATAAGGAGAACAAGATACATGGAAGCAGCTCAGTTTGGCACCAAACAAGTACTTTCTGTCACATCAAATTATTTCATAGCACATTGGGAGAGATGGATTACAGTTTAAGGCATTACTGACTACACTGACACATTTATGGTGTCATTTTCACTACTCTGCATCTTTTTCAGACTATTCTACCTTTTTTCCCCCTTTCTACACAGTAGTGCCACACAAATTCACACTGAAATTTTTTCCATGTTTAGAACCTGTAACTTGAGCTTTCCTTCTAACTAAGCTCCACCTGGAAGGAGATTTCTGGAACATCAATCAAGTGGTGTCAAATGGTATATTTGTCACTTCCCTAAAAGCTTAGATTTCTTAAATGTGTGTGTGTGTGTGTGTGTGTATATATAT
>NW_008360015.1:23190-49132 GCF_000622305.1 Nannospalax galili | reverse complement strand
TTTTTCGTCTTTTTGAGACAGGGTCTCCCTGTAGTCCCAGCTGTCCTGGAATCACTAATGTAGACCAGGCTGGCCTTGAACTCGCAGAGATCCACCTGCCTCTGCCTCCTGTGCTGGGATTAAAGGAGTGCGCCACCACACCTGGCATATTTCTTAAATATTCTAATGATGCTATGATTTAGGACTGAACTAATTCTATGAAAGTTCCTATTTGGATCTATATGGTATGAACTAATGTGGTAACCCAGGGCAAGCCATTTAAACAACTTCTATATTAATGTCAATAGGCCCAGCTGGAAATGATGGGCTTTACCATACAGAGTGTGAAACTCCAGGAGTTGAAGAGGCACTCATGTGGCACAAAGCACATGTTCAAGATTAGTTGCATAACTATTTTTCTCATTTTCAGTCTACTGACCGTTTCCTTAACCCATTCCCAACCAATATGCTGCTGCCAACTAAATCTGAATGTGAGTTTCATTTAGCATGCAAACCTTAACAATCAGGCCTCTCAGCCTGTTCCTCTAATAGTGGCTTTTATTTTTATTTATCTCAGAAATTTTGCAATGAATGTATTTTGCTTGCCACTATCCACATTACTTCAAACCCCAACAATCTTATTCCTTGAAACTTACAGCTCCCCTGAATCCACTGCCATGGCCAAATGGAGGGAAAGATATGATCAGTAACATTTTGTTACCACCTGTACTCAACAACTCCAAGCCAAGATGAGACATAACTAAAAATATTCTGTTCCAGGAAAAACAAGCTATTTGTTGGACAAAGATGGTCTTAAGATACAGCAAAATAAAGATTTATTTTGGAGATAACCAGCATCAACATACCCTATCAAGCTGGGTGAGAAAGATCACAATCTCAGGTGCCATTGTGTTATACTAGGATTTATGGGGTACCAGATATGTGCTTGGTGCATTGGCATCCACAAGTCTCTGCTTTCCTTTTTGCTTGACTTCTTATCTACCTTTACTATGCTGAGAAGGGTGATACTGAAGTAATGAGGAGAGTTGGGAAGGAAAAAACTTTCAGGGGTGGAAAATTTGACCTTAGACTTAAAACCCTTCTCATCTTGGGGAGCACAACCCATTCTAATAAAATGTAAAGCTGCAGAAATGGAAAGTGTTCATAAAAAGATGTTAGGTCCATGGGCCAAATGAAGTTAGAGTTTCAGGAAGCTACTTTTTATAGACAATTTAGGGCCAATACTGTGGTGTTCCTTGAAGTTTGAGGAAGTTTCCTTAGGAAGTCATAATGAATGAAAGTAGGCTTATCTTATGAAGTAAGACGTGAGATCAACTGGGGACTTTGAATGAACAGATATTTTTCCAAAGCCAACTATGATTTACAGCAGTTCAGGTCCAATTTATAGTCATATTAAACCAAAGAAACCGAGAATACACAGAAGGTAGAGTAAAATACTTCCCAAGGGAAAAAAGTGGTCACCTTTGAAAGATAAGTAACTTGTGATGAAAAATCAATTATTATTATTATTATTATTATTACTACTACTATTTTTTGAGACAGGGTTCCACTATGTATCCCTGGCAGGTGGTGTAAACCAGGCTGGTCACAAACTCAGAGATCCAACTGCCTCTGCCTCCTGAGTAGTGGGATTAAAGGCATATACTACCATGCCTGGTAAGAAGTAGGTATTCTTAGCAACTCCATGCAGGCCACGATGGGAAAAGAGCAGAAGAGTGCAACTCAGTTAAAAAGGGGAGGCAGGAAAATTGCTTAGCAATTAGAACTTGCCAAGTTCACGATCAATTTCAGACATAGTAAGAAGGAGAAGCATGTACTGTTATCAGAGAAAGGTAGGTATTGTGCTGAGTGACGCTGACCTCAGTGTGTAGTGCAGAAAGGAACAAAGAAAAAACCTGATTGACCTGGGAGTGGAGAAGCTCTCTGAAGAATCATGAAGCCAGGGAACCACAGAGATGGAAAAAGTCCTTCAGAGGCACATTTGGAGGAGGAAGGACAAATAAATTAAATGTCATTGATGTACATATCTCTGAACACCTGCCATAACAGAACATCATTCAAGGTCTTGGGAATAAGACAGTAAGAGCCAATATAAAAACAAGTATTTAGGAAGAAGAAAGACCCAGGTCTGAGGTTCTTAAATGTGACAGGGCTGGATTTCAGCAGTGATCAGCACTACCAGAGAAGAATAAGAACAAACATGCCAACAAAAGCAGGGAGTGGAGGGAAAGCCTTAGGGTTAGGGTTAGGCACAAGACTGGGATTTTGTAATGTGAACTCAAAGAAGATAAAGAGCTGAAAGTTGAGATGGTTTAGTGGGTAAAGGTGCTTGGTGCACAAGTTTGGTAACCTGAGTTCAAACCCTGGAATCACCTTTAGGTGGAAAGAGAACTGAACTGACTTCACAAGGTTGTCCTCTGACCTCCAGATGGGTACTGTGGCACATGCCTGTCACTGTCTCTGTCTCTCTCTCTCTTTCTCTCTCTCTCTCTCTCTCTCACACACACACGCACACACACACACACACACACACACACACACACACACAAATTTTAAAAGAAAGGAAAAACCTGTGATGGTTAATATTGCCAACAGGATCTAGAATCACCCAAGAATCAAACCTTTGGACGTGCTGTGGGGGTTATCTTGATTAGGTCATTTGAGGTGGGAAGACACTGTAGGTGGCGTCATTCCCTAGGCTAGGATCCTGGATTGAATAGAAAGGAGAAAGTGAGCTGAGCACCAGCATCCATCTCTCTCTGCTTTCTGACTGCAGATGCATCCATTTCTCTCTGCTTCTTGATTGCAGATGCAATGTGACCAGCTGCTTTAAGTTCCTGCTACTGTGCCTTCCCCACCGTGATGGACCATAACCTCCAACTATGACCCAAAATAAACACTTTCTCTCTGAAGTTCCTTTTGTAAGCCACAGAAAAGTAACTAACACAGAGCACAAAGCACTTCATGGAAAAGGAACATGAAAACAAAACCAAGGAAGGTAAAAAGCAAGGTTTTTTTTGTTTGTTTTTTTTTTATAGCAGACCTAATAACAAGGGAAATCTATGATAACAAGTACTTGAAAATGCTGAGACTGAAGGTTTAAGAAGAAGAAGGAACCAGCTTTTGATTCTGGGTAGTGATGACCAGGGCAAATCTATAATCATATAGCTTTCATAGGGAAGGAAGAAGAATTTAGCAGTGACGAACCACCTTCAGTCACTTTCAAAGGCCTGGGATGATCAGAAAGTTCCTGGGAGAAACAGTCCCCAGTTACCATCTCCTCTCTGCCTCTACTAACACACCTGGATAGCTCTGAGGTGGGACTGCGCCTTCAACTATCCATGGCTCTTCTCCTTGCTCCAACTTGATGATAATATCCGGTTTGATAATATGATACCCTGTTAATGAGAAATGAAAAAAAACTTGAGCCTGGATGTGTGGCTTCAGGGTCTCTGTCATTCCGGACAAGTGCTACTGTACCAGCTGCATAACACAAGTGCCCTCATGCTTTATTAAAATCAGAAACCTTTCATGGGGAAGTGAAGACCAAATGCCCTACCTGGCAACCAGAACATTCAATTCCTATAGAATTAAAAGTTAGGAGTCATCAACACTGATAGAAATCCCCTGTACCTCAGCAGCTCAGAAAGCAAAACTATCCTCACCCACAGAGATGAGGTTGTTGTAATTCTCCAGCATCACATCCCTATATGTCATCTTCCCATCAGAGTCCAGCTGTTGCCACTCCTCCTGGGTGAAGGCCACAGCCACATCCTTGAATGACACTGGCCCCTGCAATGTCACGGTGATCAGAATTAGATGACGTGGAAAGGGTAAGTGAAGAAAAGATCATCCCAAGCTTGTTGGCACAGTTAACCATGAACATTGCATACTTCATTTCATATTACAGACTATGGAAGGAAAATATACCTATCAAAAATACACTGCTGTGGGGCTGGAGAGATGGTTCAGTGGTTAAGAACATTGGCTGCTCTTGTAGGGAACCTGGGTTCAGTTCTCAGCTCCCACATAGTGACTAACAACTATCTGTAATTCCAGTTCCAGGGGCTCTGATGCCCTCTTCTAACCTCTATGGGCACTGCACAACATGGGTACACCTATATATGCAAGAAAAACATTCATACACATAAACTAAAACAAAAGAACCCCCCCCCCACTACCTTGGAGATGAAAAGATGGCTCAGTGGTTAAAGAACTGGCCACATAAGCACGAGGACTAGAGTTCATAGAGTTCCCCAGAGACCCACATAAAGCCACGTGGGCCTGGCAGCCTGCAATTATAGCCTCAGAAAGCAGGGATAGGAGATCTTCAGGGCAAGCTGTCTAGCAGGGCTAGCCTTGTCAGTGAGCTCAGGGTTTAACTGAGAGACCCCACCTCCATGAATATGGTAGAAGGGTAATCAATTATTTGTTATTCACTTCCAACTTCCACATGCATGTACACACACACACACACACACACACACACACACACACACACGCACACACGAGAAATGGGGAAAAAAATAAAAACCAAACCAAAAAACCCACTGATCTTACACTGCAAGTCAGGAACAACTATGGTTGTTGGGAACACAAAAACCATCAGGTACAGCTCCCACCCGAGGACACCCATGCAATCGCAGTATGCACTCTGTTCTTTGGAATTCTATTTAAAACTTTTTTAAAAAATTTAAATCACATACATGTATGCGGGTATGTGCTCATGAGTGTAGGTGTCCACAAAGGCTAGAAGAGGGTGTCAGATGCCCTACAGCTGGTGTACAGGTGGTTATAAGCTACCTGGTATGGGTGCTTGGAGAACTCTGCTCTTCTGCAAAAGCAATATTTGTTCCCCTCTGCTGAGCCATCTCTCCAGGCCAACGCTCTTCATCTTGCCTCTATTATTTAAGCATTGTTGATTTACCCCTACCTCTCTGGCTCCTCCTCAGCATCCTCTACTAGCTCTTTTCTCCCCCAGATTTCCCCAGAGCACTTGCTACTTTGATGGCAAGACTGCCTGACTTCCTGACCAGTTTAACTGCCCTCTGTTTATCAACACTTCCCAAATCTTATTATCATCAATTCAAGTCTCTCTCCTACACTCCAGATACACAAGCCCCTGATTTTACAAATCACATGCCCCAAATGCAGTTCCTATTTCTATCCAAGCCTGTTCATTCAACAGCCAATATTTGCCTCAATCACTGGAGCAACAAACAAGCCAGGCAACATACGTTATAATTTTATGCTTTATAGAAGGGTAAACTCACAGCTGAGCACATAACATATCTGTGACCAGCTGGCTTGGTTAACCACAATTCCTAGTTGAGAACCTTGAAAAGCAGAGGGAGAACAAATGGCTAACCTGGAAACTCTTTTTTTTTCTGTTCCTTTTTTCCATTTTCATGTGTGTGGGTGGATGTAAATGTGTGGAAGTCAGCATACATACATGTGTGAGTGAATCTGGAGGCTCAAAGTTATGTCAGGAATCATCTACCCAATTTATTGAGACAGGGTCTCTCATCACACCCAGAACTCACTGATATGGTTTGCCTCACCAGCCAGCTTGCTCTAGGGATTCCACCCTGTGCCTTCTGTGGTGGGAATTACAGAAGGCCCTTTATGCCTACCTGGCATTTGCATGGGATTCTGGGGATCTGAACTCTGGTTCTCATGCTTGCAGGGGAAGTGCTTGAACCACTGAACCATTTCCCCAGTCCCCCAGTCTTTAATTTGAATAACAGTTCCATTCAGAAACATATCAGCACTACAAATGCTTCTGTGAATATCACCAACCTCCACCTGGTAATACCAGTGGGCATCAGGGACTCTATGGAAAGCATTCAGCACAACTAAGTAGATACCACTGGTATCTTAAATTATTGTTGGTAATTATTGTGAGTATAGATTAACCATATAAGAAAGCAAGTTGAACAACTGAAGGCTACATGATTGTGTTGTTTCATGGACTTGCCAAGAATTATGAAATAAGGAAAAAAAAAGTTTCAGGTTCCTTTTAGCTCGACAGGCATGACTAGAGTGGGAGGCAAGGAAGGGAAGGTCCTGCTTTGCTCAGGGACCACGTGGGACAGCCCTGAGCTCCTGACAGTTCAGAATGCTGTGGTGTCTATATGTGGAACCATCTATGAGTACAGGAAGGGTCCTTCTGGCACGTCTCCTGAGATGCCATGCTGTCCCTTGGCTCCAGGATGGATGGGATGCACAGTGGTGGGAAAAGAGGTCCTTCTGTAGCCAAACTCATCTATGATATGACTGCTGCCCAGCAGGTGACGAGGCTGTCTCAGAGAGCAATAGTATGGCTTTCAAGTTCCACCCATACTTCATTCGTGTACCACCAGCCTTGACTGGCTGTCCTGGTGAGGATGAAGAGGCTCAGAAGTTCCTCCATCTTGCTGTTCTGCCTGGGTGGGTAACAGCTTGCTTACTTGTTTTTAAAGAAAAGGTTGTTTCTTATTTACTCCAGTGTTGTATCCCTGTTTGATCTGTCTACTAGATATTTGTCAACGTGATCATGTGCTTGTGTCAACAAGCATGTGATCTTCAAGCCACTCTTCAGGAGAGGGAAGATGGAAAATCATCGCTTTGGGAAAGAAATGACAAAGCAAATGACAGAGCATCTTATAAAGAAAAACACAAGGACCAGCAAGATGACTCAGGGGGTAAAGGTACTTGCTGTCAAGCTTGATGACTTGAATTTGATCCCCTGGACTCACACTGTAGTGAAGGTGAATGGAATAGTTTTGAATACACTCCTGTAGTCCCAGCACTTGGGAGGCAGAGGGGGGCAGATCTCTGTGAGTTCAAGGCCAGCCTGGTCTACATAGTGAGTTCCAGGACAGCTGGGGCTACAGGGAGACCTTGTCTCAAAAAGACCAAAAAAATAAAAAGGACTAGTTTTGAATACTCTTTCTAGACAGGCTGGGAAGTGGAACACTGAACTGAAAAGGAACAGGAGAAGGCACAGGTGCGGAGATGGAGCTGCTAGTCAGAAGCAGGGAGGATAAGGTCAGGGAAGGGTCAGAGGGGTCATATGAAGACATCATCAAATCCAGGAAGAGGGCATCAAGAGTGATACTTCAGAAATGGACAGAGGAGACTATAGAAAGAACTAAACACAGGACAGAGAATTGGTCATTGGGCATGTATGAGAATAGGTATTGGGGAGCTGGCAAAGATAGCTTAGTGGGAAAACATTTGCCCAGCATGTGTGAGGCCCCAGGTTTGATCCCCACCCATGTCAAATAAATAAAATTAGGGGCTAGAGAGATGGCTCAGTGGCTAAGAGCACTTGCTGCTCTTGTAAATCTGAGTTCAGTTTCTGCATCCATATGGTAGCTAACAAGCATCCTTAACTCCAGTTCCAGAGGATCAGATGCCCTCTTCTGGCCTCCATGGGCACTGCAAGCACATGGCACACATATATATGCAGGTAAAACATTCATCCATATAAAACAAAAATAAATTAAAAAAATATAATCTAAATAAAATAAAAACCACTGGAAGCACTCATTAAATGGGGCTGGAAAGATGACTCAGAGGCTAAGAGCCACATATTGCTCTTGCAGAAGAATGGAGTTCGTTCCTAGCACCCATGTTAGGCAGCTCACAACCAGCTATCACTCTAGATTCAGGGGATCCAATGTCCTCTTCTGGCCTCTGAGAGTATCCCCCCATGCACCCCACTCCCCAACAACTAAAAATAAATCTTAAGAAAAAGTTACTGCCAACACATGAGAATCAAGATTGTGGGGTATGTGGGTACAGTGGGTATGAGAACTACAGACATCTCTGCCAATGATAATTCATCACTCTGTTATATGTCCTGCAACCAAGACTGACCACCAGATATAAACATTTTGGGAACTCATTTAAAAGTGAGAAAGCCAGTCCTTCAGATACCTCATTTCCTCCCTGGTTTAGGTAGTGAGGACAATACATCCATGTGGTAGCAGTTTCAGATGCCAGGAATACTGTATTTAGGAGTCCTTCCTGGGCATGCATTCATTGCTTAGAAGAACTAGGAAGTGGCTGGAGAGACACCTTGGCCAGTGAAGTGCTTGTTGTGTATGCATGAGGAACTGAGTTTGATCCCTAGAGCCCAGGTAAAAATGCTGGGAATAGTGGCTCACATTTGTAACCCAAGTAGAGGAGAAGCAGATCCCCAGGGCTGGCCAATTACCCTAGCTACTTTGTGAGCGCCAGGCCAGTGAATGACCCAGTCTCAAAAAACAAGGTGGAAAGCACCTGAGGAACAACACCCAAGATTGACCTCTGACCTATACAAACGTGTACACACACACACACACACACACACACAGAGGAAACATTGGTGTCCTCACTCAGGAAGCTTATTCACAACTGTATCAAAAAAATTTTTAAAAATCCACAAGAAAACACGTTTCCACTCAGGGTTGATAGAAGTAAAGAAATGGATGAAATTTATCATTTTTTGCTAAAATACAAAAAATACACGGGCCAGAGAGATGGCTCAGTGGTTAAGAGCTTGTGGTGTTCTTGCAGAGAACTTGAGTTCTGTTCTAGCACCCATGTCCAGCAGCTCACAACTACCTGTAACTCCAGCTTCAGGGGTATCCAGTGCCTCTGGCCTCCTCTGGTACCTGTACTCACCTGCACATACCCTCACACACAAACACATAAGCATACATAGTTAAAAATAATTTTTAAAAATGCTGCCTACAGTTATGAACACAACAGAAACACCTGCTGTTGCTCACTACTGTTTTGTCTAATCATAACTTTCTTTTTTTAACCTTTCCATTTTAAAGTTGAAATGCTTTGTTCCAGTTACCATAAACCAAAAGAGAATTAAAAAAAAAAAATGGGAAAAGAAAAAAAATCCCCAAAGCTCACCAGAGATGTATTCATTTCCTGCTGTTCTTGGAAATACACAAAGGAGTGAAACAGAGGCACGTCTGCAGAAGGAAAACAAAAGTCATCACCAAAGATCTGGCCACAGGAGTTGTAAAAACCTACCAGAACATTCCAAGAAGGAAAGATTATGGGTGCTTGTCTCGCTGGCTCTCAGAAAGAACTGGAGAATAATCAGAAGTCACCTAGACCTCTGTCATCCACACATAGATTGCATCAGAATTGAATGCATGCACCTGTCTAGAGCTCAACTAACATGAGATGCTACCAAATTAATTCAGTTAAATAAAAAATTTAAAAATTCTATTATATAGTACTCATTTCTCTTTTAACCTGGAATAACTGAAGATCAGAAAACTCACAGGTTGCTCTGAAGGAATGCAGTAAGCATGGTGGGAACTGTATTTGTATAGAATAAAGGGACGTTATGCCTGGGACTTCAACACTGCAGAAAAAACACGGGCGGGGGACTTGAGTCTCAGCACTCCAACGAACCAACCCATGTGTGACCTGGTTAAGTCACCCACCATCCCAGGACCAAAGTCTTCCTCCATCAATGAGACATTAACACGTTCTGCACTGCACCGTAAGCCTACCGGGCAGCGACGGGGAACCGGCAGAAAGCACGGGTGGTGATGGACGCTTAGGGACACCCCGGGAATCTGGAGCGATGAGGGGTGTGCCATGGAGGAGGGGGAGTGTGGACGGCCTCTCGGCTGTTGGCCCCCATGCCCACACACCTAGTCCTCACAGCCCATCCATGCAGCCCAAGGCTGTGCGGCTGTCCTGCGTCGGCCCAACAGTCGCCAACCTCCCTGGCCCGGCAGGCTGGGGACTGCGGTGAGCTGTGGTTTCGCGCAGGCGCAGATCGCTCGGGGCCCCGAGAGCGACCAGACAGGCCCCAGCATCCCTCCCGGGCTGGGATCTGCGCCCTCGGGCCTCACCGTCCCCTGGGCCAGCAGAGCCGCTGAGGAGGCCGCGCCGGTCCGGTCTCGCCGTCCCTATCGGTCCGCACCGCCCGAGCGTCCCCGGACCGCACACCCGCGCCCGCCCACTGCGGACCCTGACGCTCCGGCCTCGCCCTCGCACTCTCTGCGACTCCGCTCAACGTAAGGCTTACGCTGGGTAGCGAGGGCGGCGGCGACCCAGGACCCGCAGGAAGCCAAGGCGGTGCTGCAAGCGTGCGCATGTGCAAAGCTAGTCTAGCATGCGCAGAAGCGCACAGGAAGTCCCAAGGCGGGTCTCTCGCTGTAGGAGCACTAGGGACTGTCAAACAAGTCTCTACCTCGTCTCGGGAGCTCGGAGGCACTGTGATGTGTACCAGAGAGCTCCCACGCTCAGCTTCGCGTCTGTCCTCAGTCCCTTTGAACCTGGAGAAACGGCTTGCCGGGGGATTAAGTGCAAGTCCAAGTCTTCTACAGGCTGAAGACTCCAGGATAGGACGATTCTGACGGACAGAAAAAAAAAAAAAAAAAAAAAAACCACAAAAACAAGCAAACAAACAAAAAACCCCAAACTGTGTGTCGTGCTCATTTAACCAAATTGCTGGAAATTTCCCTCAAATACGAGGGAAACAAAAGTGGTAGCTTTTCTAGATCGCACAACTAATGCATACAAACGCTAAAATCAATCAGAAAATAGAAAGAAGAAAACGGATACCTGTAACGTGAACTCTCAAAAGTGATGTTTTGGGTCAAATGACAGTGCCAGTTTTCAAAAATGGTACCATTTGGGCAATGATTGTTTGTTTTCTGAACTGATGCAACAATGTTCTAGCCATATTGGTTCTTAAAAGCTGGTGGGGGGAAAAAAAGCTGATGGAGCCAAAAACAGAATCTGCCAATGTAAAAATGCTATCTCCACAAATGCAGAAAAGTTTCATCATGGACAATCACCCTGTCACTCTGTGGTGTCCATCATAGGCGAACCACTGTACCACTAAGCAGTGGGCAGTAGAATACTCTTTGCTAATAGCTGGACGGATGCTGCCTGGTGCTCCTGACCTCAAGATTTAAAGGGCGACTCCTCCCCGGTGTAAGGGCTGCACTGCAAGACTGGCTGCGTCTCCTCACAGTCTCATCCTGAATTCACCTGGTAATGGAGGTGGTGGTCTGAAATGGTTCATTATCTGATAAAGCAAAAGTTCCCACATCTCTGTGACAAGTATGTAGCTACATCTCAGAGTGAGATACCTGGATTAGAGTCTCCAGGTGACAGGGAGACTTGAGGTATACATTGCCCAGAAAGAACTCTTGGACCCTTCATAAAAGGAATTCCTTGCTTGAAGGCAGGAAGTTCATATAATTATTTTTATAAAAAAGGATTTAGCACTTGGGAGGCAGAGGCAGGCAGATCTCTGTAAGTTCAAGGCTGGCCTGGTCTACATAGTGAGTTCCAGGACAGCTGGGGCTACAGGGAAGACCCTGCTTCAAAAAGACAAAAAAAAAAAAAAAAAAAAAAAAAAAAAAGAAAGAAAGAAGGATTTAGAGTTTAGAGGGATTGGATTTAGAAGGACTGGATTTAGAGGAACTGGAGAGATAGCTCTGGTTAAGTGCACATTTACTCTTGTCAAAGACCCTAGGTCAGTTCCCAGCACCATATCAGGCAGCTCACAACCACCTGTAACTCCAAGGGATTCCACACCTTCTTCTGTACTTCTTGGGTCTTGCACTCACATGTATACACACACACACACACACACACACACACACAATCTTAAAAAATTTTAAAAATATTTTATTATTATTTTTTAATTTTATGTGTACAAGTGTATTGCCTGCATGTATCCGTGTTGTGCAATGCTCTGGAGGTCAGAAGAGGGCTTCGGAGCCCCCTGGAACTGGAGTTAAGGACAGTTCGTAGCCGCCATGTGGGTGCTGGGAATCAAACCTGGGTCCTCTACAAGAGCAGTCAGTGCTCTTAACCACTGAGCTATCTCTCCAGCCCCAAAATCTTAAAAAAATTTTTTTTTAAATAGGGTCTCCCTGTTACCCTAGCTGGCCCGGAACTTGCTGTGTAAATCAGGCTGGCCTTGAAGTCACAGAGATCCTCCTGCCTGTGCCTCCCAAGTGCTGGGATTAAAGGCATGCACCATCATACCCAGCTTAAATAATTCTTTAAAAATATTTTTTATAATAGGATTTAGATATCTTTCAAAGAGACAGAGCAAGGGTTACTCAGTGGTTTGGAGTAGACAACGAGCGGCTTAACCAGAGCCGGCAGTCCCAGGCCCTGTGTGCCCAAGGCCTGTTGGCTGAGCTGGAAGACCTGGAGGCATAGAGCTTCAAGTCATGAGTTTAGAAACCAGAGGCTCATTGCGTAGGCACTTAAGCCTGAAGTTTATTGCTCTAGGCTTTAACCAGTAGTGGCCCTGGGTTTTGGCAGCTGTTGTAATACTTGGCTACCAGCAGTACCAATGGGTAGCAGCAGGCAGGACCTGCTAGCGTTTCCACTCCTGAATGGAACTCAGATATTGGGATGCTCAGCTACTCTAGCCATTAGAGTTGCAGCTCTTGAATATGAGGTATCTGAGACTCTTGGCTCTTAAAGCTTGGCAGCCCCTAAACTCTTCCAACAACTGGAACGCCTCAGTTTCTTGTCTGTGGCTTTTCCTAGCCTTGTATCTTTCTTCAGCCTCTGCTCCCCACTGTCACTTCCTGTCTACTCCTGTCGTCCCTTGTAGTCAATGCCTGTCCTTCACTACACTGCCATTTCTGCTGTCTTAACGTTGTGTCACCAGCTCAGCCTCTATACTAATAAATGATAAAGGTCAACAGTAGGCAAGGAAAAAATAAGGCTTTTATGGGCCTTATGTTGCAATACCAGGGGACAGCACAGAAGGGTGTTTTCTAGCTGCCTTGAAAACTGCGAGGGGGCCAGAGAGATGGGTCAGTGGGTAAAGGCGCTTGCTGACAAGCCTGACCACTTGAGTTTGATCCCTAGAACCCATGTGGTGGAAGGAAAGAACTGGCTCTACAAAGTTTTCCTGACTCCCACACTTGCATCATGGCATATGTACACACACACACACACACACACACACACACACACACACACACGTACACATGTACACATACACTAAATTAATTAAATGTAAAATAAAAGTGTGAGGGGAATAGTCTGTACTTTTTCATTCAACTGAAGGAATGTGTTTGCACCAACCCCAGTGACAAATGGATGATCCAGTTCGTTGAGGCTTGTGATTGCCAAAATATCCTGCAGAAAGCTGGGTGTGGTGGCATATTGAGGGGATGAGGCAGGAGGATTGTGAGTTTGAGGACAGCCTGGGCTACATAGTGAGACTTTGTTAAAGAGAAAAAAAGAGACAGAACAAAAGTTAAGCTGTTTGAAACAGTGGTGGCCAGATAGTAGGTTTTGGAAATGGAAATGCATTTCAGCAACAAGCAACAGTGGTTGCTATGCAGTTTCCCCAGGGGTCCTTGGAGTGTTCAGAGTAGCTGAGCTTCCATGAAGGCATCCTGGCTGCCGGGAGGGCAGTATGACCAATTGCCTGACTAACAGTCCTCTGCTTAGTGCATGGGGAAAAGTCTAACAGCCATCAATTGGGGAATCAAATATTTAGTTTATTTAAGAAAAAACCAAACACCAAAATGGGTGCTTATAATAAAGGTTTATTATTAACATTAATAGTGATCCAGTAGTATTTAACAATGCTTTCTACTCCTAGGCAAATAGGCATGGGAAGAGTTGGGTCATTTAATCTCTTTCAAAAGTCTTTTTGAGACAAGGTCTCTCTGTAGCCCCAGCTGGCCTGGAACTCACTATGTAGATCAGCTTGGCTTCAAACTCATAGAAAGGCACCTGCCTCTGCCTCCCGAGTGCTGGGATTAAAGGTGTGTGCCACCATGCCAGGCTCAAAAGTAGTGTGTGTGTGTGTGTGTGTGTGTGTGTGTGTTGCAGTATGTGTTTTTGTAGGTGTGTCCACACACTCCAAGATCTTCTCATTAAATGTGGAGCTCACTGATTTTGCTATGCTGATGGCCAGTGTACTCCAGGAATCTGCCTGTTTCTGCTTCTACAGTGCTGCATGCACACTGTACCTAACTCTTAATGTGGATGCTGAGGATCCAAATTCGGGTCTTCATGCCTGTGCAGCAAACACTTTCCTAGTACATTAAACTATTTCTCCAACTTCATATTTCACAAATAATGCTGTCATGTGTTTTCTCAAAGAAATAGTATAAAAATGGGATGAGGGGCTGGAGAGATGCTCAACAGCTAAAAGTGATTGCCACACAAACCTGACACCTTGTCTTCCAGCCCTAGAAACAACATAACAGTGGATAGAGAGAACCAACTCGGCAAAATGGTTCTCTGACCTGTGCATGCGCACTGTGGCATGCACATACCATGGCATGGATGCACCCACATACACACACATACAACATATACACACAAATAATATTTTTTAAAAGTTTTAATAAGTAAATAAAATAGACTGTGTAAATACATTTCTTTTCTAAAATATCTTTATTTTTATTTTATGTGTATGCATATATTGCCTGCATGTAGGTGAGTGCACCTGTGTTGTGCCATGCCTGCGGAGGACAGAAGAGGCTGTTGGATCTCCTGGAACTGGAGTTACAGACAGTTGTTAGCTGCCATGTGGGTGCTGGGACTTGAACCCAGGTCTTCTGGAAGAACAGTCAGTGTTCTTAACTGCTGAGCCATCTCTCCAGCCCCATAAATACATTTCATAATGTCACATAATACATGTCAATCCAGTGAAGGTGTGTGTGTGTGTGTGTGTGTGTGTGTGTGTGTGTGTGGTACTGGGGATTGAATTTAGGGTTTTGCATATGCTAGGTGAGCACTTTACTACAAAGTTTTATCCACCCTTTTTTTTCCTTTTGTTTTGAGACAGGCTTGCTAAATTACCTAAGCTGGCTTGCACTCACTCTGTAGCCCAGGTAAGCCTTGAACTTGCAGACCTCCTCCCTCATCCTCCTGAATGGCTGGGAGAACAGTCTTGAACTAGCAGGTCAACTTCCAAAGGAAATTTGAACAAAAAATTAGCATGGAGTGTCAGCAAATGGCTCAGCAGGTGAAAGTACTTGCTATACAATCCTGATGACCTGAGTTCAAGCCCCAGAGCCCACAATGGAAGGAGAACTCACTCCTTAAACTCGTTCTCTGACCTCCACACATACTCTGTGTCATGCCTGTACCTGCATTCACATACATACACAAACTTATCGTATGTACAACAATAATAAATAAATTGAAAAATAAAATTACCATGGAAGCCAATAGGAACAAACCAGGCCTGAGAGGCACCTGGTCTTAAAGACAAGGCAAATTCGAATCTCATAATCCAACAACTTCTCAAAAGATATCTGTGTAAGTTGGGCAGCAAATTAGGAAAACTTCTGTGTGGGTGGAATTTTTGGCATCCCTTAGATATAATATCGTATCATCTGCCATTTAAAACAATTTTTTTTTTTTTTTTTTTCTTTTTGAGACAGGGTTTCCCTGTAGCCCTAGCTGTCCTGGAACTCACTATGTAGACCAGGCTGGCCTCAAACTCACAGAGATCCACCTGCCTCTGCCCCCCCTCCCCCCCGCCCCGAGTGCTGGGATTAAAGGCGCGCACCACCACACCCGGCTGGCCATAGTGTTTTATAAAAGAAACAGAAAAATACAGTAGGCAAAGGGTGATTATGAATCTTTTGTCTCAGTTTGCATTCTGTATTTACATAGTCCAGGATCCCAACCCAGGGAAATGGTGACACCCACAATAGATGCATCTTCCTGCCTCAAGCTAATTAAGACAATCCCCCATAGGCCTGCCTAGAGACTAACTTAACCCAGATAATCCCTCATTGTTGTGTCTGGAGACTTTCCTAGGTGATTCTAGATCCTGCCAAGTTGGCAATTAACACTAATCATCACAGAGACACAGTACTGGGTGTGTCTCTGAGATAGTGTCCAGAGAGGTTTATTGAGGGAGGAAGGCCCACCTTGAAATGGGTGGCACCATTCCATGGATGAAATGAAAAAGAAAAACAAAGTGAGCTGAGCACCAGCATTCTTCTCTCCCTACTTCCTGATGCAGTATGACCAGCTGCCTCACACTCCTGCCACCGTGTCCTTTTTGCCATGATGGATTCTTTCCAATTGAGAGCCCAAATAAACCCTTCCTGAAGTTGCTTACATCAGGCATTTTGTCACAGCAATGCAAATAGCAACTGTTTTAGTTTGTTTCTCTATTGTTGTGATAAAATACTCTGACCAATATCAACTTGGGGAGGAAAGGGTTTATTTGACTTACATTTCCTGGGTCATAATTCATCAGGGAACCCAAGGTAGGAACTCAGGGAAGGAACCTAGAGGCAGGAGCTGAAGCACAGGCCATGGAGGAATGCTGCTTACTGACTTGCTCCCCTGGCCCGTGCTCAACCTGCTTTCTTATACAATACAGGGCCACCTGCCCAGGGGTGACACTGCCCACAGTGGGCTAGACCCTCCCACATCACTCAACAATCAAGAAAATGCCCCACAGACATGGTCACAGGGCAGTCCAATCAAGGTAATTCCCCAATTGAGGGTCCCTCTACCTGGGTGTGTCAAGTTGACAACTGAAGCTATCCAGCACAGTAACTAATACAGAAAATTGGTACTGAGAAGTTGGGCTTTTGCTGTGATAAACCTGACCATGTTGTTTGTCAGCCTTTGGAACAGGTTTGTGGGAATAATGTGGAGGAGTTTGGACTTGCAGGCTAGAGACGCCCTAATATAAGCTCTGTAAGCCATTCTTCTGGGGGTCTGGAAGAACAGGATGTTGAGAGAAATGTGAACAGTGGAGGCCCAGCTCATGAGGTTTTAGATAGAAAGGAACATAGATTTTCTTGGGAACTGAGCTACAGGCCATTCATATGCTATTCTGGCAGAAAAATCTGGCTTCTTTGTGCCAGACAGTTTGTGGGACTGAATTTAAAAGCAACGGGCTGAGGGCGCAGGTGGGCAGGCCCGGCTTGCTTCACACCAGGCAATGGCAACCAGGAAGGCAGGCCTCCAGCTGGAGATGGAGATCATCGCTGCCAGTCCAAGTGCCATCAGGAGCGGACCCTCAAGTTCATCAAGCATCTGTCAACCAAGCTCATCGCCAATGAGATGACATGGCTGAACTTCCCCTCAGGGAGTTGAAGCTAGAGCAGCATTTGAAGGAGAAGCCCCTGCAGCAGGTAGTCAGTCCCTGAGGTCCTAACCGAAGGGCACAAGCATTTGGCTGCTGCCATTCCTATAAGAATCCAATCTGATCATGGCCAAGTTGAAGCTGCGGATGATTGCAGAAGCCTATGCTACCAAAGATGAAAGATTATCAGAGAAGAGTCTTGAAGAGGAGTGTGCCCTTGTGCATTTATAACATGGTTCCTAAAAAATCTCGTAAGTCGACAGACATCTGGATAATAATGGCGGCAGTGGCAGTTGAATGACTTGAGTGACTCAAAGGCCTTCATGAGCTTCTCCAGCATGGTCATAGTGGCCTCCCGCTCCCTGCCCAGCAGGGCTGACCCTGAGGGTCTGGAGCCCACTAGCATGTGTAGCACTGCTCAGCAGCCAAGTAATAAGTGGGGACCTGAGCAGCAGGCAGGAGTGGAGCCCAGGAGCCCAGCCATCTTGGGCCTGTCCCCTCTATCCTGTGGATTGTGTCTGGGGGATTTTAAGTAGAGGAGCAAAATCTTAGCCAGTCAAGTGAAGTAGCTTTGTTCCAGGGGATCCAACACCCCTTCTGACCTTCTTGGGCATTGCAGGACATGAGTATACTTAGATACATTCAGAAAACAACTCTGTTTAAGAGCCTGAGAACCTAAGGAAAGAAAGAGAGCTAGAGCTGTGGTCCTCTCCTGTGAGCTGGAGTCATGGTCCCTCCCCAAGAGCTGGAGCTGTGGTCTTCTCCTGTGAGCTGAAGCGTCCTCTTCTCAAAACTGGAGCTGTGGTTATTCCTGTGAGCAGAAACTGTGGTTCTCCACGTGAGCTGGAGCTGTGGTCCCCTCCTGGGAGCTGGAGTCATTGACCCTTCACATGAGCTGAAGATGTGGTCTTCTCCTGTGGACTGGAACTGTGGTCCCCTCCTGTGGGCTGGAGCTATGGTCCCCTCCTGTGAGATGGAGTTGTGGTCCCCTCTTATGAGCTGGACCTGTGGTCCCCTCCTGTGAGCTAGAGTTGTGGTTCCCCTCCTGTGAGCTGGAGCTGTGGTCCCCTCTCGTGAGCTGGAATTGTGGTCCTCTCCTGTGAGCTGGAGCTGTGATCCCCTCTCGTGAGCTGGAATTGTGGTCCTCTCCTGTGAGCTGGAGCTGTGATCCCCTCTCGTGAGCTGGAATTGTGGTCCTCTCCTGTGAGCTGGAGCTGTGATCCCCTCTCGTGAGCTGGAATTGTGGTCCTCTCCTTTGAGCTGGAGCTGTGATCCCCTCTCGTGAGCTGGAATTGTGGTCCTCTCCTTTGAGCTGGAGCTGTGATCCCCTCTCGTGAGCTGGAATTGTGGTCCTCTCCTGTGAGCTGGAGCTGTGATCCCCTCTCGTGAGCTGGAATTGTGGTCCTCTCCTGTGAGCTGGAGCTGTGATCCCCTCTCGTGAGCTGGAATTGTGGTCCTCTCCTATGAGCTGGAGCTGTGGTCCCCTCCTGTGAGATGTAACTGTGGTACCCTCATAATAATATTGACTCCCAGTCTCAAGAGGGGTATTGGAATGGACTGTGTTGGATCAGGTGCTCACCCACAGTTGAAGATTAATGCATCTTTCGGCTTTCACTGGAGAAGTTTCTTTATGCAGCAGATGGTGATTGACACAGAAACTTACCACCTTCTAATGTGCAGGGAGGAGGGGGCTGCAAAGCACTTATCTCTGAGTGGAATGCCCCTGTCAGGCTTTTGGAGCACAGGGCTTGGGGATCATGACAGAGGAGGAGGCGGAAAGATTGTAAGAGCCAGAGGTAGTGGATAGCAATGGCGGGGGCGGGGGAGGGAAAGTTCGCCAGACAGCTGGTCGGTTACTCATGTGAACTCACAACAATGGTTACAGAAGGCACAAGTCCTGCGCAAGCTCCAGTGGATGGACCCATACTGGAGAACATATGGGGATTCAAGATAGACTCTATAGGCTTTATTATACAGAGAGAGTACATTGAAATGACTGGGGGGTGGGAAGGTAATGTGGGGAGGTGTGGATGGGAGAGGGGATATAAATGTCATCAAAGTATGTTGTATGGAAATCACAAAATTTCAATAAAAATGCTAAAAATGTAATAGACTAAGTTGTTGGGGAAAAGAAATATCAAGACAGCATAACAGCATTCAAGCTGTGGTATAGTTTCTGTTCACTGCATTAATTGAGGTTTATAATGAAAATTCCAAACACAAAGGTATGAAAGACATGCAGTTTGGTGAGGAAAAGCATATGAGTGGCTGACAAGGAGGACGAGGAGGGTGGAGACAAAGCCCCTACAATTGTTAAGGAGACTCGTGCTTCTAAATAGAAAAGTCATGCTATGCATTGGACAAGATCCCTCCCACCAAGGCACCTGCTTAAAACTTCATTTGAGGAGCTGGAGAGGTGGCTCAGCAGTTAACAGCCCTTACTGCTCTACCAGAGAACCCATGTTCAGTTCCTAGCACCCATCCCGGGGGCCTCACAGCCACCTGTGACTCCAGCTCTAGGGCTCCAACTCCCTCTTCCTTACCTATTCTCACATATGTTTATGCACACACAGAAACACACATATATACACGTAATTTTAAAAGTATTTTAATATTTAAAAATTCAGTTGAAAGGAGCGAGACTGGACTGAGAACACCATGAAGGGGTTCCCTGCTCGAAAGCAACCATGTGGGGTAATGTACTCCTTGTTCAACCACCAAACCACACAGAGGCCATTGCAGCTGTGATGCAAGCTCACCAGATCACATCTTAAATTGGCAGCAGAACTTGACAATGTCATTCACATAGCACTAGTTTTTCAGGCAGGCAAATTGCAAAAAATGTGGGATCATGAAAGTTTGCACTGAATCACAGATGCCAGGCAATGTGTGGCAGGGTTGGATTCACTGCAAGGAGGCCTTGAGAGGCCATTGTGTGAAGCTATAAAGGTGAAGCCCAAGTGCACTGGAGACTTCAGGATGATAGAGATACCAGGACCATGGGGCATCTGCCAAGAAAAGCCACAGGTTGGGACTGGAGTGATGGCTCACCGGGTAAGGGCACTTGTGATACAAACATTAGGACCTGAATTCAAATATGAAGATCTCAGGAAAAAACTGACCATGGTTGTGCGTACTTGTAACACAAGTGCTGGGGTAGGGGTAATGTATTGAGAGAGGTGGATCACTGGGGCTTGCAGACCAGCAGAATAGCTCCAGGTTCAGTGAGAGACTCTGTCTCAAGGGACTAAGGTGGATAGTGATAGAGCAAGACATCCAGTGTCCTCCTCTGGCCTCTTCATGAAGTCAGGGGTATGTGTACGTACACACACATGCACACATAACACACACACACACACACACACACACACACACACACCGAGAAAAGAAAAGCTGCAGGCACAAAGTGGTGTCAGTCTAAGAGAGAGAGGCTATTTGTATTGCACGTGGCAGAACTGGAGGGATGTAGCTACCCAAGAGCCCAGTTGATGTCACCAAGAGCTCAAGATGCCAAACATGGAGATGAGGGATTTGGTGTTTGCCATGCTGGATTTCATTCTTGCGTTGGTCCAATTTTTCCTTTCTATATCTCCATCCTGTGCCATTTTATACTTGTAATTTGTAATTAAAGGGTCTTACCTTGAACTAACTCTGTGGCTAAGGGTGATCTTGAAGTCATGAGCCTCCTCCCTCTACCTATTCTGAGATTATAGGCATGAGGCCACCCCTATGGCTTGGTTTTTGAGTTGATTGGGACTCAGAGTTAGAGTTTGTCTCATGTCTAAGAAGAGGCTGGACTTTTGAACTGTCTTGGAATTTTAAAAAATAGTTTGTGGCCGGGCATGGTGGTGCACACCTTTAATCCCAGCACTTGGGAGGCAGAGGCAGGCAGATCTTGTGAGTTTGAGGCCAGCCTGGTCTACATAGTGAGTTCCAGGACAGCTGGGGCTACAAGGAGACCCTGTCTCAAAAAGACAAAAAATAGCTCATTTATTATTTTTATTTTATGTGTATGAGTGTATTGCCTGCATGTATGTAAGTACACCTGTGTTGTGCAATGCCTCAGAGGTCAGAAGAGGGCTTTGGGTTCCCCTGGAATTGGAGTTACAGATGGTTGGTAGACTCCATGTGGAATTGACCCTAGGTTCTCTGTAAGAGTATCAAGTGCTCTTAACTGCTGATCCATCTCTCCGGCCCATGTCTTAGAATTTTTAAAGACAATGGGACACTGGAAGTTGAACTAGATGCATTTTTCCTTTATGAGGTGACTGTGAGTCTATGAGAAGCATGAGTGGAATGCTACTGTTTAAAAAACTGAGATGTTTGTATTTCAAGTTGACAAGGAGTGAACTCATGATGGTTATAGTCATTGTCAACTTGACTAGATTTAGATTTACCTAGGAGACACACCTCTAAGAATGTTTGAGAGTGTCTTCAGGGAGGTTTAACTGAGGAGGGATATCCCACCCAGATGGGCAACACCATCCCATGGACTGGGGTCCGAGACTGAATACAAAGGACAAAAGGAGAAAGTGAGCTGAGAACCAGCATCAGTCTCTTTCTTTCTGACTGCAGATGTAATGTGACCAGGTGCTTCAGGTTCCCACTGACATAACTTCCTACCATGGTGGACTGTGCCCTTGAACTCTGAGGCAGTATATATCCTTCCATCCTTATATTGCCTTAAGAAAAGCCACTTTTCTCACAGCAATGAGAAAAGTGGCTAATACAAGTTGGTCAAATGTCTGGCCATACTCCAGTGACCCCCTGAGCCAAAAGAGCATTGCGAGTTACCATTCATCCCCCTCAAGAAGCTCAGCCTACTCAGACATCTCTCATTCTGTAGGTCTTTGTCTAGGAACTGGATAGGACCAGTCAGATGAGAACCAAGGTGGAAAGCCATAGGTCAGAGTGAGGAATGAGAAAGAAATTTGGTCCTGGAATCAAGGATTTTCATGTGTGCTTTTGCCTGGGAGGGAGTGGAAAGAGGCCATCTTGGAAGGATGCTTCATACTTAGTAGTGACCCCATCAGGAGACCCAAGCTTCAACTATAGCTGTCACACTTTATTGCTGTGTGACTGGGGCAATATTCTGGTCCTCAGCATCCTTAATTAACAAATAAGGAACTAAGAGCAAAAGAAAAGTTATTTATCCTCAGGATCACCAACTGACAATATTTGACACTTTTGTGGCTATAAAAGGGAAAAATTCGAGTCCCAATTCCGTGATCACAGAGCAAACAAAGTACGTGTATTTGGATTCTGCAGACAAGAAATAGATGATACGTGTTATGATTTGAATATTTAATGTACCCGTACAAGGTCATGTCTTAAAACCTAGGATCCCAACTGGTGTCACTATTTCAGGAAGTTCTAGAAACTTAGGGCATGGAGCCTAGTTGGAGGAAGTAGGATGAGGGGAATCAGGGGGAATCCTTGGGGATAGCTTATCCCTAGCCCCTTCCTGTCTCCTTTCTGCTTTCTATCTGCCATGCAGTGAGAAGCTCTCCTTGTTCAAACACTCCTGCCTCCATGATGTTCTGCCTCATAGTGGTCACAGACCATGAAGACAAGGAGTCATGGACTGAGCCCTCTGAAGCCATGAGCTCAAATAAAGCTGTCCTCTCTTAAATTGTCTGAGTCAAGTATATTTTCACAGCAACACAGAAGCAACGGATTGAGGTATCTTCCTGCAATGATGGTCTCTAATCTCAAACTGTCAGCCAGAAAAGTAGAGCCATTGGTGTACAAACCTGATTTTGTGGTTTCTGAGCCTTTGG
Source organism: Nannospalax galili (assembly GCF_000622305.1). Taxonomy (NCBI): domain Eukaryota; kingdom Metazoa; phylum Chordata; class Mammalia; order Rodentia; family Spalacidae; genus Nannospalax; species Nannospalax galili. The sequence goes on along the minus strand of NW_008360015.1, from coordinate 26,284 downwards.
AACTGGCTTGAAAGAGAAATTTGAAAGAGTGTGGAATTGCATGGCAGAGAAGCCTTTGAATGTTGTAAGCCCACCTGAGTGAGAGATCCTGGAGGGAGTTCAAAAGATAAGAATGCCAATAGTTACTACAGAAGGATAGATTATAATCAAAGGTTTCAGATGGAAATGAGAATTCTGTCAGGAATTTCACTAGAGACCACTTGTAATATATTGTGACAAGAATTTGTTTGCCTATGCCCCGAGACTATTTATTTTGTAGTTATTGTTTTGTTTTTCACAAGGTCTACCTATGTATCCCTAGCTGTCCTGGAACATATTGTGTAGACCAGGCTGAACTCCAACTTCCAGCAGATCCTCCTGCCTCTGCCGCCTGAGTGGTGGGATTACAGGTATGAGTCACCATAGCCAGGTGATCTGAGACTTTGAATGGTGATGTGATGGTTAGAGTTAATTGTCAACTGACTCTAGAATTCTTGATCACATTAACTGATGTCAGAAAACACATCTTCATTGTGGGCAGGACCATTCTCTAGGCAAGGGATGCTGGACTGTATAAAATGGAGAAAAGGAGCTGAGCAGCAGCATGTACTCAGCACTTTCTGCTTCCTGATTGTAGATGTCATGTTCCCAGCTGCTTCAAATGCCTGCTCCCTTGATGTTCCCATCAAGATGGACTGTAACCTTGAACTGTGAGCCAATAAACTCTTCCTGCCTTAAGTTGCCTTTGACAGAGCATTGGTATCACAGCATCAGGAAAAGAAGAGTAATGTATTAATGAATTTAGTGAAGCACATGCTGAAACAGCATAGTATGTAGGCTATGGCACCATTACCATGGTCTCTGCCTGCTCCCTTGATGTTCCCATCAAGATGGACTGTAACCTTGAACTGTGAGCCAATAAACTCTTCCTGCCTTAAGTTGCCTTTGACAGAGCATTGGTATCACAGCATCAGGAAAAGAAGAGTAATGTATTAATGAATTTAGTGAAGCACATGCTGAAACAGCATAGTATGTAGGCTATGGCACCATTACCATGGTCTCCTTTTAGCCAAGTTTACAAGTGAAAATTGGCAGCAAAAAGCAGAATGGAAAGACTCGAAAAAAACTGTGGTTTGAACAGAAAAGCTTGTATAAAGTTGAAGTTACGGCAGAGGTGGTTTATAAGGAGATTGACACAGGTAAAATGCAGCTACCTGGACGTAGCATTGTGGCTGGAGATGTCCTGCCCGTCTCTTGCTGCTGTTCCACATGTCCTGTGCTTGAATTTTTACCTAGTGACAATGGGATAACCATGATCACACTTCCCATCTTCAACAGACATTTATCCCTGTGTGTCTCCATATCAGATAGAGGATGCAAGCCACGAGTGGATACCGTGAAAGCTACCATGAAGATGGACAAGATGAACATCAACAAGATTCCTGCCTAATAGCTGTCACTTTCACGAGGCAACAACTACACTCAATCCATTACTGAGTGTCTCTGGTACCTTGAATGGAAAGACTTGAAAAAAATTGTGGTTTGAACAGAAAAACTTACATAAAGTTGAAGTTACGGCAGAGGTGGTTTATAAGGAGATTGACACAGGTAAAATGCAGCTAACTGGACGTAGCCTTGTGGCTGGAGATGTCCTGCCCGTCACTTGCTGCTGTTCCACATGTCCTGTGCTTGAATTTTTACCTAGTGACAATGGCATAACCATGATCACACTTCCCATCTTCAACGGACATTTATCCCTGTGTGTCTCCATATCAGATAGAGGATGCAAGCCACGAGTGGATACCGTGAAAGCTACCATGAAGATGGACAAGATGAACATCAACAGGATTCCTGCCTAATAGCTGTCACCTTCACTAGGCAACGACTACACTCAATCCATTACTGGGTGTCTCTGGTACCTTGCTTCTTTCTGGTCCTGTGCCCTGTGACCTATGGTGGACTGCCTTCTTGAATACTGTGATGGTTAACTTGGGAAGGAGAGGCTCAATGAGGGATTGGCTGTTTACATTGGGTTGGCCTGTGGGCACGTCTGAAGGGGAATTGTCTTGAGTTAACTGATGTGGGAAGACCCAGTCTATTGTGGGTGGCATCATTCCCTGGGCAGGGGGTTTCTGAACTGTGTAAGAGTAGAGAAATTGAGCAAAAGCAAGCCAAGAAACAAACATGTTGCGTATTTATTTCTGTGTATACGATGTGAAAACACCTCATTTGGCAGTGAGCCTCAGGCCTGGCCTCTGCTCATGAATCCGAGTTTGTGAGATTGCCATTCCATATCATCTGGGATGGTGGCTATGGACTCTGATATGCCACTGTAGGCAGAAACACCTAAAACCCACCCGTGGTGATCACTGTCTGCTTCCAAGGGCATCACTGGGCTTCAGGGGACTAGAATTGGAAGAGCTAGAGTCAAAGGTCAAGGGTCAAGGTTCATCATCCTTCATCAGATGACACAAAGGAAAGATCAGAGGGGCAGACCCAGGAGGGCACGAAGAGGCTACGGGGAGAAGCCCAAACTGAACTTCACCCTGAGATTCCCATGTTCACATGAGCACCACCACTGTAGGTCTGTCACCAGTCAGGAGCACTGGGCACTGGTTCAATGGCTCAGCCTCTGTAAGAACTCGAGGTCTGCCACTAGCCACCCTTCCATATCAGATTTGTATCACAACAGCTTCCTCAAAAACTGTATCTTGTTTGTTTTTGTCAATGACAGTCTTCCTTCCTTTAGAATCCCTATTGCGCTCTTCATCCAGAGTTTTCCCAATCTACACATCCATCCTAGGAAGAAGTGGACACATCAGTCTGTCAGTTACACATATTTTCTTTCAAACTGGTTGTCAGGTTGGAAGGTTGATGACATCACAGGCTTCCACCCCTCCTGATTGGAAGGGCCACACTCCGTGATGCTAGGCAGGCTGCGTAGTCAACAGTAGCATCTTCTCAGAGCTCCTCTGCTCGTGACTTCTCCTACACTGGGACATCCGGTGTGATTCAGCCAGAGTCTAGAAGGAGGGTAGGAAAGATCAGACTCGACGTTCTGTGGAAGGGAAGAAAGAGTCTGAGAGAATCATGGCCACTGGTCCTCCAGCGTCAC